>NC_133619.1:180834353-181157478 GCF_048593235.1 Sminthopsis crassicaudata | reverse complement strand
TTAGTATGCTATAATAGAAAGAAATTTTAATTTGGAGTCATAGGACATAGATTTGAATCAAAGTTTGCTATTTATTATCTGTAAGACCTTGGGAAAGTGATTTTTTTTGAAGGAGTTGAGGTTAAATGACTTACTTGCCCAGGGTCACAAAATTTGAAGTCCGATCTTCCTGATTCCATGGCTGGTGCTCTGTTCACTGTACCATGTAGCTGCTCCTTGGAGAGTCCTTGGAGACTGTATCTCAGTCTTCTTTTTTTTTCCCACAGTATATATGCATGAGTAATTTTTTTATAATATTATCCCTTGTATTCATTTTTCCAAATTATCCCCCCCCTCCACTTCCTCCCCCTGATGACAGGCAATCCCATACATTTTACATGTGTTATAATATAACCTAGTATCTCAGTCTTCTTAACAGTAAAATGATGGGATTTGGTGTTCCCTTTTAGTTCTATATCATGGTTTTATGAACTTTTGAGATAGATGGAGAAATAGACAAACAAATAATAGCACATAACCATAACATATATTGAAGAATCATTGCTATGTAGCACCTAAAAGGGCTTGTGATTACCACATCCTTTCTATTTCTACTACTTTAATTGGAACTAGTTTTCTTCCTTCTTTTCCTCATCTCCTTTTATTATTTCCTTCCTTTCCTCCCTTCCTCTTTTTCCCTTTCTTCCTTCCTATTTCCTTATTTATTTTTTTTTCTGTCTCTTTCTCCCTTCTTCCCTTCCTCTTTCCATGCCTTCTCTTCTTTCTTTGTTGTTTTCTTTTTCTTCCTTTCCTTCCTTCCTTCCTTCCTTCCTTCCTTCCTTCCTTCCTTCCTTCCTTCCTTCCTTCCTTCCTTCCTTCCTTCCTTCCTTCCTTCCTTCCTTCCTTCCTTCCTTCCTTCCTTCCTTCCTTCCTTCCTTCCTTCCTTCCTTCCTTCTTTATTTTCTTTCTTTTTTTTCTTTTTTGTTGTCAAATGGAAAGTAGTTTCTCTGGAAGCTAAAGTCTAGTCTTCTCTACACAGGGAAGGAACCTGGACCAAATAATGCCAATGACCCTGTTTCTTCAAGGCTCACAGTCAATATTTCCAGAAGAAGCACCTCAATAGACTTAAAACAGAAGAAATTCAACCTCTCAACCTTTGGCCACTTGTGATATATGCTTTTGCCAGATGGAATCACCCAACCCTATAATTCATCTACACCTGCTGCACAAGATCATACAAATAAATTGGCTTCATCCATTTACTCCCTTTTAAAAATAGTTGTTTATATAAAGAGTCAACTCCTTGGTGACCTGAACAGTGGATGTGTGGTTATTTCTCTTATTCAGGTTGAATTTGATTTCTTAATCACTTGTGTTGGAAATAAAAATGTTTTCTCTATAAAGAAAAACCACAGGGTTTTTCAGTCCTATGATTAATTTGTTAGTAAAATTACATTTGGGACATAGATATTTTACCTCATTTGAGCCCTGTGTAAAAGGACTTATATGTAAAAGGCTTTAGATGATAGGATCAGAAATATATATATATATATATATATATATATATATATATATATATATATATATATATATATATATATATTTGGAAAGGACCATAAGTCAGAACTAGACCAGTTTGTTCAACTTAGTCACTTTACAGATGAGTAAACTAAGGCCAAGGGAAAATTATATAATTTTCCTCCAACTCCTCAGAAGAGAATATATAGGTGAGTAGAAATTCATAGAAATAATTATGGGATTCAGAGCTGGAAAGCCCTTAGGGACAATTTAGTCCAAGTCTCTCATTTTATAAATAGACTGAGACCCAAAGAGTTGAAATAATTTGCCCCAAGGTTGCACAGGTAGTCATGAAGCTGGGATTTGAACTTTGGTGTTCTGATTATAAATTCTTTGCTCTTAGAATCCTGGGGGTACTTTAGTATAGAAAGTAGACAGAACTGGGTTTTTATACTTAGTTTTGAAAAAAACATTGGATTTGGAGTTCAAAAACTTGGCTTCTATTTCCAGCTATATTACTTATTAGTAATTTCAACCTCAGTTTCCTCATCTATAAATTTAAAAAAAACTTTTTTTTTTTTTAAACTCTCCATAGTGGTGTTGTGAGGACTAAATGAAAGAATGTGTATGAAGTATTCTGTAAGATCAGCTGTTGTTAGTCTGGTCCTTTTGTTAAGCAGTTTCTCTGACTTGTGGTAGAAAGAGTGCTGGACTTGATATAGAAGAATCAGGATTCAAATCCTGGCTCTGCCACTTACTATCTATGTGATTTTAGGAAATTCCTTTAACCTGTCCCAGCCTCAGCCTTCTTAGTGGTCAAATGAAGTGATTGAACTAAATTACCTCAATGGAAGCTACCCATCAGGGGTTTTAGTTTGTTTGTATCAGCTTAAAGACAAGTAGTAGACATAAGACTGAGGAAGATTAGGAAACATTTCAAAAGTTGTAAATTTGCCATCAATTGTATATTTTGATCTTGAGACTTATAGTGAATATGAAATGAAGGGGAATGCATGTAGATTGTAGCAAATTTGGGTTTTTTGTGATCTTATTACAAAAAGTCTCTTTGGTCTCCTCCTTATATCCCCCATATATAAATTCTCCTTATATATATATATATGTATATATATAAATCCATCAAACCATTATATGTATTATATATATAATTTATATTATATATCCATTAAACCATTATGAGCCACAAAAAACTAATTTTTCTAGTGTTAATTTAAAATAAAGGATTTTAAAATTTGCAAATGCCAGCTCTTTTAAAAAAATCATAATATTGGCAAATACCTATAGAAGAGAAAAAGTCTTATTATTATTTCTGTTTTCATCTTTGCCCACTGCCCTCTACTCTTACTATTTCCTGTGCTTTTTTTGAAGAGCAATACTAAAAAGCTTATTTATTCTTTTCCTCATTACTACTCTAGCCTATCTTTATTTGCTGTCATTGATTCAAGATTATTGTCAGAGATGTGATGCAAAGTATTTGGGAAAGGCCTGCTTTTTCCTTTCTTAGAGTCATTTTTCTCCTAGTTGATACCTTTCCTATGAAAGTGTCCTTTGACCTTTGCAAGAAGGTCAGTGGTGGCTTCTACATATGGAAAGCATTTCACTGTCTTATTCTCCTGGAGTAGCTTTATATGTTCTGCAGATTGCTGACTGACCATACTTTCCCATTAATGCTGAAATGTATTCCAGTTTTTTTTTTCAAGCTGATGAACTACTGCTGAGGCCTGTGTGAGTCTTTATAGTTGATGAGAAACACCCCAACTATTCACATGCTGTTTCTCCACAAGCCAATGAAGCACACAATTATTTGCAAAGTCTCTGGAAAAAATACCTTTCTGCCCAGATGCCATGGGCTCTCTACCAAGAACACTAGAGGATAAATATTATGTTGTACTGAGCTTTGGCAAACATGGAACAGCAAAACAAACCTCAATTAACTGGAAAACTCTAGGGATGGGTGTTCTGGCTATAGATGTAGGATTGAATGTGAACCAACTGCAAGCAGGAACAAGGCTCATTGAATACCAACAAAATGAGGGCAGTTTGTTTTCCCTTCTCTGCCAACATTTCTTTCAACCCTTTTGTCCTGTCTGCTTGCAGGCCTTCAGGACTTTAGGGCTGCTCAAGTCTCCCTTTCCTATTTTCTACATTCTTTCTACCTCTCTCCCTGACCCTTATTTGATGCTCTACCAAGGCCAAAATTGCATTATGCTTTTATTCTGTCTCTCCTAACTCTCCCTTACTAAATAAATCTGCTCTCTTCTAGATACTAAAAAAGATCTGCTAAACATACATATTAAAGCATGTTGCATACCCTTCTAGGATCATTTTAATTTTATATAGAAAAAAAGACAATGACAGGAATACCTGGTACTCATCAAGTTCATCTAATTACATTATATTCACAGTAGTAAATGATAATAGTAATATAGTGTTTGATAAAGTTAATGACCCCAGCTTCTGGGATAAGAACTTACTATTTGACAAAAACTGCTGAGAAAACTGGGAAACAGTATGGCAGAAAAAGTTTTTACACAAACAGAACTAATGCAATCAAGATTAGAAAGAAAACGGAAAGTTGAGCAATAATCTTTTCAGCAAGTGTCAATAATAATCTCATTTCTCAGATGTATATAGAGAACTGACTCAAATTTATAAATTCCCCAATTGATTAATAGTCAAAGATTATAAACAGGCAGTTTTCAGATAAAAATATAGTTATGTGAAAATATGCTCTAAATCACTATTAACAAAGAAATAGAAATTAAAACAACTCTGAAGTCTACAGCATACCTATCAGATTGGCTAATGTGACAAAAAAAAAGGAAAATGATACATGTTGGAAAGGATGTGGAAAAATTGGGACATTAATGCACTGTTGGTGAGTGGAAACAGTTATAAACATATCCAACTATTCTATATACTAATTTGGAATAATGCCAAAAGGGCAATCAAACTATGCATTCTCTTTGATCCAACAATACTACTATATTGCTGTGGGTCTGTATCCTAAAAAGATCATTAAAAAAGGGAAAGTACCAAAATGTACAAAAATATTCCTAGTGGCTTTTTTGTGATGCCAAAATATTTAAAATTGAGGGGATACCCATCAAATAAGGAATGGCTGAACAAGTGGAAATATATGAAAATGGAATACTATTGTGCTATAAGAAATGATGAGCAGATAGATTTAAGAAAAACCTGGAAAGACTTAAATAAACTAATGAAGAGTAAAATGAGCAGAACTAGGAGAATAACAACACTATCTGATGATCAACTATGATTAACATAGCTTCTCTCATAAATGCAATAATCCAAGACAATTCCAAAAGACTCATGATGGAAAATGCTATCCACATGCAGAAAAAGAAATGATGGAATCTGAATGGGGATCAAAGCATACTATTTTCACTTTCTTTAATTTTTAATTTTTTTTCCTTTTGTAAACAGTATTTTTGGGGGCAAAGTATTTCTTCTTTCACAACTTGACTGATATGGAAATAGGTTTTGCATGGCTGCACATATATAACCTATATCAAGTTGCTTACTATTATAAGGAGAGGGAAGGGACAGGAGAGAGGGAGAAAATTTGGAATTCAAAATTTTATAAAAATGAAGATTAAAATTGTGTGTGTGTGATAGATCTTTTTTGCAGTCTCCCGAAGCCTATTGGCTCCTTCAACAAATAATAGTTTGAAATTCATAAACTACATAGGATTACAAAGGTAGCTCAAGAGACAATTTGTTGATCCTGGAGTCAGAAAGGCCTGAGTATACAACTGGACTTAGACACTTGGCCAGCTGTATAACTGTGGCAAGTCACTTTATCTCTATCTGCTTTAGTTCCCCCATATGTAATAATAGAAGTATTTCACTCCTAGGGCTATTGAGAAGACCAAGTGTGATAATATTTGTAAAGTGTTTTGCAAACTTTTAATTGCTATATAAGTGCTAGCTAATATGTTAAAATATAATTATGAAATTTGGTCTTTTTAAAGTTCGTGGATCCTGGGTTAAGATATTTGATGTTGAAGATATTTGAAAATGTATTAACTGTCATTTGCCTCTTCTTCTTAGAAGTAGAATTAGGATGTAGGAGTTGAAGAAAAGGTAGGAAGAAGAAAGGTTCTAGTTAATTGAATCCTAGTCACTTGAGAGTTCACTATAATAAACTATTTTTCCAGTTTTATCATAAACTATTCCTAAGCAAGTACCCTGTTCTCTGGTCAAACTCAATGACTACTTTATTCACCAAACTTACATTTTACCTTCTCAAGTCAATGCTTTTGTTTAAACTGTTGCCTGTACCTATAATCCTCTCTCCCTCTTTCACCTGTTAAATCCCTATCCACTTTTAAAGCTTTATTCAAATGCTGTTGTATCATTCCAGTCATGTCTGACTCTTCATAACCTGCTTTGGGATTTTCTTGGCTAAGAAAATGAAAGTGATTTGCCATTTCCTTCTCCAACTCATTTTACAGATAAGGAAACTGAGGCAAACAGGATTAAGTGACTTGCCCAAAGTCACAGCTCACAAAATGTCTGCAGCCAGACATTTGAACTCATGAAAATGTTTCCTGATTCTATGAGAAGTTTTTAAGGGCTATCATGTTTTTCTATGCTACTAGAGATATGATTTTTTTCAGTCTCGGTACTCAGAACACTTCTACATCTCTATCATTTTATCCTGTTTCTTATTCCTATATTCTGCCATCTCAACATAGATACTCCAACTCAACTCACTGGAGGTCTTTATCTGGTATTTGTTGATGTACTAACAAACGTTGGGTGGCAATATTTGACTAGGGTTACTTATCTGTTGCTTTTCACTCTAGATCCTTAACCAGCCCATCTGTTTACTTGATCATGTGTATCCTTTGATGATATTTTCTCCTACAAAATCATTTCTGGTTATGGTTTATATCCTATTTGTGCTCATCAAGCATCTTTCAACTCTGGATTCTTATAACTTGGGTCTTCTGGACTGTTTATAATTTTGATTCTTCTGAGATTGCATTTTTTTCATGATTAACAATCATCTAAATACCATTGGTAGATTGGAAGAGAATCTTAATATGGGATTCTAAATGTGAGAGTAATGTAACCAACTTAAGGAAATAGAAGAGCAAGCTAAATTTTATGATCAATAAATTCATTGATTAGGGAATAACTAAAAGAGTATGGGGATTATGAATAGAAACCAGATATGGAGCAGAAAGACCTAGGTTGAATCTACATAAATTTGCCTGTTGGTAAGTAATTTAAACTCTCAGAGCTACATGAAACTTTCTAAATCTATAAATTACAGATGAGTTAATATCTGTATTATTGAAAGAAATTCATGCATCAGGAGTTTCCACAGCAATGAAATCATAAATCCAGATATAAAAGAAGAACCAAATTCTTCATTTAAATAAGAAAAGGCATTTGGCTCCATCTTTCTGAGTCTAGTCTAGACACCAGGTGTTATAATCTGCAGGTTTAGCCTATTTCCTTCAGTGAAACACCAGAGTAGCATTGCATATTTATAGGATGTGTAACAGATCACATCATCTTAACAATATTTCACCATCTTGCAGAGAAGAATGGGAATCTTCTAGGACCTGATAAGAATTTATGATCAGGCTACAATCTGGAGAACACATAAAACAACTCAGCCAGGTGAAATATTTTTGGAAAAATATTCTCCAAACCTATACAAAAGGCACTAGGACTTCTTGAATTTTTGTGAATAAAGAAAATTCCCTGATATCTGGCAAATCCTGCAAATTAGCATTTGCTCAGAAAAGAATTAATGACAGAGCTACAAACCTCTCAGGAGAAACTGTTCATCTCATGGGGAGAAAGCTGGATATTAAGATGCTGTCATAGGATGTTGAAATTGGAAGGGACCTCAGAGGCCATTCTGTCTAACTTGTATCTGAATAAGAATTTCCCCCTACAATATTCTCAGTAAGTGATCATTCAGCTTTCACCTGAAGTCCTCTAGTGAAGAGTAAGTATGCTTGATTCAACTCTGCTTTCCTGAGAACCAATTGTTAAATGTTCCAATGTGAGCTTTCATACTTTGATGACCACCAAACTATAAACTCATGGTTTGAATTATTATTTTATTGATTTGATTGTCTAAACTTAATATGTGATGGTGAAAATACTAATAATGCAGATTTTGTTTAGAATGTGTTGTTGACAATTTTTTTTCATAAAGTCAATTGTTAACGTATTTATCAAAACATTCTTGGGGGGGGTTTAAATCATCTTTATGGAAGCAGCCCATTCCCCTAGGCAATAGTTAAAATTGTTTGAATTTTTCTCCTTTAAATAAACTTAAATCTGCTTCTTTTCTTTTTTTTTAAATTTTCAAAATATATGCATGGATAATTTTTTACATTCACTCGACAAAACCCTGTGTTCCAATTTTTTCCCCTCTCTTCTCCCCTCCCAGTCAGCAAGTGATCCAACATATATTAAACATGTGCAATTTCTCTATACATATTTCCACAAATAGCATGCTGCATGAGAAAAATCAGATCCAAAAGGGAAAAAAATGAGAAAGAAAACAAAACCCAAGCAAACAATAAAAAAAAAAAAAAGTGAAACTACCATGTTGTGGTCCACATTCAATTCCTTTTATCTTCTCTCTGGGTGCCAAAGGCTTTCTTTATCACAAGACCATTGAAAGTGGTCTGAATAACCTCATTATTGACAAGTCATGTCCATAAAATTGATCATTGTTTAATCTTGTTGTTGCTATATATAACGATCTGCTCATTTCACTTAGCATCAGTTTATGTAAATCACTCCAGGCCTCTCTGAAATCATCTTGCTGATTATTTTTATAGGACAGTAATATTCCATAACATTCATATACCATAATTGTTCAGCCATTCTACAAATGATGAGCATCTACCCCAGTTTCCAGTTTCTTGCCACTACAAAAAGGACTGCCACAAGCATTTTTTGCACACGTGGGTCCCTTTCTCTCTTTTGTGATCTCTTTAGGATACAAGCCCAGTAGAAACATTTCTGGATCAAAGAATATGCACAGTTTCATAACCCTTTGGGCATTTGGGCATTTCAGAATGTTGAATGAGCTCACAACCCCATCAACAATGTATTAGTATCCCAGTTTTCCCACATCCCTTATAATATTTGTAATTTTCCTTTCCTGTCATTTTAGCCAATCTGAGAATTGTATAGTGGCATCTCAGAGTTGTCTTAATTTGTATTTCTCTGATCAATAACGTTTTAGAGTATCTTTTCATATGAGTAAAAATGATTTTAATTTCTTCATCTGAAAATTGACTGTTCCTATCCTTTGACCATTTAACAAATGGAGAATTGTATTCTTATAAATTTGAGTCAATTCTCTCTATATTTTAGAAATGAAGCCTTTATCAGAGCTCTTGAATGTAAAAATGTTTTCCCAGTTTATTGCTTCCCTTCTAATTTTGTCTGCATTGATTTGTACTTTTTAACTTAACATAACCAAAATTAACCATTTTGCATTCAATAATGTGCTCAAGTTTTTCTTTGACCACAGATACCTTCCTTCCTCACAGATCTGAGAGGTAAATTATTCTGTGTTCTTCTAATTTGCTTGTAATATCATTCTTTATGTGTAAATCATGAACTCATTTCAATCTTCTCGTGGTATATGGTGTTGTGTGGGTCAATGCCTAGTTTCTGCTATACTAATTTCCAATTTTCCCAGCAGGTTTTGTCAAATAGTGAATTCTTATCCCAAAAGCTGGGGTCTTTGAATTTGCCAAACACTAAATTACTATAGTCGTTGACTATTGCGTCTTGTGAATATAACCTATTCCACTGATTGATTACTCTGTTTTTTAGTACCACTACTTGGTAATATAGTTTTAAATCTGGCACAATTAGATCACCTTCATTTGCATTTTGTTTCATTAATTCCCTTGAAATTCTTGACCTTTTGGTCTTCCAAATTAATTTTGTTATTGTTTTTTCTAGCTCTGTGAAGTAATTTCTTGGGAGTTTGATTTGTATGGCACTGAATAAGTAGATTAATTTCAGTAGTATTGACATTTTTATTATATTATCTGGGTGTATCCATAAGCACTTGATATTTTTCCAAAAAATTAGATCTGATTTTATTGGTGTGGAAAGTGTTTTGTAATTGTGTTCATATTTGTTCTTGACTTTGCCTTGGCAGGTTGACTCCCAAATATTTTATATTATTTACAGTTTTTTAAAATGGAATTTATCTTTGTATTTCTTGCTGCTGGACTTTGTTGGTAATATATAAAAATTCTGATGATTTATATGGATTTATTTTGTATTCTGCACCTTTGCTAAAGTTGTAAATAGTTTCTAGTAGTTTTGTAGTTGATTCTCTAGGATGGTTTCATACCATCATATCATCTGCAAAGAGTGATAATCTGGTTTCCTCCTTAACTATTCTAATTCCTTTAATATCTTTTCTTTCTTTTATTGTTAAGACTAACATTTCTAATACAATATTGAATAGTAATGGTGATAGTGGGCAACCTTTTTTTTTTTTTTTATCCTGATCTTATTGGGAATGGTCCTAGTTTGTCCCTATTACATCTGATGCTTGCTGATGGCTTTTAATAAATGCTATTGATCATTTTAAGGAAGCATCCACATATATGTGTGTGTGTGTGTGTGTGTGTGTGTGTGTGTGTGTGTGTGTGTGTGTGTAAGCTCTCCCATCTAAGAGTATTTTTTTTTAATTTTTTTTTTTTTGCTGAGGCAATTGGGGTTAAGTGACTTGCCCAGGATCACACAGCTAGGAAGTGTCTGAGATCAGATTTGAACTCAGATCCTCCTGATTTCAGGGCTAGTGCTCTATCCACTGTGTCACCTAGCTGTCCCCCTTTTTTAAAGTTACTTGTCCAGGGTCACACAGCTAGGAAATGTTAAGTGTCTGAGAACAGATTTGAACTCAGATTCTCCTGTCTTCAGGGTTAGTATTCTATCCACTATGCTATCTAGCTGCCCCACCCCCCTTTTTTGCTGAGGCAATTGGGGTTAAGTGACCAGATTTGAACTCAGATCCTCCTGATTTCAGGGCTAGTGCTCTACCCACTGTGCCACCTAGCTGACCTCCTTTTTAAAAAGTGACTTGTCCAGGGTCACACAGCTAGGAAGAGTTAAATGTCAGAGATCAGATTTGAACTCAGGTCCTACTGATTTTAGAGAGCATAGGTATTCTCTAGTAGTTTTAATAGGAATGGATGCTGGATTTTGTCAAATGCTTTTTCTGCAGCTATTGAGATAATCATATGACTTTTGTTAGTTTGGCTATTGATATAGTAAGTTATGCTAATGATTTTCCTAATATTGAGCCAACCCTGTATTCTTGGTATAAATCCTACTTGGTCATGGTGTATTATCCTGGGGATGATTTTCTGTAATCTCTTTGCTAATATTTTATTTAAGATTTTTGCATCAATATTCATTAGAGAAATTAGTCTATAATTTTCTTTCTTTGTTTTGACTCTATCTGGTTTAGGTATCAGCACCATGTCTGTGTCAAAAAAGAATTTGGTAGAAGTCCTTTCCCTGCTTTTTCAAATAGTTTATATAGTATTGTAATTAATTATTCTTTTTTTCTATTTTTTTATTTATAGTTTTTAATTGACAGAACATATTCATAGATAATTTTTACAACATTGTCCCTTGCACTCACTTCTGTTCCAACTTTTCCCTTTCCTCCCTCCACTCCCTCCCCTAAATGACGGGCAGTCTTATACATGTTAAACATGTTAAAGTACATCCTAGATACAACATATGTGTGCAGATCCACATAATTCTCTTGTTCCATAAGAAAAATTGAATTCAGAGGTAAAAATAACCTGGGAAGAAAAACAAAGATGCAAGTAGTCCACATTCATTTCCAATGTTCCTTCTCTGGGTGTAGTTGATTCTGTCCATCATTGATCAATTAGAACTGAATTAAATCTTCTCTTTGTTGAAGATAGGCACTTCCATCAGAATACATCCTCATATAGTATCATTGTTGAAGTGTATAATGATCTCTTGGTTCTGCTCATTTCACACAGCATCAGTTCATGTAAGTCTCTCCAAACCTCTCTGTATTCATTCTGCTGATCATTTCTTACAGAACAATACTATTCCATATCATTTATATACCACAGTTTACCCAACCATCCTCCAATTGATGGGCATCCATCTATTTTTCAGTTTCTAGCCACAACAAAAAGGGCTGGCACAAACATGTTGACACATACAGGTCCCTTTCCTTTCTTTAATATCTCTTTGGGATATAAGCCCAGTAGTAACAGTGCTGGATCAAAGGGTATACACAGTTTGATAACTTGTTAAGCATAATTCCAAATTGTTCTCCAGAATGGTTGGATCCATTCACAACCTCACCGATAATGCATTGGTGTCCCACTTTTCCTACATCTCCTCCATCATTTGTCATTATCTTTTCCTTTCATCTTAGCCAATCTGAGAGATATGTAGTGATATCTCAGAGTTGTCTTAATTTGCATTTCTTTGATCAGTAGTGATTTGGAATTCATATGAGTAGAAATAGTTTCAATTTCATCATCTGAAAATTGTCTGTTCATATCATTTGGAGAATGGCCTGATTTCTTATAAATTAGAGTCAATTCTCTGTATATTTTGGAAATGAGGCCTTTATCAGAACCTTTAAGTGTAAAAATGTTTTCCCAATTTATTGCTTTCCTTCTAATCTTGTTTGCATTAGTTTTGTTTGTATAAAAGCTTTTTAATTTGACATAATCAAAATTTTCTATTTTGTAATCAATAATGATCTCTAATTCTTCTTTGGTCACAAATTCCTTCCTCCTCCACATGTCTGAGAGGTAAACTATCCTATGTTCCTCTAATTTATTTATAATCTCATTCTTTATGCCTAAATCATGAACCCATTTTGATTTTATCTTGTCTTACGGTGTTAAGTGTGGGTCCATGCCTAGTTTCTGCCATACTAAATTTCAATTTTCCCAGCAGCTTTTGTCAAATAGTGAATTTTTTTTCCCAAAAGTTGGATCTTTGGGTTTGTCAAACACTAGATTGCTCTAGTTATTGACTATTTTGTCCTGTGAACCTAACCTATTTCACTGATCAACTAGTCTATTTCTTAGCTAATACCAAATGGTTTTGGTGATCACTGCTTTATAATATAGTTTTAGATCCGGTACATTTAGGCCACCTTCATTTGATTTTTTTTTCATTATTTCCCTTAAAATTCTTGACCTTTTGTTCTTCCAAATGAATTTTGTTGTTGTTTTTCCTAGGTCATTAAAATTGTTACTTGGGGGTGTGATTGGTATAGCATTAAATAAATAGATTAGTTTAGGTAGTATTGTCATCTTTATTATATTCAGCTTGGTCTATCCAAGAGCACTTAATATTTTTCCAATTATTTAAATCTGACTTAATTTGTGTAGAAAGTGTTTTGTAATTTTGCTCATATAATTCCTGATTTTCCTTTGGTAGATAGATTTCCAAATATTTTATACTATCAACAGTTATTTTGAATGGAAGTTCTCTTTGTATCTCTTGCTATTGGATTTTGTTGGTGATGTACAAAAATGCTGAGGATTTATGTGGATTTATTTTGTATTGCTGAAGTTATGAATTATTTCTAATAACTTTTTTGTAGAATCTCTGAGGTTCTCTAAGTATATCATCATATCATCTGCAAAGAGTGATAGTTTGGTTTCCTCATTACCTACTCTAATTCCTTTAATCTCTTTCTCAACTCTTATTGCTGAAGCTACCATTTCTAATATAATATTGAATAGTTATGATGATAGTGGGCAACCTTGTTTCACTTCTGATCTTCCTGGAATGGTTCCAGTTTGTCCCCATTACATATGATGCTTACTGATGGTTTTAAATACATTCTTCTAGTTTAAGGAAAAGTCCATTTATTCCTATACTCTCAAGTGTTTTTATTAGGAATGGATGTTAGATTTTATCAAATGCTTTTTCTGCATCTATTGAGATGATCATATGGTTTTTGTTAATTTGGTGATTGATATAGTCAAATATGCTAATAATTTTCCTAATATTGAACCAATCCTGCATTCCTGATATAAATCCTACTTGGTCATGGTGTATTATCCTGGGGATGACTTTCTGTAATTTCTTTGTTAATATTTTATTTAAGATTTTTGCATCAATATTCATTAGAGAAATTGGTCTATAATTTTCTTGCTTTGTTTTGACCCTCCCTGTTTTGACCCTTTAGGTATCAGCACCATGTCTGTGTCAAAAAATAATTTGATAGTTCTTCTTTCCCTGTTTTTTTTTCAAGTAGTTTATATAGTATTGAAATTAATTATTCTTTAAATGTTTGGTAGAATTCACATGTAAATCCATCTGGCCTTGGAGATTTCTTCTTAGGTAGTTGGTTAGGTAGTTTGGTAGTTAGGTAGTAGCTTGTTCAATTTCTTTTTCTAAAATGGGACTATTTAATTAATTGTTTCCTACTCTGTTAATCTGGGCAATATATATATTTGTAAATATTCATCCATTTCACTTAGATTATCATATTTATTGGCATACAATTGGGCAAAATAATTCCTAATTATTGCTCCAATTTCCTTTTTATTTGTGGAAAGTTCATCCTATTCATTTTTGATAACTAACATTCAATTTTCTTTTTTCATGGTTTTCAGAAATCTGTTTCTTTTCAACTTCTATTCATTGCTTCTGGTTTTATGCACTAAGACCAAACAGAATGAATCCCATCTTTCTTCAGCATTCCAGCCATCCAAATATTTGAGTAAAGCAACCATATATTCAATTCCTTTAAGTGATCCTATCTAATATGATCTTGAGATGCTGGTCACTCAAGCTCTCCATCTTTCCTCTTAAATATGTCCCTCACAACTGACCACCATGCTCCTGAAATAATCTACTAAGATCTGGTTTTATGGGGAAAACCCAACAAAATAGATAAATCGTTAATTAATTTGATCAGAAAAAGGAAAGAAGTTGATGACCTGTTGTTGCAGCCATTTTAAGAGCTCAAAGCATATGAGCCTTTTGATCTCAGAGACAAGATGAATGAGGTGGGAGACTCATAGAGTGTGAAAAAAGCTCCAGTTTTTTTATGCCATACAATCCTGTTGATATTCATTTTTGCAAGTGTGATCAGTGCAGGAACAGTAGACAATCCCTAATCACCATTTAGAGAAGTAGCTCTCAGGCTTTGTGTATTCATGATATCTGCCAATGGGAGGAGAGCAGATTCAGCAATTCAGCAACTTGCTCACAGGTGAGAGGGACTATCAAAGCATCCCTGTTCTTGAGCCACTGGCTGTGACCCTCAGCCTCACTTGTTCCCATGATCACAAATCATTGTTCCTTGCTCAATAAAGGCGTTTCTACAATGTGGCAAAAAAACTTATTGTGCACCAAAGGTCAAGGTGATCTTGGTACTCCTCCTGGTAGAATCCCATAGCCAACTTGTATTGGTAAAGGGAATTTATTTGTCCACAGTTTTTTTTTTTTTTACCATTTAAATCATTGGTTGGGAAAATTTTAAAAAATATTTTATTGATAACTTATTGATTTTGTGATCCGTAAAAACTCTTAATCCTTTTCATGTTAACCATTGTCTATCCATGGTTGTAAAGAATTAGAAGCTCAAGATAGAGAATAACTAAACAAACTTTGCTATGGGAATGTAATAGAATATTGTTTTGCCAGATCCAGAGAAATCTTGGAAGACTTGTATGAAGTGATGTAGAACGAAGTGAGAAGAACCAGGAGAACAATTTATACCATAACAACAGCATTGTTAAAAATGAACAAGTGAAAATTTTAAGAATTCTGATTAACACAACAACCAACTACCATTCCAGAAAATTGATGATGATGATAATTCCATTTCTATTTTCTTTGATTGCTATGGGGATACAGGTATAATAATAATATTCTTGAATCAAAGGATAGGAAAAAAAAAATTAGGCAATTTTTAGTTTGATTCCAAACTGCCTTTCACAAAGAAGTAGCAATGATCACTATTTACAATTTTAACAACAGAGTGTTAATGTACCAATTTTCCAAGGACCCTTCAACATTTGTCATTTTTCTTATTTCATCAGATTTGCAAAATGAATACCATCTATCCAGGGTGAGGCTTTAATTTGCATTTCTCTAAATGTTAATGATTTAATTTTTTCCCATATAGCTAAAGATAGATTGGACTTCTTCCTCTGAGAGCTGCCTGTTCATAATCTTTGATGATTTATTAGTTGGGAAATGTCAAGTCTAATTTTTAAATTTTATTTAATTAACTAATATATAACAAAATATATTATTAATTTATTTATAATTTATATGTATGAATATGATTAAATTTTAAATATATGATTTACATTTTTATCCCTATTAATTTTTATCTTATTACATTCAGATTAATAATCAAGTCTGTGGATATCTTTTTAGATCCAAATTGTCATGTAAAAGGCAAGTTACTCCACATACCATTGTATAATATGCAAATTTTATAAGCATACCATTTAGGCCTTTATCCAAGTCAGTAAAGAAAACATCAAAGAACAGTGGGCTAAATTCAGATCTCTCCTAACTTTACTAGAAACATCTAAATTAATGCCAAAACATTTGTGCCTAGGCATTCAAGCAGTTACAAATTCACTTAAATGTATTATCATCTAACCCACATCTTTCTTATCCACAAGAATAGCATTACGAACTCTTTTAAATGCTTTGCTAAAAATCTATTTCAAATATATCTACAGTATTTTCCTTGATTTATCAATATGATAAACCTGTTTAAAAAAAAAGGAAATGAGTTTGTTCAAGAATGACTAGTCTTGGTTAAAGCTACACTGATTCTTTGTGATCATTATTTCCTTTTCTACCTTTAATATTTTAAAATTTTACTAACAATCAAAGGCAAATTCATAGGCTTATAGTTTAAGATTGTTTTCAGGGCCCTTTTCCCTTTTTTGAAAACAAAGAGAGCATTAGCTCCAGAAACAAAGAAATTAAGTGCTCTTGGATAGGCCAAGCAAATATAATCAAGATGACAATACTCCCTAAACTAATCTATTTATTTAGTACTATACCAATCAGACTCCCAAGAAACTATTTTAATGACCTAGAAAAAATAACAACAGAATCCATATGGAAGAACAAAAGGTCGAGAATTTCAAGGGAATTAATGAAAAAAAAATCAAATGAAGGTGATCTAGCTGTACCTGATCTAGAACTATATTATAAAGCAGCAATTACCAAAACCATTTGGTATTGGCTAAGAAATAGACTAGTGGATCAGTGGAATAGGTTAGGGGTTCACAGGACAAGATAGTGAATAAAAATAGCAATCTAGTGTTTGACAAACCCAAAGATCCCAACTTTTGGGATAAGAATTCATTATTTGACAAAAACTGCTGGGAAAACTGGAAATTAGTATGGCAGAAACTAGGCATGTACCCACATTTAACACCACGTACTAAGATAAGATTAAAATGGGTCCATGATTTAGGCATAAAGAATGAGATCATAAATAAATTAGAGGAACACAGGATAGTTTATCTCTCAGACATGTGGAGGAGGAAGGAATTTGTGACCAAAGGAGAACTAGAGATCATTATTGGTCACAAAATAGAAGATTTTGATTACATCAAATTAAAAAGCTTTTGTACAAACAAAACTAATGCAAACAAGATTAGAAGGGAAGTAACAAATTAGGAGAACATTTTTACAGTTAAAGGTTCTGATAAAGGCCTAATCTCCAAAATATACAGAGAATTGACTATAATTTATAAGAAATCAGTCCATTCTCCATTTGATAAATGGTCAAAGGATATGAACAGACAATTCTCAGATGATGAAATTGAAACTATTTCCACTCATATGAAAGAATGTTTCAAATCACTACTGATCAAAGAAATGCAAATTAAGACAACTCTGAGATACCACTACACACCTGTCAGATTGGCTAAGATGACAGGAAAAGATAATGATGAATGTTGGAAGGGATGTGGGAAAACTGGGACACTGATGCATTGTCAGTGGAGTTGTGAAAGAATCCAACCATTCTGGAGAGCAATCTGGAATTATGCCCAAAAAATTATCAAACTGTGCATACCCTTTGACCCAGCAGTGCTACTACTGGGCTTATATCTCAAGGAAATACTAAAGAAGGGAAAGGGACCTGTATGTGCCAAAATGTTTTGGCAGGTCTTTTTATAGTGGCTAGAAACTGGAAAATGAATGGATGCTCATCAATCGGAGAATGGTTGGGTAAATTATATATATGAATGTTATGGAATATTATTGTCCTGTAAGAAATGACCAGCAGGATGAATACAGAGAGGCTTGGAGAGACTAACATGAACTGATGCTGAGTGAAATGAGCATAACCAGGAGATCATTATACACTTCAACAACAATACTGTATGAGGATGTATTCTGATGGAAGTGGATATCTTCAACATAGAGAAGATCTAATCCACTTCCAATTGATCAATAATGAACAGAATCAGCTACACCCAGAGAAGGAACACTGGGAAATGAGTGTACACTGTTTGCATTTTTTTTTCTTCCCAGGCTATTTTTACCTTCTGAATACAATTCTTCCTTTGCAACAACAACAACAACAACAAAAATTCGGTTCTGCACACATATATTGTATCTAGGATATACTATAGCATATTTAATATGTATGGGAATGCCTGCCATCTAGGGGAGAGGGTGGAGGGAAGAAGGGGAAAAATCGAAACAGAAGGGAGTACAAGGGATAATGTTGTAAAAAATTACCTATACATATGTACTGTCAAAAAATGTTATAATTATAAAATTAATTTAAAAAAATAAAAAAAAAAAAAAAGTTCTCCCCTGGACTCCTGAAGTCACCTCAGCCACTTCCCAGCTGGCAGCTGCTCCCCTCACATTGGGGGAGTTCTGCTCACTCCAGAAACTTCAGGGTCCCCAGTGTAATTTTTAGTGATTTTATCTTTTTTTTCTTATTTTTGATGATAATTTTCATTTCTTCTTTTGATAATTATTCCTATCCTCTGACTAATTCACTATTAAAGAATGACTTAATTTTACCTAAAAAAAAACCCCCAAAAAACAAAACATTAAGAGGGAATGACTATAGCCTAAGGTGTAAGACAGGGGTTTTTAAACTACAGCCCATGGGGCTAGATGTATCCTGCTGAGAACGTTTATGTGCAGCCCTCCCCCACTTATGGCAAATGGGCTGAGGGGTGGAGACAGAGTGTGAGTTTTTGTTTTTACTATAGTCTGATCCTCCAACAGTCTGAGGGACAGTGAACTGGCCCCCTATTTTAAAAGTTTGAGGACCACTGGTTTAAGATATAAGACCTTTATACTAATATTAAGAGGGAATAATTACCTTCGACAGAGTAACTGAATAGGACAATTAGGGAAACTGGGTCAGGACATTAAAAGGGAACTGTGGCACAACAACTTTTAAGAATTTTTAATGCCATAAGGTATTCTTGACCTTTTATTTCCCAAAATTAATTTATTATTTTGTTTAATTCTATAAAGTATCCATTTGATTACTTGATTGGCAAAATAGTAAATCATTAACATAATTTGAACCATGTTATAATTTATATTATATTAATGTAGACTGAATAAAGAATTTGTCTTCAATCATTTTGTTCTTTGATGATATAATGTATATTTTATTTCTGTAAAAATTTTTTTTGCAGTTTTATTTATGTCTATTTGTGTTTGGCTACATTAATTTCCAGATATTTAATGTGTTTTATTGTCATTTAACATATAATTTCTCTTCATATTTCTACCTTCTAGGTTTTATTTGTAATACAGAGAAAATTGATTATATCATGGTTTTCCTTTGTATCCACTTTTGCTAAAACTATTAATGATTTCAATTATATCTTTTGTTGTTTTGTTAATATTCTCTAAGTACCATTTCCAAATAGATAATTTTATGATCTCTCTGTGTATGCTTATTCCCTTAATATCTTTCCCTTGTTTGATTTAGGTACTAGCATTTCTATCATGATTTCAAACAATAGTGGAGTCAGCATGTTTCATTGCTGTTCTTATTCAGAAATCTTCATTTAAAAAAGAAACACTCAGCACTGTAATTTCTTTTGTTTAGGCAATCTATTTCTATTCTCCCCTCTTTTTACCCACATATAAATGTGAGTAAGCCACATTTCAAGCCACCCTATTTTTCCTTTCATTTGTAGCTATAATTTGGTTTGCTTGAGAAATCCTTTTCCTAATCTATTCTCTAATTTAGGCATTCCTCCTTATGAAGAGAGAACCCCAAAACTCTGAAAAATCCTTAAAGGAGAAAACCTTCTTCAACTTTGCCTCAATGAGGGGACTCCACCCCAAGCATAAACAGCTTCATCTTTGTTATCTGAGTGGGGCCAGCTCAATCCTGAAACCCATTGAATTCAATTCAGATTCTAACCCTAGCTGAAACCCATTGAGGAGCCAACCTGGGACTCCACCCACGAGCCCCCTTCAGCTTGTAGCCCAAATCCCCTATTATAAAAGAGCCAAATTAAAACCCTCTCTTTGCAGAGGTTCCAAACTTGCCAGCTATGCCATGCCTGGCACCCCTAGGAGCTTCTGTCCACTGGAATATGGTTTCCAGTGACCCTTCTCTTTACTCTCACCTATTTCCTTAACTAGATTACACTTTAACCTCATTTCCAAACCCCATAATAAACCTCTTTTATCAATCTAGGTTTTTGGTTTTGTAAATTCCTTTACAGGGGACTCTTGTGCCACCAGAAGGGAATCCCAGAAATCCCTACCTTTGGGCTGTCACTAGACCTCATTTAGACCTTATTTAACTCCCTGACCACCAGAAACCCTAATTTCTTTTGGGTACCCCAAATCTAAACCTCATCACTTACTCTCTCTAAATCAGATTGTTCCTTTGTCTAACTTATTTCAGTTCAACTGTTATACCTTTATTTTAACCTTTCTTTACTTAATTCAGCTAAAAGTGGCTGTTGTTCTTATTTTCTTTTTTTTTTTTTTTTTTTTTAATTTTTTTTATTATATATATATATATTTTATAATATTATCCCTTGTATTCATTTTTCCAAATTACCCCCCCTCCCTTATTCCCTCCCCCCGACGACAGGCAATACCATACATTTTACATGTGTTACAATATAGTCTAAGTACAATACATGTGTGTGAATATCATTTTCTTGTTGCACAATAAACATTAGAATCCGAAGGTACATGCAACCTGGGCAGACAGATATTAGTGCTAACAATTTACATTCCCCTCCCAGTGTTTCTTCTCTGGGTGTATCTACCTCTGTCCATCATTGATCAACTGGAAGTGAGTTGGATCTTCTTTATGTTGAAGATTTCCACTTCCATCAGAATACATCCTCATACAGTATCGTTGTTGAAGTATACAGTGATCTTCTGGTTCTGCTCATTTCACTCAGCATCAGTTGATTTAAGTCTCTCCAACCCTCTCTGTATTCCTCCTGCTGGTCATTTCTTACTGAGCAATAATATTCCATAACTTTCATATACCACAATTTACCCAACCATTCTCCAACTGATGAACATCCATTCATCTTCCAGTTTCTAGCTACAACAAAAAGAGCTGCCACAAACATTTTGGCACATATATGTCTCTTTCCGCTCTTTAGTATTTCTTTGGGATATAATCCCAGTAGTAGCGCTGCTGGGTCAAAGGGTATGCACAGTTTGATAACTTTTTGGGCATAATTCCAGATTGCTCTCCAGAATGGCTGGATTCTTTCACAACTCCACCAGCAATGTATTAGTGTCCCAATTTCCCCACATCCCCTCCAACATTTGTCATTATTTGTTCCTGTCATCTTAGCCAATCTGACAGGTGTGTAGTGGTATCTCAGAGTGGTCTTAATTTGCATTTCTCTGATCAGTAGTGATTTGGAACACTCTTTCATGTGAGTGGATATAGTTTCAATTTCTTCCTCTGAGAATTGTCTGTTCATATCCTTTGACCATTTATCAATTGGAGAATGGTTTGGTTTCTTATAAATTATGGTCAGTTCTCTATATATTTTGGAAATGAGACCTTTGTCAGAACCTTTGTTTTTAAAAATATTTTCCCAATTTGTTACTTCCCTTCTAATCTTGTTTGCATTAGTATTATTTGTACAGAAACTTTTTAGTTTGATGTAATCAAAATCTTCTATTTTGTGATCAATAATGATCTCTAGTTCTCCTCTGGTCATAAATTCCTTCCTCCTCCACAAGTCTGAGAGGTAGATTATCCTCTGTTCCTCTAATCTATTTATTATCTCCCTCTTTATGCCTAAATCATGGACCCATTTTGATCTTATCTTGGTATATGGTGTTAAGTGTGGATCCATATCTAATTTCTGCCATACTGATTTCCAGTTTTCCCAACAGTTTTTTCCGAATAATGAATTTTTATCCCTAATGTTGGAATCTTTGGGTTTGTCAAAGATTAGATTGCTATAGATGTACCCTTTTTTGTCCTTTGTATCTAATCTGTTCCACTGATCTACCGGTCTATTTCTTAGCCAATACCAAATGGTTTTGGTGACTGCTGCTATATAATATAGCTTTAGATCAGGTACACTTAGACCACCTTCCTCTGAGTTTTTTTTCATTAGTTCCCTTGCAATTCTTGACCTTTTATTCTTCCATATGAATTTTGTTGTTATTTTTTCTAGGTCATTAAAATAGTTTCTTGGGAGTCTGATTGGTATAGCACTAAATAAATAGATTAGTTTGGGGAGTATTGTCATCTTTATTATATTCGCTCGGCCTATCCAAGAGCACTGAATGTCTTTCCAATTATTTAAATCTGATTTTATTTTTGTGGCAAGTGTTTTGTAATTTTTCTCATATAATTCCTGACTTTTCTTTGGTAGATGGATTCCCAAATATTTTATACTATCAACATTTGTTTGGAATGGAATTTCTCTTTGTATCTCTTGCTGTTGCATTTTGTTAGTGATATATAAAAATGCCGAGGATTTATGTGGATTTATTTTGTATCCTGCCACTTTGCTGAAATTTTGAATTATTTCTAGTAGCTTTTTAGCAGAGTCTTTGGGGTTCTCTAAGTATACCATCATGTCATCTGCAAAAAGTGATAGTTTAATTTCCTCATTTCCTACTCTAATTCCTTGAATCTCTTTCTCGGCTCTTATTGCCGAGGCTAGCGTTTCTAGTACTATATTGAATAGTAATGGTGATAGTGGGCAACCTTGTTTCACTCCTGATCTTACTGGGAAAGGTTGCAGTTTATTTCTATTGCATATTATGCTTACTGACGGTCTTAAATATATACTCCTGATTATTCTAAGGAATAATCCATTTATTCCTATACTCTCAAGAGTTTTTAGTAGGAATGGATGTTGGATTTTGTCAAATGCTTTTTCTGCATCTATTGAGATGATCATATGGTTCTTATTAATTTGATTATTAATATGGTCAATTATATTAATAGTTTTCCTAATATTAAACCAGCCCTGCATTCCTGGAATAAATCCTACTTGATCATAGTGTATTATCTTGGAGATGATTTTCTGAAGTCTTTTTGCTAATATCTTATTTAAGATTTTAGCATCAATATTCATTAAGGAGATTGGTCTATAATTTTCTTTCTCAGTTTTCGATCTACCAGGTTTAGGTATCAGTACCGTCTGTGTCATAAAAGGAATTTGGTAGGACTCCTTCATCCCCTATTTTTTCAAATAATTTATATAACATTGGGGCTAATTGTTCTTTAAATGTTTGGTAGAATTCACATGTGAATCCATCTGGCCCTGGGGATTTTTTCCTGGGGAGTTGATTAATAGCTTGTTCTATTTCTTTTTCTGAAATGGGACTATTTAAGCAATTTATCTCCTCCTCTGTTAATCTAGGGAGCCTATATTTTTGGAGGAAGTCATCCATTTCACTTAAGTTATCAAATTTATTGGCATAAAGTTGGGCAAAGTAACTCCTTATTATTTCTCTAATTTCCTCTTCATTGGTGGAAAGATCCCCCTTTTCATTTGTAAGACTATCAATTTGATTTTCCTCTTTCTTTTTTTTGATCAAATTTACCAAAGGTTTATCTATTTTATTGGCTTTTTCATAAAACCAACTCTTGGTTTTATTTATTAATTCAATAGTTTTTTTACTTTCAATTTTATTGATTTCTCCTTTTAATTTTTGTATTTCGAGTTTAATTTTTGGTTGGGGGTTTATAATTTGGTCTTTTTCTAGCCTTTTAAGTTGTAAGCCCAATTCGTTAATCTTCTCTTTCTCAATTTTCTTCAAATAAGCCTCTAAAGATATAAAATTTCCCCTTATTACCGCTTTAGCTGCATCCCAAAGATTTTGATATGATGTCTCATCATTATCATTATCTTGGGTGAAATTGTTAATTGTTTCTATAATTTGCTCTTTCACCCAGTCATTCTTTAAGATGAGATTATTCAGTTTCCAATTACTTTTTGGTCTATTTACCCCTAACTTTTTACTGAATGTAGCTTTTATTGCATTGTGATCTGAGAAGAAGGCATTTATTATTTCTGCCTTCCTACATTTAATTTTGAGATCTTTATGTCCTAGTATATGGTCAATTTTTGTATAGGATCCATGAACTGCTGAGAAGAAAGTATATTCCTTCCTATTGCCATTCAGTTTTCTCCAAAGGTCTATCATACCTAGTTTTTCTAATGTTCTATTTACTTTTTTAATTTCTTTCTTGTTTGTTTTGTGGTTTGATTTGTCTAAATCTGAGAGTGCAAGGTTGAGATCTCCCACTATTATAGTTTTACTGTCTATTTCTTCTTGCAGTTCTCTTAACTTTTCCTTTAGAAAGTTAGATGCTATACCACTTGGTGCATATATGTTTAGTATTGATATGGCTTCATTATTTATGCTACCTTTCAGCAGGATATAGTTTCCTTCCTTATCTTTTTTAACGAGATCTACTTCTGCTTTTGCTTGATCTGAGATAAGGATAGCTACCCCTGCTTTTTTGGCTTTACCTGAAGCATAATAGGCTCTGTTCCAACCTTTTACCTTTACTCTGTATGTATCTCCCTGCTTTAAGTGTGTTTCCTGTAGGCAACATATTGTAGGGTTCTGCTTTTTGATCCAATCTACTATCCGTCTCCGTTTGATGGGATCGTTCATCCCATTTACATTTACAGTTAAAATTACTAATTCTGTATTTCCTGCCATCGTATTATCCCCAGATTATGCTTTTTTCCCTTGACCCCCCTGATCCCCCTCCCCGATATTTAATTTACAGACCCCCCTTGTGACGCGCAACCCTCCCTCTTTTTTTTTTTTTTTTTTTTTTTTAGGATCCCTCCCCCCTCCCTCCAAGTCCCTTCACTTATTCCCCTTTTCCTTTTCCCTTTTCCTCTCCCCCCTTTTAATGAGGTGAGAGAAAATTCTCTGAAAAACAAATATGTTAATTATTTACTCTTTGAGCCTCTTCTGATGAGAGTAAGATTCACACAATGATTCTCCCCCTCACTAAGTTCCCTCAGATATGGTGTATTTTCTATGTCTCTTCCTGGGATGTAGTTTCCCTCTTTTTATCACTCCTTCCCCTTTTTCTGAACCGACCTCCTTCCCTTTACTACACCCCCCTTTTTTTCTTTTATATCAGTAAAATCAAATTATCCTTGAGTATTTTTTATATACCCACAACAGAGTTACAGTTCTCAAGGGTTCTGTGTACCTTTTTCTGTTTCTCTTCAGTCTTGTGGATGTAGATCAAATTTTTTGTTTAAGTCTGGTTTTTTTCTTAGAAACATATAGAATTCCTCTGTTTCATTGAATGACCATCTTCTTCCGTGGAAAAAGATGCTAAACTTAGCTGGGTAGTTCATTCTTGGTTGCAGTCCTTGATCTTTTGCCTTACGGAATATCAGGTTCCAGGCCCTTCTATCTTTTAATGTGGAGGCAGCCAGATCTTGGGTGACCCTTATTGTGGCACCTTGGTATTTAAATTGTTTTTTTCTAGCTGCTTGCAGGATTTTCTCCTTTGTGTGGTAATTCTGCAGCTTAGCCACAATATTCCGTGGTGTTCTTTTTTTAGGGTCTATTTCAGAAGGAGTTCGATGAATTCTTTCCACATCTACTTTCCCTTCTGTTTCTATTATCTCTGGACAGTTCTCTTTGATAATTTCCTGTAAAATAGAATCTAGGCTCTTTTTTTGGTCATAGTTTTCTGGAAGTCCAATAATCCGCAGATTATCTCTCCTAGATCTATTTTCCAGGTCTATAGATTTTCCCAGTAAGTATTTGACGTTGTTCTCCAGCTTCTCATTTTTTTTGTTTTGTTTGACTGATTCTTGGGTTCTCTGTGAATCATTCATTTCTATTTGTTCCATCCTGACTTTTAAGGAGTTATTTTCTTCTTTCACAGTTTTTAGTTCTTTTTGTAAATGCCCAATTTCGTTTTTAAATGAATTATTTTGCTCTATTGAATTTTTTTCCATTTCCCTAATTTTTTTTTTTGAGAATTATTTTCTTTTTCCAATTCAGAAATTCTATTTTCTTGAGACTTTTTTATCTTTTCCAATTCAGAAATCCTACTTTCCTGTGTTTTTTTAACCTTTTCTAATTCACTAATTTTGTTTCCCTGCATCTCCTGTGAATTCTTTATTTTTTCCAACTCCAATTTCAGGACGTTGTTATTCTCTATCATAACTTCTCTTTCCTTTCCCCATTTTTCTTCGATCTCCCTCAATTTCTTAAGAGCTTCTTCTAGGAGAGAGTTATGTGATGGGGGGCAGGAATCGTTCCCCTTTAGGTTGTTATCTTCTGAATCTTTGCTGTTAACTTCCTCGGGGTTGGGTACCCGCTCTTTCTCTGTATAGAAGGAATCTATAGTTTTTCTAGCTTTTTTGCTCATACTTAAAAAATGTTTTGGGGTCTGTCCCTGGGGTAGGAAATTATTTACTTCTTTACCAGCTTCCTCCCAGACCGGATGGATGCAGCGGCCCCCGTGCCCGCGCTAAGAGAGAGCTCTGGGAGAGAGTTCCCCACCCCCTCCCTGGAAGCGCCTCAGAGGTGATTAGCACTGCTGTGCTTTGAGGGCGTAGAATAGTGAAGACAGCAAGAAGCTCAGCCTATGTGTCCTGGTGGGGAGTGGATGTCTGCAGCAGGTGACGTGAGAAGCCCCTGCGCTCAAACTGGAAGTGTCTGCCAGAAACCGCGGTCCCTAGTTCAAAGGTTCTGCTTCTCTGGGACTTCCTGGAGCTGAGTTCCACTCCCTCCAGCTAAGCTAGGCAGTGTGTGTTGCCTTGGGCCGTATCCACCCACTTGTCAATCTCTTAGCTATTCTCAGGAGGGATCTGAGGCCACACCCCCTGGTGCCAAGTCTGCCGAGTCACCCCCAGGGTGGGGGGGGAGGGGAAATCTAATCTGAGTTTTAAAATATTTTGGCTTTCTCTTCTGAACTGCTAAATAATTAGCAGAGAAGAGCTAACAGCCTGTGCCAGATTCCTTTACCTCAGTGGCTTCTCTGATCCCAGAGCCCTTCCCAGCGCAATGGGCGCAGTGTGCCCCTACCCCACCGTCTGTGCTGGTCTCTCTTCTTCCTCCCCTGAGAACTGACCTTTCCTGTTGAAACTCCAGATTCTCTTCAGCTGGTAAGTCGTGCTTCCAGTCCTTGTGGTATCTATCAGTCCTGAGCTAATTCTGAGACTTAATTTATCTAATTGGTTGTGAGGGAGTGAGGACGTTCACTGAGTCGTGTGTTTCTTCTCCGCCATCTTGGCTCCGCCCCTGTTGTTCTTATTTTCAAAGAGGACCAAAAGATATGTTAGAATTGAGTAACAGTGTGTCCGACTGTGGCTGATCATATTGATATGAGTTCAGAAAGCTCTGCCTCAGGTTGGATACAAACAGTCCATATGAATATTTGGGGTAACTTCTCTAATTTTGCATATTTTGTGTTTCCTTTGGGTTAATTCAATTCTGCTATGCTTATAGAGCATTCTCTAATGAGGGCATTCTATGCTGGATGGTCCTGTGCCAGTGTCTTCCATATCATACAATTGATTGTAAAGTTCTTAAGAGATACCTTGAGAGTGTCCTTGTATCACTTTTTATTATTACTTTGTGAATGCTTGCCCTGCATTAGTATATAATATAATTCATAAACTCCATTTTCCCCATAACTGTCTAACCTCTGTATTGAATGACCTTTATCTGTGGTATCCCAATATCTAGAAATACTAGAATTTTTCCTCACTTACATCTCTCCTTCTCTAGAATATTTCCTTTTGAACACTGGAATCTCAGACTTTTTCTTAATTTGTTCCTTTTAATTACCTTTACATAAATAAGGACTTGAAAAGAGCAATTGTCTTATTGTCTAGGTGCTTTAAAGTTCTTTAAATATATTTACTCACCCTTAAATTTCATTTGTATTCTATATTTATATTTCAAAGACTCTGCTCAACTTTTTTCTCAAAAGGGGTGCTTTAGTAGTCCTTCTCTTCCCCCTACCCCCAGGATTATGTTAAATTTTGTGTTCAAATTGTTTTCCTTTCCTTTTCAATATACTATAAATCAAATTTTCCTTTTATTTCTTGCTGACACTGAATAATCCTACATGATTCAGACTGAAGAGTTTTTGTTTTGTTTTAGTTTGGTTTATTTTTTTATTTTTTGATATGTATATTCTTTGGCAATTTATAATATATTCTCTCTGATTTGAATGCTCTAAAATTTGGCAGCTATATTTCTAAATGACTTAAATATAGAGTTTAATTGTGATGACATCCCATGGATTTTATCTTATGATTTCAAATACTTCCAACCAATTTTATTTTATTATATTCTGAAGCACAGTATTTAGTTGTTTTCTTTTATTTTGCTTTTTATAAAGATTAGTGTTTCTTGTCATTTCCCAAAGCCCAGTCTTAAAAATCATTTGGTTTTGTTGGTAGAAACCTCACACATTCTTTCAGTTTGGGAAGAATTTTAATGTCATTCTTGGAATCTTTGTTATATAAGAATAAAGAAAATGTATATATATACACACATGTATACATTTTCTTTATTCTTTTTGCCAGAAATCCACTACTTTGTTAAGAGCATCCAGTGTTCGTTCTAAGCTAATTATTATTATTATTTTTGCTGAGGCAATTGGGGTTAAGTGACTTGCTTAGGGTCACACAGCTAGGAAGTGTTAAGTATCTGAGGCCAGATTTGAACTCAGGTCCTCCTGACTTCAGGGCTGATGCTCTATCTACTGTGCCAACTAGCTGCCCCCCAATTCTTTTGAGTTTTCCATTAAACACTCTAATTTTATTCCTTGTTTCTTTCTTCAAATCTTGTTAGGTTTTTCATGCTTTTTGGAGTTTTCTATAGTCATTTAACCTTTTTTTTTGGGGGGGGTTTACTTGTAGTTATGACAGAATTATCATTTTGTTTAGAAGATTTCTTCCAGTATTTACCTCATAGTTTTTCTTTTTTTCCTATCCCATTTCTTTAGTTCTCTTTTTTTAAAATTAATTTTATAATTATAATTGTTTTGTCAGTACATATGCATGAGTAATTTTTTTTTTACAACATTATCCTTTGTATTCATTTTTCCAAATTTTCCCCTCCCTTCCTCTACTCCCTCCCCTAGATGACAGGCAATCCCATACATATTAAATTATTACAGTATAACCTAGATACAATATATGTGTGTAAATCCAATTTTCTTATTGCATGGTAAGAATTGGATTCCAAAGGTATAAGTAACCTGGGTAGAAAGACAGTAGTGCAGTTTACATTCAATTCCCAGTGTTCCTTCTCTGGGTGTAGCTGTTTCTGTCCATCATTGATCAACTGGAAGTGAATTGGATCTTCTTTATGTTGAAGATAGCCACTTCAATCAGAATATGTCTTCATATAGTATCATTGTTGAAGTGTATAATGATCTCCTGGTTCTGCTCATTTCACTCGGCATCAGTTCATGTAAGTGTCTCCAAGCCTCTCTGTATTCATCCTGCTGGTCATTTCTTACAGAACAATAATATTCCATCACATTCATATACCATAATTTACCCAACCATTCTCCAATTGATGGGCATCCATTCATTTTCCAGTTTCTAGCTACAACAAAAAGAGCTACCACAAACATTTTGGCACATACAGGTCCCTTTCCCTTCTTTAATATTTCTTAAAGGGTATGCACAGTTTGATAACTTTTAGGGCATGGTTCCAAATTGCTCTACAGAATGGCTGGATTCTTTCACAACTCCACCAACAATGCATCAGTGTCCCAATTTTCCCACATCCCCTCCAACATTCATCATTATCTTTTCCTGTCATCTTAGTCAATCTGACAGGTGTGTAGTGGTATCTCAGAGTTGTCTTAATTTGCATTTCTCTGATCAATAGTGATTTGGAACAATCTTTCATATGAGTGGATATAGTTTCAATTTCATCATCTGAAAATTGTCTGTTCATATCCTTTGACCATTTATCAATTGGAGAATGGTTTGATTTCTTATAAATTAGAGTCAGTTGTCTGTATATTTTGGAAATGAGGCTTTTATCAGAACCTTTAACTGTAAAAATATTTTCCCAATTTGTTACTTCCCTTCTAATCTTGTTTGTTTTAGTTTTGTTTGTACAAAAGCTTTTTAATTTGATGTAATCAAAATCTTCTATTTTGTGACCAATAATGATCTCTAGTTCTCCTTTGGTCATAAATTCCTTCCTCCTCCACATGTCTGAGAGATAGACTATCCTCTGTTCCTCTAGTCTATTTATGATATCATTCTTTATGCCTAAATCATGGACCCATTTTGATCTTATCTTGGTATATGGTATTAAGTGTGGGTCCTAAGTTTTTTCTTAATCTTTATTTATATAGAATAGTCAATTGACTAGAATCCAAACCCTAGTCCTTTAGCATTGTTTAAGTTTTTAGGGCATATATTGAGATGGAAATAAATTGATGCACATACCAATTCATAGGAAAAATGTAAATTAAATCATTGAAATTCCATCAGGAAAATGTTTAGACCAATAACTCCATTTCACTACTTTTTTTTTCTTTTTGGAAAAAAGAAAAAGAAATTAAAAACCAGCTAAAGTGTCATTAAACCTTAAGTACAGTATAATATTAGTTTGAGCAATCTTGGATTCTCTCTCTCAAAACTACCTCTCTTCTCCTGTATACACTTTTCACTTTTCTCTAATCCTACCCCATGACAAAGGAAAGCTTGATAGATGTTCTGGAACTAGCAATAGCTTTGTCAAAATGGAAGTATTAAATCAGGAGAAATGAAAGGCTAGTTTACAGCTCCTATGGGAAAAAAGTTATAACTCATATCGAGTAGAAAATGTCTATGCCAAATAAGCAAAGTTGTCAACATTTCACTCATTTTGTTTTTATTAATTTTAACATTTGCATGAAAATTGAATCCTGGCTTCCTAGGGGTTCATTGGCTCCTGTTGCTTATTCCTTATTTAAAATTTCAATCCTCAGCTGGTGACATGATAATGGTTTCTACAGCAGGCAGTTATGATGTCACAGAAAGATAATTATCACTTCAGGTGACAGATAAACACAAGCACAGATGATGGCTTAAAAACTAGAAGAGAACTTCCATGTACTTTCTCATATTAGAGATTTGTATTTCATATTAAAAAACAAGTACATCTCACCAAAAAAGAGGAGAAAGCAGAACTTATTATAGAAGTGGGATGAAAGTTTGATTTAAAGGTACTTCCTTGTCTGATGTTTAATTGTAAACATAGAATTCAAATAGAAGAGGTCATCTTCTATGGTGGGCTACCTTTTAGAAGCCCTTCCTCTACCCAGTGCTATTATCACTAGTTTTATTTCCATTTTTTTATGTTTTCAGCAATAAGGTTTAAAGGAATAAGTAAAAATCCTATGTTTCAAAAATGACATAAACATAAATTGGATAAATAATATCCTTGCCTCTAAATATTACATTTTGAAAGTCTAGTCAAGCAGCTCCTATATTAAACATTTTTAAACAGACCATTTCCAGAGTCACTGAAGAGAAATTATTTTAAAAATATGATTCTGACTCATTTGGGAAATAAATTTTCAAGAAAAAATCAGGATGATCCTTTCCCATGCATTATGCCATCTAGAAATAATTTTAAAGTATATAAAGGCAACTAGCAACTAGGGGTTGTAATAAACTTCCAAGAATCTGCTAAAAATCTCTAAATGCACAGATCTAGCCCTAATCAACTTGACCAAGCTTTCTATGGTATAAGCTCTCTAGAGGGTCAGTACACGGAAATCACCTCCCAATTTTAGAACTCTTTCACCTTAAGATTACTATACTATTACTATAAATTACTTTCACTTGCATTGACCTCTAGAATGAGAGGCAGTTGCAGTTGTCTGACCTCTCTCCTCTTCCCTTTTGCCTCTAATTTATTTCATTCCCAGTCCACAAGCAACATCTGCATCAGCAAAGGCTGCTTTGCAATTCCTTCAAGTTTTGTTATCCACAGCTGTGGAGGCTCTTAGAGAATTGACCTGCCCCTTCACTTATGTATAGTCCTTAACAAGAAGAGAATGGAATTTTTTCTCTTAAATTAAATTTGAAATTCACCTGTACTCTGGACACAGCCCATTGGCCTTTCCTTCTGCTTCCAGGCTGCCCATCAGACAATTAGAAAGATTTCTAATGGCATGGTGGAACCTATGATGCTTTAATCATAATATTAGTAGTAGTATGCAGGTAAATATTAAACAATTGACTTTTCATGAGAAAAAAGTATGTAGACATGCTTTTTAAAAATAGTATTTTATTTTCCCAAATATATGCAAAGATAATTTTCAACATTGATCTTTGCAAAACCTTGTGCTCCAAATTTTTCTCCCTTTCTTCCTTCCTCCCTTCCTTAGACTGCAAGCAAATCAAGATAGGTTAAGGATATGCAATTCTTCTAAACACATTTTCATATTCATATAGACACTTTTAAGTTTAATCAAAATTATTAACATTTTCTCCAATACTTTAAGTCTGGATGATTAACAAAACAATAAATTGAGCTCTGAGAGTGTAATGTTTGCCTATTTCCAAGGTGTAAGTGTTCATGTTGAAAAATTTAACAATTTGCTCATGGGAAAGATTTGAACTGGCTCCAGCACACCCCTGATTATTGGGAAGTGTTCCTTAGGCAAAATGTTTCCATTGGGATTCAATAATTGAGGCCAATTTTCCTACTGGCCTCATTAACAATATAGTTAATATAATTTGGATTCTGTTCTTGATAAGATGCAGGAGGTGTGAGAGTTTTGAAGAAGAGAAAAAGAAAAAAAATGGCAGCTGTGGTGACAGTACATCTTTGCCTATCTATCTTGCCTCTGGTCAGTCTTAGACTTGTGATAATTGGACAGTAGCCTAGGGAACATTTCATTTCCCTAATCAAATTAGATAACCAATCTTATTTTTTAAAACTTATTTTCTAGTTTTATTCATTCATTTTTTTCCTTTCAATTTTGTTAAAATTTTTCTTTGATTTTTAGAATTTTGGTAGATTTTTTTAACTGTAAGTTTTCTAGTTTTTTCTTTCATAGCATACCTAATTTATTGATTGATACATTCTTTATACATTTTTTTTTCAGTATTGTGTTTGAAGTGATAGACAGTAAACAGACAGGTTTTTTTTTTTAGTCACATAACTAATTTATTGATTTACACTTTCTTTATAACATCTTTTCTTTTCAATAGTTGCAGTGATAGATAGATGCACAAACCAGACTCTGAAACATATTTTCTGGGACTCTGGAGCCCGTAATCCTGCTTTCCTGTTTGCTTATGTAGCTGCAAATCAAATAACTGAGTGGTTTGGTTCTATAGCACCAATGTGTATAATCATTCATCAATTAATTGGCATGACTAAATGCCAATACTCCTCCACCCCGTGTTGTTATATGGTGTGGGGATTTTCCCCTGGAAGGTGTAAATTTGCAAATTGACTAAGTATAGTAGCTGGAAGAAGTAAGAAGATATAGAAAAAGAAATATGAGTTGTTCACTTGTTTCAGTTGTGTCTAACCCTTTGCAAGCCCCTTTGGAGTTTCTTGACTAGCTTATTGGAGTGGTTTGCCATTTCCTTCTCCAGTTCATTTTACAAATGAGAAAATTGAGGCAAATAGGGTAAAATGACTAGCCCAGGGTCACTCAGCTAGTAAGATCTGATCAGATTTGAGACCAGATTTGAACTCAGAAAGATGAGTCTTTCATATATTGAGGTGAAAGGATGAGAGGCAGATTGGTGATGATGGAAGAAGGGAATGCCCATTTCCAAGTTTTTGAAAAATAAACCAAAAATGGGATCCTCTTGGCTGTAGGATAAAATATCTCTTTGACTATTGGAGCCATAGTCTATGTTAGAGATGAAGTCTTCAGCCCAGCAAATGGCTGTTCTTTCTACTTGACTTTTATTCCTTTCCAGATATAGATCTCTCCACAAAGTCCAATACAAAAGAATAGTCATCAATCAACAGCTCAACCACAAAAGACTTAGAATTTGCCATCTTTGACAGGTGTATCTTGACAGTGGCAAAAAGCCTATCCTGGAGTAGCAGTATGGGCAGCTGAGGACTTCCTCTGCATTGTCTTCCTTTTGTATTGACTCCGTCCCGAAGACCTACATCATCTCTAAAGGCTTTTTTTCCTCATCAAAGATGATCTCCACTTGGGCCTTCCCCTGTCATTCTTTGTTCCTGGTTAGGTCTTGGGCTTGTTTCCACCTAGAAAAGGGATTTCTCCATACTCCCTCAGTCCTAAATATACCATCATGGTATGGCCCAAGTCCAGAATGAAGCAGCTTCCAATGTTGAAGTGGTATAGTGGAAGAAAAATGGATTTCTGATGCTGACTACTTCTGTAGTCTTAGACAAGACATTGAACCTTTCTAATCCTGTTTCCTTAACCATAAAATAAAGGGGTTGGCTGGGTACCTCTGATTCTAGTTCCATGATCCTATGATCTCCATGTATGTGTATATGTGTATGGATGCATACCAAGTCTTGATAAAGGAAAGAACACTGACCTTGGAGTCAGAGAAGCTGAGTTTTAATCTTGCCTCTGATACTTATTACCTATGAAATCTTCAGCAACTCACTTGATCTCCATAAACTTCATCTGTAAAATGAGGGGATTAAAATAAATAGCCCCTGAAATCCCTACATGAAAACTATGCTCATTAGTGACCCATCACATAGAGTGCCAGACCTAATGTCAGGAAACTCCTCTTTCTGAGTTTAAATCTGGCCTGAGACATTTATTATTATCCTAGACCAGCCACTTAACCTTGTTTGCCTCAGTTTCCTTCTTTGTAAAATGATCTAAAGAAAGAAATGATAAACTACTCCAGGATCTTTACCAAGAAAATCTCAAAAAAAGGTCAAAAAGACATGACTGAAATGACTCCCCAATAACTTATCTAGCTGCCTAACTAAGGTTTCCTACCAAAAGTTCTATGCTGCAATCAAGATTTTCATTTTAAACTCAAAACAGTTTGAAATCCCTCCTCCTGTACTTTTACTCTTGTTGTTCTGACCTGAAAAATCCTCTCTATTCTCCTTTATTTATTTATTTATTTATTTATTTTTGTGACGCGATATGAACCAGGGTCACACAGTTAGTAAGTGTTTAGTGTCTAAGGCTGGATTTGAACTTAGGTTCTCCTAACTCCGGGAGCAGTGCTTTATTCACTGCACCATCTGAGTGCCCCTTTCATTCTTCTTTACAAAAACAAATTACCCATCTTTCAAAGTTCAGGTTAAAGCCTACTCCTTTCAAGACTTTTCCCAGCTATTTCCCAACTCAATTGAACTTCTACTGCATCCTTAGCACTTAGTATTTGATTCTTCACTACTTCCTTCACTACTTCCAAAGATCCATAATTTGAGTGGATATTTCACCCCCTCTGACAGATTATATTACTATCAAGTAAAAGCCTTCATGAATTACTGTAGCCCTGACTTCTTTCCCCAACACTTACAAGGGAATGTTCCCTCCTCCACCCAAAATGATCATCTGATGATGAGAATTTATCTAGTTTGTTGCTTTGATAGGAGAAACAGAGTCCAGTCACTGGGCTCAGACATCAAGCTAGTCCAGAGCTTAAACTCCACTAGCATCATCTTTAGAAATCCGGGGTCTCTTCACACTGTGTTAATGCATTATATTTTACTTATCTTAGGTTATTATCTTGGGGGTGGAGGGGGGTGATTGTTTGATTTTGTCTGGAATTTCAATTTCATCTGTCTAGGCCACACTGGATATGGATATTCTCTTTACATGACACGAAAAGGTTAAAAGGCTTGCCTGTAGTTACATATCTCCTATGTATTGGAGGCAAGACTCCAAACACAGATCTTCCTGATTCTAAGGCATGAGATTCTATCAGGCCAAAATGCAGAGGTATCATGAGACTCAAATGAGATAATGGATGTAAGGCTTTTAGCAAACTTTAAAGCCTCTATAAATATCAGTTATGATTATTATTATTAGACTACCGTTACTAGGCCTCCAATCTGATGATGACTTCATTCTTTGAGGCTTCCACTGCACTCCTGCTGAGCTCAAGCAATGTTTATAGAGTAATATAGAGATGCATAAGTAAATATTTAACAACTAGGCTGAGTTCCAATGATCTTGTGATGAAGAGAGCCATCCAGAGAGAGGACTATGGGAAATGAATGTGGATCACAACATAACATTCTCACTTTTTTTGTTGTTGTTCGATTGCATTTTGTTTTTTTACTCATTTTCTTTCCTTTTTGATCTGATTTTTCTTGTGCAGCAAGAGAATTTTATATTTACACATATTGGATTTAACATATTTTAACATGTACAACATATTGCTGACTATCTGGGGAGGGGGTAGGGAGAAGGAGGGAAAAATCTGACACACAAGACTATGCAAGAGTCAATGTTGAAACATTATTCATGCATATGTTTTGAAAAAAAAAAAGCTTTAAACTACAGCAACAACAAAACAACTAGGCTGGGGGACAAGGGAGTAAGTAGGATTTATGCACACACTTTAAAATGTAATCTGAATCGTTAACACTTCAGTTTAGACCCAGAGATATTCAAGCAGATTAAAATTACTTAACACAATAAAATATAAAAGGACAGAAATAATATATTGGTTTTCTGTCGCCAGGAATCCTTATGCAAGGTTTAGTGGACTATTTCTACTATAGTTCAACTCCATTGGTCCTGATGGCTGCATATTTATTCTTAGAGAATCCAAAATGAACATTATCTATGTTCTGTTGTAATTTAATTTGTTTTGTCAAATATTTCCCAATTACATTTTAATCTGGTCCCATGAGGCCTGTAGGCCATTAGTTTAACATCTCTTGAATAGACAATCAACAAAACAATAAACAGAGCAGATTTGTTGTAATTTCTAAGGTGTAAATGCTCACACTAACCTCAGCTGACTTCAACACACCATTCATTATTAATCAACAAGCACTTATGAAGCACTTATTTTGTGTAAGCACTATAATAGCTACTGTGTGTACAAAGATAGAAAAGGAAGTAGTTCCTACCCTTAAGATGCTTACATTCTAAAGGAGAGATAACATGGATATTCATAATGTTTAAAAAGGTAATTTTGGGAAAGGGAGTAGAAAGAATCCCAGAATAGGAAAGGAAGGTGTTGTTTAAGCTGAGTTTTAAAGGAAACAGGAAATTCTAAGAGGTAAAGCCAAGGAAGGAGTGCATTTTAGACATGAAAAACAGCCAGCACAAGGCACCAAGAAGAGAAATAAATTCACTGTGTGATTTTATTAGTTTGGGGAATTACCACATGAGGAAAATCCATTCCTTTATCAATACATGAGGGCACCTTCTCTGAAACTTATAGGCATATAGTAGATATTCAATAAATACTTACTGATTGACTAATTCTGGTATTGTGCTTTTGAAGAAACTAAATCTAATTATACACATTTATAGGCTTTTTAAACATTTCTTTCTCCTTTGAAGGGGGTACTTTTTAGCCTATGGAAAAGCAGCTGTTTGACTTTAGGGCATTGACTCTGAAGCTATGGCTCTAATTCATTTAGGTTTGGGGATTATTTGTGGTGGTCAGGCATAAAAAGGGCTAATCCAATTATGTTTCCAGATGTGGAGATAGATACCTGACAAAATGAATTTGGCCTCAGGTATTAGAGATGGATTTTTCCAAATGAATTAACTCTGAACCCAGATCTTGTTAAGCTGCAGATTTTGCACTAGGAAGCCACAAGGAAAATACTTATTTCTAAATAGCTTTTATTTTTTTTAAGGGCAAAAACAACCTCATATTCTGCTTTTTTAAATTTTTAAATGGGGCCTACTTTCCTCCCCTTTCACTTTGGGAGATTTTCCTACCCTAGGTAACTTAGCTTATATATGTCCTTGTTTCAACAATCCATGCAGCTTTTTGTTATATGGGAACCAAAAGCTGCCTTGTCTTATGATCTTTCTTAATTTGATTAGAATTATCTAGAAGGTTGGCCATGAAGAGAAATGGGAGAGGTGTCCCATATATTTTTTTCTCTCAGGGCCATAACTACATATCATTGGCCTATTTAGAGATGTTCAGGACTCAGATTCTCCTTCCTTTCCCCCAGTAAATTACATTTTTACATGCCTCATAACTCTATCTTACAAAATTCCCGCATAAAGAATTTTAGTTTAGCCCCTAGGCTGCTAGTGATAATAAGATTCAGTTAAGTGAATATAACAAATACTTTATGAATATTAGAATTTGATGTCACAAAATCCAAGAATCTTAGAGCTAAAAATTTCTTTGCAGTGACTGCCTTTATTTATTTTAAATTTATTTGTATTTTTAAAAATACATGAAATAGTTTTCAACATTCACCTTTGCAAAACCTCATGTTCTAATTTTTTCTCTCTCCTCCCTCCCTCCCCTCTTCCCAAGACAGGAAGCAATTGATATAGGTTAAACATGTGCAATTCTTCTAAACATTTGCATATTTGTCATTCTGTGTAAGAAAAATCAGATCAAAAGGTAGATCAAAAGGTAAAAAGAAAAAAGCCATAAGAAAGAAAGAAAAAAAAAAACAAGCAAACAATAACAAAAAAAAGTGAAATACTCTGCTTTGATTCACATTCAATTTCCATAGTTCAATTGCTATAGATAGGATGGCACTTTCCATCCCAAGTCTATTGGAATTGCCTTGAATCACCTCATTGTAGAAAAAAACCACATTCATCACAGTTAATTATTACTTTAAAATAGGGTCAGTGATCACACTTTCTTCATAGTATTGTTGTGTGACTCAAATGAAATAACATTGGTAAAAAGCACTTACTTAGCACAGTGTAGCACATAGTAAGTGCTATATAAACACTAATTCTCTATCCCCTTAACTTGGAGGGATTTGGGTGATTGTTTCCTTCCTTTTCCATATTCAACAGTAGTGTTGGTTTGGTTATAGTTCAGGTTTATAGGAGAACAGTTAGGAGAAGGAAGTGATGTGGACAGCATATGGGCATAAAATGGCCTTGAAGAGGAGGCTATATTATTTTTCTGATTCTAATTAATTTGTTCTAAATCATTTTGTATTTTCTTTTTGTATTTGTATACATTTGTATTTGTATAATCTTTTTGTATTTCTCTGAATCACTCATATTCATAATTTCTTATAATAGTATTTCATTATATTACATACTATAATTATTTTTAGCCATTCCCCAATCAATGGGCATCTTTTATTTGATTCTATTTGATTTATTTGAGGTTTTAAATGTTAAGTATCTAAGGCAGGATTTGAATTCAGGTCTTTCTGACTTTAGAGTCAGTGCTCTATCCGCTGTACCATCCAGCTGCACCATCTAGCTGCACCACCAACAGTGCCATCATGATAATTATATTTTGGGCATAGTGTTATTGTGTGTGTGTATGTATGTATACTAGTATATCTTTATCATTCTGCATAACTTATAATACTGCCTCTATGCAGATAGATATATAGATAAATATAAATATATGTTAAATAGGCATGAATATATGTATATTTATCTCTCTGTACAAACATATATATACATTATATGTGTTTACATATCTATATCTATATATGTATATACACACAATACCTTCAATCTGGATAATCTATAGACATACAAATATAGATAGATAGATAGATAGATAGATAGATAGACATATCTTAGATAGGCATGAATATGTATGTATTCAGACAGACATGTCATATAATGAATACATCTATCGAACATATTGATCTGTCTTTCCATCTACATGCATGTCTCTTTCTCTTAATATCCTTAATCTGTATAACCTATAGATATATAGATTATAAATGTATTCTTACTTATCTGACATGCACATCTCTCTATTTTATCTATGAACTCATACATGAATTCATCTATTAATGAGTAAATTACCTTGACTTGCTTGAGCTCCCTAATTATCCAGGAAATGGAGAAGAGCTTTATGAGCACTGACTATATTAACTAAGAAGCAAAATGGCTTGACATATCAGCAATCCTTTGCATTGAATGAGAGTAAACCCAGCTGGACATGTATAAAATCAGCAACTCTGGAGCTAATTAACACCATGCCAGCTTTAAAACAGATTTTGAGCCAACTGGTGGTTCATGGACTTTCAAGAGACATCTTTATCTTCAAAGACTTTTCTAACTATAGGTTATGAGACTATGACTATAACTTCTTTTATAGTTTCTGGAGACAATCTGATTTCCAGAGACTCCCCTAACTTTAGTTATGGGGTTTTTGGAATTATCCTGTTTTTTGAGATATCTGCTTATCAGGCCTTAAATTACGGACTACTTATCACCAAGAATGGTTTCTGATTTGCATATCAAAGAATCACAATTTTGACACTTCCCTGCTTCCCACTGGGGATAGGGCTCACAGACTCATTTCTTTTCCTTGCCTTCTTTTCTTCAAAAGATATATAAACTCTTCCCATCTATTACTTGGCATCCTATCTTGCATAGGCTGGATAGTACTTAATCATGTTTTTTTTTTTTTTTTTTTTTTTTTTTTCCTTCTTTCCTAGACAAATAAAAAACCTTTAATTTCACAAGAATCATCTTCTCTGATTTTCTTCCCTAGAGGGAAAAGGGGGATTTCTAAAATTGGCCTTTACATTCTCTGGCATCTTCCTTTTTTGAGAGAGAGATCTAAATTTCCTCAAGTTAGGGTTTGCTTAATTTACTCTATCTATCTATCTATCTATCTATCTATCTATCTATCTATCTATCTGTCTACATGCCTATTGGATAGCTACGTCAAGGATATAAAAGAGAATTCTTGGTCATATATGGGATGAAATAGATTGCCTCTGAGATTTTCAGACACTGGAATTCTAGGATTCTAAATCCACAAGCAAAATATTTGCATAGATGCAAGGCTGCTCACCGGGATTCCTGCCATCTTCTCTGTAGAACAAAGTAAGTGTGCTTTTGATTGTTAAATGACCTAGAGTACTTGAAATGAGCCTAAACAAATCCATCAGCTTTTGCTGTTTCCCAAGGTAAGCCAATATCTTTTTTTACTTGATTCTGAGTAAATGAGAAGCTACTGGTGAGATCCTCTATTTTGGATGTAAGTGAGTTGTTTCAATTTAGCCATTTGTGGTCCTACATTATAACTTACTGAAAATTAAAGGTGTAAACTGAGATTTTAACAACTGGAGTGTTTGAGAAGAGAAGGAATGCTGACAAGCTCTTGGAGTTAACAAATGTTTACAGTACTTGATAGAGCTTGCTAGCATTAAGACAAGGGCAATAAAATGTGAATCAGATGAAGATGAATGTGCAATGGAGGCAGGAAGGAATCCTCAAGCAGATGTATGTGGAAATTAATGGCCTGGCAATAACAAATTTGGATGTACCACACACTAAACACACCAGGCAGGAAATGTGTCTCCTAACAGCTGGTTTTTACTATGGAAGGAATCTTGTGTGAACTAGAAAGAAATCTGTAGAGATAAAATAGCTTATAGATATTGGACAGGGAAAGCTCTCCTGAGGTCTGTCTCAGGAATGCAACTGAATCTGCTGAAGGGTTTTCTTAATAGACCTGGATCTATTCCCTTTCCCCTACCCCATCCTTTTTCTTGATGTTTTTTCTCTCCCACCCCCACCAACTCTCTCTTTAACAAAGGGCTTCAGAAAATCTCTTTCCTGACATTGTCAATATAAATCTGGAAGCAGGGGCAGGGAAGAGGAAGGGAAAGATATTGTGCTAAGTACTTTTATTCAAATATTATTTTATTTAATAATATTTGGATAATGTAGAAAAGGAACTAGATAGGATAAGTTAGGTGAAACAAAAACAAGCATTGCTTGCATTAACAAAGGGCTTCAGAAATCCATCTCCTAATATCAGTGGGAATCTTAAAAACTGAAAGCAGAAGTTGTATTGGGGTTTTTTAGAGGTCCTATATTAATGTAAAAGGGTGGTTCTATTGATGAATGTTTCCATGCTAAGATAAGGAGTAAGGAATTTCATGGTAGTAGTATTTTTCAGAAATCTTCAAATTAGATTATCTAGATGGCTTCCTATCCCACCTATCCCTTGGGCTAACCAGGGATTGTGGCTGAGTTTTTATCACTTTGTGTAGGGCCTGGAGTCAGGAAGATCTAAGTTCAAATCTGGTCTAAGAAACTTACAAACTGTGTGACTCTGGGCAAGTCTCAACCCTTTTACTTTAGTTTTCTTTTCTATAAAACGAACTATAGGAAGAAATGGCGCACCATCCCAGTATCTTTGCCAAGAAAACTCCAAATGAAATCATAGTTAAACATGATTGAAATGACTGAACAACTGTTCTCTATCTTCCATATATGACTGTGTAATTCTTCCCTGTAGAGTCAAAGAGTCATAGAATCAAGGGGCTGACTTCAGAGACTATCTAGTCCAATTCTCCTACTTTACAGAAGTGGAGGCAGCTTGAGTATAGTAGAAAGCAATAAATTTGAATAAAGAGAGAAATTAAAATCCTAACTTTGCTACTTGATGATTTGAGCAAGTCATTTTATTTCCTGTGCCTCAGTTTCCCAATATATAAAAGGGGGCATCATACGCTTTCAGTTCATCTTCTGATACATGCTACAATAAATAAATCAATGTCAGTTAAAAATCACTTAATAAGCATTTACTATGTGCTCAGTAGTGGGTAGACAAAGAAAGACAAAAACATGGTCCTACCTCCAACTCATAAAAAAGTAGAATTGGAAGATAGTTTTGGAGAGAAAGCACTGGTAGTAAAGGAAGGAATAAGAAAAAGGGAGTCTTGAAGGAAGCCTCATAGTAGAAATATGCTTTAGTTGAAAACTTCACCCCAATTTTTTTGGGTGTTAGAAAGCAATGTGCAAATCAATGCAAGAAGATATATGATTCTGCACATAAATTTATGGCAAAGATAATGAATTCATGTTTCTAGATATGATCATTAGGATAATCTTTATTATTAATGTACACTGGTGATTGGGTAACCTTAGTTCTTCAGTTTTCCATTCTAAAACATGTCCATGTTTTGTAGTCAGATTGGGTAAAACTTAATGTTAAGTTGAATTTCCCTGTGAGCAAATAAGCCTTTCTGTATCATGGCTCAAGAATGATGACATTTCCACCGTCCTTATAAATATGTGCCAATAGAAAGTGTATGGAATCCCCTTCTGCTTCCTTGTGCCTCCTGATTAGGTAAGAATCATCCCAGAGAGCTATACTAGATCTTGTCTCCAAATAGGAGAAATTCAGAAAGACTTATCAAGTAGAAGTCCTCAAGAACAAATCATGGTGGACAAAGCTGTGAACAAATAAGTAAAGGTGCTACATGTGGAGTCAAAACATCAGCAGGGTGGGAGAGGTCAATCCCTCCATCTTCTACCCACAATTTAGTGTGCTATGCTCCCAAATCTATTAAGATGCCAGGCTTTCTAGAATTTTTAGCCTTGGTCTTAGATTTAAAAAAGCTGAATTCATAAAAACTACATAGGTTTATTCTAGGGGGTGGGGGTTAAGATATTTAATAGAAACTATGAGAACATTGATTTAATAATGAAAATACCAATCTAGTGGAAGTTAAATAACTGTATTATTGCTTCTTAGGGAGAATCAACAGCTTGGCACCACATAAATGTATTAATAATTGCTTCTGTGTAATTTTATAATAAAATATAATTCTTAAGAATAATCCTGTCACTAAGAAATGGAAAAATGTTCATATTTATAATATATATATATATATATATATATATATATATATATATATATATATATATATATATATATATATATGTATTGTACGCACACACACATTGTACACCAGAAAATGGGGGTGTTTCTGGCATTAATATGAGATGAAGTATTTACTGATTTGGAAATTATTGCCAAAGCTTCAGGAAAAGATTTTATTGTTAATTCCAAGCCCCAAGAAAATCATTGACAAAAATGGTAAATAAAGGAAACAAGAGCAACAGGAATGTGTTCTCTCTCATAATTTTCTCATATATTATGTTTTCTCAAAGATGAAATACAGTTGTGTAAACAGATCTGTGCTTGGAATGTAAGGAGAAGGTAGATGAGCCAATTGAAGCTGAGGCTTTTGGAAAACAGGAAAAATTTGCCTAAAATAGAATAGCTTATGTCTTCAGTATAGGACTGATTGAAAACACATCAGGCTGAGTACTAACTTCAGGGCAAACAAAAATGTAAAAATAATGAGGAATTTGTGTCAGAGTTATTGTTTGGGGGACTTTTTTTAAACCTCACCTGTGATATTATTTAACCTTGCATCAGTAGGAGTTGACCCTTTCTTCATGATCTTAATGGAACTGAGGCCCACAGAGGGCAAATGACTTATCTGTCATACTCCCCCCATTTCCTCTGGTGAATGTGTAACAAAGCTTGAGCTAAGACCCACATCTGCCAATTCATGATCTATTATTCATTTCCCAAGAGAGCATGCCTTGTGCACAATTCATTTCCAATTTTCATCTTTACATGTATTGTAATTGTAAAAGAAAATGTTGGGGGAGGGATGTTTTTGTGTTGTTTTTAGAAATCTTTATACCTGCTACCCCCCCACCACACACTAGTGTCCCTTTCTTGAATGCCAGTATCACATCTACTTTTTTGCCTGAATTATAGATGATTTTGTGTCCTATTTTATTTCCTAGATTTCCTTGTTAGTATTGAGATGCTATTTATCCTCCTCTCACACCTAAGGTTCTACTCAGACTTGGGGCTTCCCATGTATTCCATAGACTCCTCTTAGAGGAGTCGAGGTTAGTTTTTCTGTGCATTGGTGCTACTTCCTCTGGGTGGTCATTGGCCAGCTTTAGTAAAGATAAAATGCCCAATTCTTCAAGTTAATATTGCTTTTTATTCATATGAAGAGGTGATTATAGGAATTCAAAGGAATTATAGAAAACCTATAACACTTATTGCCATTATGAAGCAGACAAAATTTGTCCACTGTGTGATCTCTTCATTTCTTTCAGTCTTGCATATCACTCATTTTCTTCTCCTTCTCCTTCTTCAGCCTCAGGGTTCTCCCAGTCTGATGCTGAGGAAAATAGATCTGATAAATCATTAACAGAAGCAATTTAGGAGGTCCGCAAGATGACAGAATGGTTTTTCCTAAAATTCCTTTAACCCAAAAATTTCAGAAAAAAGAAATTGTCTGACACAGAGAAGTAAGTTGAATCCTTGGGATAAACAGACGTAAATATTGTACTAAATTTTGGAAAAAGTGGAAAGAATTCTGGATTTGGAGCCAGAGGACTTAAATTCCAATTCCAGAGCTGTTATTGGTATGAACCTGGGCAAATCTCTGGGCCCCAATTTCCTCATCTGTAAAATTAGGATGTGGATTAGATAAAATAATTTCAAAGATCTCCTTCCAGCTCTTTGGGCACTATGATTATAGCATAATATTAGAGTATTCCTTCTTAAAACGTTCACAGCCTTACCCATTCTGTGTGAATTCAAGCAACTTCACAAATTTCTATTTCAGATCCATCATTGGAAGACGCTCTCCAGTGACAATAGCAGGGACTCTACTTGACCAGCATACTCTTCCTCACCCCACAAGATTTGGTGACCAAATTCTTTCTTAGAAAAAGAAAGGAACAGGAAGAGAGGAAGGGTTGGAAGCAAGGCAGAGTACATTGTAAACCACAATGCAAAGTCAAAGAGAGGGGAAAAGAGCTTCCAGGCCTTGTGGAACTCAAGCCAAATGGGGAGCTGAGGATGTACAACCATAGGGTCATGTTCAAAAGTGGAAGGGAAATGGATCAAAGACCAAGAAGGAAGATTAGATACAAGCATATGTCTTTTATCTTTCTTTGTAGTTCTAGAACTTAGTATAGTACCTGACATACAGTAGGTACTTACTGTGTCCTTATTGATTGATTGTAAAGAAAAGGCAGAGGGAATATGAACCTGAGTTCCTTAAACAATTAGAATTCTATATAAAGAAATCATGAAACAAGAAGAAGAAACTTGAGGATGGTTCAAAAAAGAAAGAATACTTTTAAAAGACGGTATTAGAAACGAAAATTTGTAGCATAAACAATAGGATATAGAATTTAGAAGATGCTCTAGATCTAGAATATAGCTTCTGAAATTAAATGTGGGGGTTGTGAAATTATGATTTATTATCAGTTAATGTTTGATTTGTATACCTAATTTATATACTTATATATTCAAGGGTCACATAAAATTTCTCAGATAAGAAAGGGTAACAAGTAGGAAAAGTTTAAGAAGTCCTGCTCTAGAAAGAATCCTCAAGAAGAATAAAGAAATCAGTAATGTAATGAAGAATAAAATTCAGAATTTACCTGAAAAAAATTAAAGTAGAAGGACAAATGAAAACATCTAGGGAAAGGGTATTATAAAGGCATATTATTTAAAGACCAATATGGGAGAATAGTAAGGAATAGAAATTTTGATCCAGATATTTAGTAGGTCATAGAAAGAGAAGGAACAAAAGATGAGGAGAAATAAAGAAAGAGAAATTAATAAATTAATGAAAGGCAAATAATTTGGGATAGAATAGGTAAAAAAGGCTGAAAATATAAATTTACTTTTACAAATATATATAAAATAGCCAGTTAAAATAGCCATTAGCAGAAAAGGAAACATTTTAAACAACTAAGTTCCCACAAAATAAAATTGGATAATAATAACAATAATAAATGGAATAAGTCTTAAAGGAGCTACCATTGGGGAAGACAAACAGTCCAGTTGGATTTGGAAAAGCAGCATAGTGAAGTAGAAAAAAAAATGGGCCTTAGGAAGGCCTTGCTTTAAGTCTGAGCAGATGTTTATTGGCTGTATGACCCTAGGCAAGTCATGTAACCTATCAATGTTTTAGACAACTTATTAAACCTGAAATATGTAAAGATATTGTCAACCTGCCATTGATAGAGAGTGTTTCCTTATCTGAGACTTCCATATGCCAGTAAATACAAGTTTAATTTTTATCTTATTCAGATGGATTTACAAAGGAATTCTTCTAGACATTTAAAGATTAATTACCTATGCTACACAGATTATTCCCAGATATTAAGAGAATGGAAAAAGCTCATTCAATCATTTTAATAAATGACAAATAGCAAATATGATCTTAAAACCCAGGCCTGGTAAAAAATAAAGAAAAAAGCAAAACACAGATTAATATCACTGATGAACATTGACATAAATATTTAAATAAAATCCTAGCAAGACTACAGCAGTATATGCAAAAAAAAAAATTACTCTGATCCAGGTATTTTTATTTTAGCAATGCAAAAATGGTTCAACATTAGGAAAATAATATAAAAGCACTCCAAATCACATGATTATATCATTTGTTTCAGGTATGTTCAATTCTTTGTGATCTCCCTTAAGGGTTTTCTCAGCAAAAATACTAAAGTGGTTTGCCATTCCACTTAGCTGCCCTATTGCATAGTAGGCATTTATTAAATGCTTATTCCTTTCCTTTTTGGGGACAATCATATTAGTAGACTGGAGAATGCTACCAAACCAACAAAGAAAACTTATTAGGAATAATCAGACAGGTGGGAGGAGAATCAAGAGGGAGTAATGTCACAGAAGCTCAGTTCAGAGAGAGTAGACACAAAGTGGAAGATGTTAAATTCAAAAGCTGCAAAATATCAAGGAATCTAAGAATGTTGAAAAAAAAAAGCCTTGGATTTAGCTGTTAAGAGATTCCTGGCAATATTTAAAAGAGCAATTTCAGCTCAGAGGTAGAATCAGTAAGCCCTAAGGAAGAAGCAGAAAGGGTAGATTATTCTTTTATGGTGTTATCTATACTCATAATTGCTGCACAGGGTTATGAAGAAATCTTCCAAAGGGAATAGCACAAATCTTTCCCCATGCGTGAATGTATCTGTGGGATATAATTCTTATGTAGGACAGGGAAGGCTTAGAATTATTCTATTATTTATTTTTTCTCTATTATTTACTTTGCTATTTGTTGTTATTCAGTCACATCTGATTCTTTAGGACTCTTTTTGAAGTTTATTTGGCATTTCTCCATCTCATTTTAAAGCTGAGGAAACTATTGACTTGCTCAGAGTTACTTAAGTAGTAAGTTTCTGAGGCCAGATTTGAATTCAGGAAAACAAGTCTTCCTCACTCCATACCCAGTACTCTATCTGCCATTTGCTTTGCTATTTTGTTTTAATTAGATACTTTGCTATTGAAAAACAAAACAATATCATAATATCATATGAATGTGAGATATTATTAATAATGTTGATCATGTACCTACATATATACTATTTTTAAATAGTTTATAGAAATTTCAAATATAGTAAATTTTATGCTAAAATTTAATAAAATTTTATAGAAAAATTATTTATTGTAAATTTAAATAGTTAAATATGAACATTTTCATAGTACTTTAAGGCTTCCTAAAATGCTTTATATGTAATTTTTATATCATTGCAATCTTCACAATAACTCTGTGAAATAAATACTATTACAATATTCATTTTATAGATTAAAAAAAAACAAAAGCTGAATATATTTAGGTGATTTACCCAGGGTTGCATAACTAAGAAGTGTGTAAAATAGGATTTGAACCCTGTTGTCTTTGGCTATGTGTCCAACAATATAGTCATCAAATCACATTCAAAAGTCAGCTGCTACTACTATGCTCAGGGTTGTAGGATCACAGTAAAATATGGGATTTCTGGGAATGCTATTCACGAGCCTCTCTTGATGTGCTTTTTCATTATCAATTAGTCAGACTTAAACTATCATTTAGAAAAAGCATTTGCTAATGTGATAGATGAAGAACATTTGTTATAAAATGTCTCTTTATAAGTCTGGGGTACACACTCTCCTTGTACGCACAAGATTACTGGGGAGAATGGATTCAAACTAAGAATAAAGTTAATCCACTATGTGTTGTTGCTAAAACTCATTTTGCAGTCATGTCCAACTCTTTGCGATCTCATTGAGGTTTTCCTAGCATATAGTGTAGTAGTTTCCATTTCTTTCTCCAGCTTGTTTTACAAATGAGGAAACTGAGTCAAGTAACACATAGAGCCACACAGCTAGTGTCTGAGGCCAGATTTGAACTTAGGAAGATGAACCTTCCTGATTTCAGACGCAGCATTCTATCCACTGTGCCATTTAATGATTCCCTGATTGGTACAACTGTGGGACTGGGCCAATATCTGTTACCAGACTAAGCTGCTCAGCTAACAACTTACAACTTCTCCAAACCTTTCAGTGCTTACAAGTTCTTTGCCTGAATACATCATGGCTGGCTTCTGCTTGTTCATCTCTTAACTTCTGTGGCTCGTGCTCTTGACTCTGGTGGCTTGTGCTACTAATGTAGAACCCCTGCAGTGACCTTTGAATCTCTTAAATAATGAACACATCTCATTCAGAATACTTGTTTACCTGATATTAAGAAAGAAAATAAGGAAAACATAAACACAAATAGACTAAGGCAGCCATGTACTTATAGTTCCCAGTCAGATGGGAGACTGCTCAAGATTGAGTAGAAAGAGTCCAGTCTTTTGTATCTACTCTCATTTCTGGCTCATCAACTCCTGAGTCATAAATTCTTTCACTTCATCAATCAATGAGAAGACTTTACATCATCACACAATCCCAAGACCAGAGTCATTCACAATTAGTCACTAGTTCCCCAAAATGTCCATGTGATTGGAATGGAATAATGCGGAAACATCTATGCAAGCTTCAAGGACTGGTTCTCATAATCCAGTATATTTATGATACAGTGACCTACAGAATTCCTTTGACATTTAAAAAAAAAGGGTGAGAGTAGGGGGAAGGGAATCTAGTAATGGCTTGGCTTTTCTTTATTCTTTTCAGAGTTGGGCTGGAAATATAGAAATCTAATACAATTCTTTCTTTTTTAAATAGGAAAATAGGGGCTAAAATAACCAGTCATACAGCTCAGCATTGGAAAAGCTGAGGTAAAAGGCAGATCACTACTTTCATAGCATAGCAATATTTTTTAAGAGAAGCCAATTCTAGTGGTCCTCCCCCATATACACACTATTCAGGACATACCACATTGTAACAAGATGGAAGAAATGACTGAAGGAGCTAGCTGTTCAGTAGAGAAACTGATCATCAAAATCAAGTCCCTTTGCTATGCGCCTTAACAAAACACTGTGCTCAGATTTATCTCTGAGAGAATATTTATTTCCTTCTTGACACCTGCAAGAAATTATTTGAAATGCCTCCCTTCTCTGAACTGTTCATCACTCCATCTGGATCAAAAATTAAATCATCTTTATACAAGGCTGCAAGGACATCTGTTTGCAATCATCCTCCCCGAGGAAGCAGCGTTTCTGGAAAAGTAGAAACCTGATTCTCCCCTTTCTGTGTTCATAGGCTGCTTTTGGAGAAGTTTCCAGCAGAGGATCTGGGAAGGCTGAAGGAAGTCAGATAAGAGTGCCTTTCATATGACTTCACCACCGGGGCCTGGCTGGCGCAGGAGGCTGAAAATGCTTTTCCTCCACCAGTTAGTTAGTCATTGCTTGTCCTACTTTTCTGAAGTCAAGGAGTACTCACATAAAGAGCAACTTGTTCAGTGACAGAAAAGGTCATTTCTACTGGCCAAGCACTTGGAAAGGAGACAGGAAGCGTATTATTTTTGAAAGGTAAAGTGATAAAATATTTGCTTACCAAAGGGACAGGCAGCAATGTCTTAAACCCACCTTGGGGTCTGCTCTATCCTGCAGGGTGGGAAATAACTCTATCATCTTACTCTGATGGAAATAGCAGGCAGTTAGGAACTGAAAGAGCTTTTGCTTTAATTACCCAGGGGCTCAAACTATGCAGATGAGTGACTGTATACACTGATGGCAGACAGTAACCTCTTCTACCTCTCTTGGAACTGGCAAATTCAGAAATTTCTCAGGAGTTAGGAAAGGTGGAAAATGGCTTTCTCCAAGATGCAAACCCAGGTTGTAATGCATTTTTAGAGATGATTGTGTTGTGAAATTTCTCCTCCTTCTAAGTTTGCCTCCCATTTTAATATATGCAGCAAGAGGATAGCAATTAAAAACCTCTGCTGAAATGTAAATGGGAAACTTTCCACAGTCAAAGTTTATATTGTGGCATCGTTAGTATGTAAATAACACATGGTACTTTATAGAATGTGCCATAATTGGATCTATTTAAAAGGATGCCTTTATGTAAGAGAATATTATCATTGGAAATGCAATATAAGAGGTGCCATCAAGCATACAGTATATTTTAGGGAAGAACTACCAATGTTTTATTCGGGAGAGCAAGATGCATTACTTTCTTATTGTTTGTGACTAAGACTTAATTAAAGGCAGAAATATTATATAATTAAGAGCAAAATGTTTATTTTTTGTTGGTAAAAGCTTTGATCAAACAAATGAAATAATTTATTAATCCAAGCATGCTGCTTCAGAGTCAGGATTAAGTCTTTCCTCTACTAATTGTAACTCTAGTCATTTACCCTCACCATATGCTCGGCAACTATCAAAGCCTGTAAGTAATAGAGTAACTGTTGATGTGTATCAGTAGAGGGAGTTTTCACACTGGGAGTTACTCAGATGACTAAAACCAAGGATTTTAATACTTTAAAAAAGATGCTTTAAAAAAAAAATCAAGTGAGTTTTGTAATTAACTGCTCACACAGCTGGATCTCCCCCATAGAGACCACAACTGTAGTAAAATAAATTAAATCCACTCTGTTTTTTTTTTTTTTCCCCTCCTTGTTTGACTTACGTTGGCATTTGCTCTGAGAAACTATGCAAGGCTAACCACAGTTATGTTCTACCCACAGAGGCAACAAAGCTTTGGTTTTTAGGGAGAATTACTCTGTCAATATATTGCTTTCAGCAGACTTTTGTCTGTCCAGTATCACTGTTCCTTGAATGAGACTCAGTTAATTTTCAAGTGGGAAAAATAATCATAGAATCATAGAATTTTAGCATAATTTATGTAGCCTGACAGAAGCACCATTGTTAGAGATTGAAATCTTCTGACTGTGAATAAAAAAAAGGAAAAAATCAATGGCCTGATAATATACTGGTTCTGGAATCTTTATGCTTAATTCTTTTTTCATTAAAACCAAGGGAAATGTAAAAGAAAAGAAAAAACCTAAATAAATCAGATGATCTGATTCAGTTATAGTTGGTTTCACTAAAAGTCATGGAATCAAAGAGATGGGAGGAGGTGAGATTAGGAGGGGGAGGAAGTTATTTAGTCATTTCTTTGCCTTCAAGAAAGGTCACATAGAGAGCATATTCCTGAAATGGGAAATCTCTTTTCTCCAGAGCCAGAAATTCTAAAACTTCCCTTGGTTACCTACTTCAACTTTTATGACAGTCATGCAGAAGAAAAGCCAGCTTACATAAAAAAAAAATAATCAAAACTGAGCCTCAATTATAAGTCCAGAATTGCCTTATTTATCTGACATCATTAGAGAAAATGAGATACTCTTTATAGGTGAATTTTCCTGACAAATGAAACTAGGCTTCATCTTTTCTTTTGGTCTGGGGAGGAAATTTTCTTTAAAAAAAAAGTACTATATTGAATCTAGGATATACTATAACATATTTAACATGTATGGGAATGCCTGACATCTAGGGGAGGGGGTAGAGAGAAGGGAAAATTTGGAACAGAAATAAGTGCAAGGGATAATGTTGTAAAAAATTATCCATGCATATGTATTGTCAAAAAAAGTTATGATTATAAAATTTATTTTTAAAAAGTTAAAAAAAATGTACATCATTTCTACACTTAAGAAAAATATAGGAAGCTAATTTAATCGTGTCTTGTTGACTGGGACAGTCATTATGAACAGAAAAGCAGTGGCTATAGAGTTCCTCATACCTGATGGAGGACATCTGGTATGCAGATTTCAACTCTTCTATGACTTAGAGGAATTTCTAGGAAAGGACATTCAATAGATAGAAAAAAGTGATTTGCCTAATGTCAAAAAGCTAATAAGTGCTAGGGACTGGATTTGGATTTAATTTAAAATCAAAATCATAATGTTAGAACTATTTTTTATGAGAAGTCATAATTTTTCCCTCCAAAATTTTAGAATTCACATAATATAAATAAAATTTATATATTTTGTGTAATTTTATGACTGTGAAACTACAGGTAGATTATTTCTTGCCTCCCAAGATATTACTATTAATAGTTTAGGAAATACTTTCCCTATGAAAAGCATACTATAAAATGGGAGATCAAAATCAAATTTATATTTCTCAAAGTGATGGGTAGAACATTGTATTGTAACTTATAAATGTCAAAAAGGGGGGGTCTACTTAATTCAGTGGGGATAAAGCAGGTTTCCTATTTTTAAAAAATCAGGAAACACAATATGGAAGTGGTGAAAAACATAATTGTTTTAAAATAATATTTAGAATATTCAGAACTTTATTATTTTTTTCTATCTAATTAACTACAGAGAAAACATTTCTGATAGAAGGCAAGTTAGAGAACTTTTGAATTCTTCCTTCCCCCTTCTTAAATTCTCTGATTCCCAAGCTGTAGCAGCCAAAAATCTCATATGCTATATTCTCAGCCTATGGAAGCACTATCCAAGAAAATGAACTAAAAATAGCTTGTCCCCTGCATATATACATAGAAAGAAAACTAATGAATGTGGAGCCTTTGAAAAAAGCATGAATATGTAAAACCAGCCAATAGGAACTTGAGGTGAAAGAGAAGGATAAGAACTGAAGTGGTTTAGGACAGACCCTGTCATACTGAAGCCAAGTTAAGATGAAAAAATGGGTGATGAAAGGTAGTGATAGCAAAGTCTCTCTTGATATATATATATATATATATATATATATATATATATATATATATATATATATATATATATACATATATATATAGTACTTTTAGAACATTTACAATTTAGAGGAATTTTACATGAGAATTTCCATAGATTACTAGGATCAATGTAGGCATGATAGATAACCCCAGTCCCCAAACAGTGCCTATTCTACTAATAGTCAAGGAAGAAAATAAAAAAATCAAATAGCCTAGTATTCAATTGATATAGAAGAGGAAATATCAAGAAAAGGGTAAAGAAGAGAATCATTTCCAGCCCCATGAGTACAATCACCCACAAATTTTCATGCTGGGCTTCATCCATAATTAAATCACCAAAAAACTCATACTCCTAGAGGAGCATGTTCCTTTAAAAACGTGCCCCTCTTCATTTCCCAAGTTTTGTTAATGTCATTACTATACTCTCAGTTACCCAGGTTTGGGTGCTTGTTTCTCCCTCTGAAATATCTTTTATTCATTTATTCCTTAATTTTTAAGTTTTATAAGATCATTTAGAATAGTTGTAATACTTTAGTTTTATAGTGAATTATTCTTATAAGAAATGAACATATTTTATTTCATTTGATTCTTCAAGCAAATAAGCATTGTTACTCCCATTTTACAAATTAAGAAACTGAGTGAGATTCCTACTGGTTAAATGACTTGTTTAAGGTTACACCAGTAGTTAACAAGGGAGCTGAAGTTCATTCTTTCACTCTGATATCAATCTCATTGACTCCCACCTGCACTATTATAATGGTCTACTAATTATTATCTCTATATGAGCTTCACACCTTTCTTCTTTCCAGGAGTTAATGTAAATTAGAAAAGGACACAGCCATATAACTTTGCTCAAAAAATCTTAAATTTTTTTTTTATTAAAGGCCTTTTATTTACAAAACATACATGGCAAATTAAGACAACTCTGAGATACCACTACACACCTGTCAGATTGGCTAGAATGACAGGGAAAGCTAATGTAGAATGTTGGAGGGGATATGGGAAAACAGGGACACTGATACATTGCTAGTGGAACTGTGAATACATCCAGCCATTCTGGAGAATGATTTAGAACTATGCTCAAAAAGTTATTAAGCTGTGCATACCCTTTGATCCAGCAGTGTTACTACAGGGCTTATATCCCAAAGAGATTTTAAAGAAAGGAAAGGGACTTGTATGTGCAAGAATGTTTGTGGCAGCCCTCTTTGTAGTGGCCAGAAACTGGAAACTGAGTGGATGCCCATCAATTGGAGAATGGCTGAATAAATTGTGGTATATGAATGTTATGGAATATTATTGTTCTGTAAGAAATGACCAACAGGATGATTTCAGAAAGGTCTGGAGAGACTTACATGAACTGATGCTAAGTGAAATGAGTAGAACCAGGAGATCATTGTATATTTCAACAACAATACTATATGATGATCAATTCTGATGGACGTGGCCCTCTTCAACAATGAGATGAATCAAATCAGTTCCAATGGATCAGTAATGAACTGAACCAGTTACACCTAGTGAAAGAACTCTGGGAGATGACTATGAACCACTACATAGAACTCCCAATACCTCTATTTTTGTCCACCTGCATTTTTGATTTCCTTCACAGGCTAATGGTATACTATTTCAAAAGCTGACTCTTTTTCTACAGCAAAATAACTATTTGGACATGTGTACATATATTGCATTTAATTTATACTTTAACATATGTAACATGTATTGGTCAATCTGCCATCTGGGGGAGGGGAGTAGGGGAAAGGAGGTGAAAAATTGGAACAAAAGGCTTGGCAATTGTCAGTACTATAAAATTACCCATGCATATATCTTGTAAGTAAAAAGCTATAATAAAAAATATGCATGGATAATTTTTCAACATTGACTCTTGCAAAACCTTCTGTTCCAAATTATTTCCTCCTTCTACCCCCTCCTTCCCTAGGTGGCAGGTAGTCCAATACATATTAAAATATATATTAAATTCAATATATGTATACATATTTATACTGTTATCTTGCTGCACAAGAAAAAACGGATCAAGAAGGGAAAAAAACTGGGAAAGAAAACAAGCAAGCAAACAACAAAAAGAGTGGGAATGCTATGTTGTGGTCCACACTCAGCTCCCACAATCCTCTATCTGGGTGTAGATGGCTCTCTTCATCACTGAACAAGTAGAACTAGTTTGAATCATCTCATTGTTGAAGAGAGCCACATCCATCAGAACTGATCATCATATAAGTCTTGTTGTTGCCATATGTAATGATCTCCTGGTTTCCCCTTTCACTCAGCATTAGTTCATGTAAGTCTCTCCAGGTCTCTCTGAAATCATCCTACTGGTCATTTCTAACAGAACAATAATATTCCATAGCATTCATATACCACAATTCATTCAGCCATTCTCCAATTGATGGGCATCCACTCAGTTTCCAGTTTCTGGCCACTGCAAAGAGGGCTGCCACAAACATTTTTTGCACATGTGGGTCCCTTTTCCTCCTGTAAGATCTCTTTGGGATATAAGCCCAATAGAAACACAACACTGCTGGATTAAAAGGGTATGCACTATTTGATAATTTTTTGAGCATAATTCCAAAGTGCTGTCCAGAATGGTTGGATTTGTTCACAACTCCACCAACAATGTATCAGTGTTCCAGTTTTCCCACATGCTTTACAACATTCATCATTATTGTTTCCTTAGTTTCATCTTAGCCAATCTGACAACTGTGTAGTGTATCTCAAGAGTTGTCTTAATTTGGATTTCTCTGACCTATAGTGACTTGGAGCACCTTTTCATGGGAGTACAAATCGTTTCAATTTCTTCATCTGAAAATTGTCTGTTCATATCCTTTGACCATTTATCAGTTGGGGAATGGCTTGAAATCTTATAAATTTGAATCAATTCTCTATATATTTTAGAAATGAGGCCTTTATCAGAACCTTTGAATGAAAAAATGTTTTCCCAGTTTTTTGCTTCTCTTCTAATCTTGTCTGCATTAGTTTTGTTTGTACAAAACCATTTTAACTTAATATAATCAAAATTATTTATTTTGTGATCAATAATGATCTCTGGTTCTTCTTTGGTCACAGATTCCTTCCTCCTCCATAAGTTAGAGAGTAAACTATTGTATGTTGTCTTAATTTCTCTGGCTCTTCTTTGGTCACAGATTCCTTCCTCCTCCATAAGTTAGAGAGTAAACTATTGTATGTTGTCTTAATTTGTTTATAATATCATTCTTTATGTCTAGATCATAAACCCATTTCAATATTATCTTGGTATATAGTGTTATGTGTGGGTCTGCCATACTAATTTCTAATTTTCCCAGCAGTTTTTGTCAAATAGTGAATTCTTATCCCAAAATCTGGGGTCTTTGGGTTTGTCAAACACTAGATTGCTGTAGTCATTGATTATTTTGTTATGTGAACCTAACCTATTGCACGGATAAACTGCCTCTATTTCTTAGCCAATACCAAATAGTTTTGATGATCGTTACTTTGTAATGTAGTTTTAGATCTGGTACAGCTAGGCCACCTTCATTTGCTTTTTTTCCCATCAATTCCCTTGAAATTCTTGACCTTTTGTTCTTTTAGATGAATTTTGTTGTTATTTTTTTCTAGGTCAGTAAAATACTTTCTTGGGAGATTGATTGGCACTAAATAAATAGATTAGTTTAGATAGTATTATCATCTTTAATAAATTCACTCAACCTATCCAAGAACACTTGATGTTTTTCCAGTTGTTTAGATCTTACTTTATTTGTGTGGAAAGTATTTTGTACTTTTGCTCAAATAGTTCCTGACTTTCTCTTGGCAGATAGATTCCCAAAATCAACAGTTGTTTTAAATGGAATTTCTCTTTGTATCTCTTGCTGTTGGAGGTTGTTAGTGATGTATAAAAAGCTGACAATTTAGGTGGATTTTTTTTTTGTATCCTGCAACTTTGCTAAAGTTGTGGATGAAATAATACACAATAATAATTTTTTAGTTGATTCTCTAGTGTTCCCTAAGTATACCATCATATCATCTTCAAAGAGTGATAATTTGGTTTCCTCATTACTTACTCTAATTCCTTTCATCTCTTTTTCTTCTCTTATTGCCAAAACTAGCATTTATAATACAGTATTGTATAATAATAGTGATAATGGATAACCTTGTTTCACCCTAATCTTATTGTGAATGGTTCCAGTTTATCCACATTACATATGATACAATATATGCTACTGACTATTTTAAGGAAAAGTCCATTTATTCCTATATTTTCTATTGTTTTTAAGAGGAATAGGTGTTGGATTTTATCAAATGCTTTTTCTGTATTTATTGAAGATAATCATATGTTTTTTGTTAATTTGGTTACTGATAAAGTCAATTATGCTAATAATTTTCCTAATATTGAGCCAGCCCTGCATTCCTAGTATAAATCCTACTTGGTTATGGTATATTATCCTAGAGATGATTTTCTGTAATCTCTTTGCAATATTTTATTTTAAAATTTTGCATCAATATTCATTAGAGAGATTGGTCTATAATTTTCTTTCTCTGTTTTCATCCTACCTTGTTTAGGTATCAGTACCATGATTGTGTCATAAAAGGAATTTGGTAGGAGTCCTTCATTCCATATTTTTTCAAATAGTTTATATAGTACTGGAACTAATTATTAATGTTTGGTAGAATTCACATGTAAATTCATCTGGTCCTGGGGATTTTTTCCTTAAGGAGTTGATTAATAGCTTTTTCTATTTCTTTTTCTATAATGGGACTATTTAATTATTTCCTCTTTTGTTAATCTAGGCAATCTATATTTTTGTAGGTATTTCTCTATTTCACTTAGGTTATCAAATTTATTGGCATAAAGTTGGGCAAAATAACTCCTAATTATTGTTCTAATTTCCTTTTCATTAGTGGATAGTTCTCTCTTTTTATTTTTGAGACTAACAATTTGATTTTCCTCTTTCCTTTTTCTAATCAAATTAACTAAAGGTTTATCTATTTTGTTGGTTTTTTCATAAAACGAACTCTTAGTTTTATTTATTAATACAATATTTTTTTTTTTACTTTCAATTTTTTTGATCTCTACTTTTATTTTCAGAATTTCAAGTTTGGTATTTGATTGGGGATTTTAATTTGTTCTTTTTTCTAGCTTTTTAAACTGCAAACCCAATTCATTGATCTCTCTCTCTATTTTATGCAAATGAACATCTGGAGATATAAAATTTCCCCTCATTACTGCTTTGGCTGCATCCCACAAATTTTGGTATGTTATCTCATTATTGTTATTCTTTTGGATGAAATTATTGATTGTGTCTGTAATTTGCTGTTTCACCCATTCATTCTTCTTTTTTTTTTTTTAAATAGCGTTTTATTTACAAGATATATGCATGGGTAATTTTTCAGCACTGACAACTGCAAAACCTTTTGTTCTGATTTTTCCTCTCCTTCCCCTTCCTTCTGCCCCAGATGGCAGGCAGGTGGACTAATATATATTAAATATGTTAAAGTATATGTTGAATACAATATATGTATACATGCCCATATAGTTATTTTGCTGTACAAAAAGAATCAGTGAAGGATATCTGAGAAGGAAAACAAAAATGCAGGTGGACAAAAATAGAGGGACTGGGAATTCTATGTAGTGGTTCATACTCATTTCTCAGAGTTCTTTCACTGTCACCCATTCATTCTTTAGATAAGATTATTTAGTTTCCAATTACTTTTTGGTCTGTTTTTCCCTGGCCTTTTATTGAATGTAATTTTTATTGCATCATGATCTGAAAAAAAAAATGCATTTACTATTTCTGCCTTTCTGCATCTGATTTTGAAGTCTTTATGTCCTAATATATGGTCAATTTTTGTAAAGGTTCCATGATCTGCTGAGAAGAAAGTATATTCCCTTCTGTCTCCATTCCATTTTCTCCAAAGATCTATTATATCTACCTTTTCTTGTATTCTGTTTACTTCTTTAACTTCTTTCTTATTTATTTTGTGGTTAGATTTATCTAATTCTGAGAAAGCAAGTTTGAAATCTCTCATTATTATATTTTTGCTGTCTATTTCTTCTTGCAGCTCTCTTAACTTCTCCTTTAGGAATTTCCATGCTATACCACTTGGTGCATATAAACATATATTGCTTCATTATCTATGGTACCCTTTAATAAGATATAATTTTCTTCTTTGTTTCTTTTAATTAGATGAATTTTTACTTTTGCTTGATCTCTGAGATCAGGATGGATACCCCTGCTTTTTTTTTTTTTTTCAACTTCACCTCAAGCATTTTCTCCATCCTCCAGCCTTTTACCTTTACTCTGAATGTATCACTTGGCTTTAAATGGGTTTCTTGTAAACAACATATTTTAAGATTCTGGCTTTTAATTCAATCTACTTATGCTTTATGGGAGAGTTCACTCCATTAACATTTATGGTTAGAACTACTAATTCTGTATTTCCTACCATCTTATTAATCCCAAATTATACTTTTCTCTTTCCTTTTCTCCCTCCCCTTCTCCCCGGTATTTTACTTATGAGCACTGCTTTCTTCAAGCAGTCCTCCCTCCTTTAGAGTTCCTCTCTCTTTCTTATACCTTTCACCTACTATTTCTGTTTTCCCCTCTATCCTTCCCTTTTCCCCTTTCCTCTCCCATTTTTCTATAAGGTGAGAGAACTTTCTGGGTGAAACTAAATATGTCTAATATTTTTTCTTTGAGCCATATCTGATGAGAGTAAAATTCCCACAATGTTCATCCCCCTCCTTTCTTTCCCTCAATTATAATAGGTTTTCTTTGCCTTTTCCTGAGATGTAATTTTCCTTATTTTATCTCCACTTTCCTGTTTTTCCATTACAATTCCCTTTCCAGCTCTAGTTTCTTTTTTATAATAGTAAAATCAAATTATACATACACTGTCTATGTATACCCATAACAGCAATACAGTTCTTAAGAGTTCTTTTCTTTTTACCTTTTTATGCTTCTCTTGAGTCAAAAACCTTTTTTTAAAAAATCTCTTAAATTATTTCATTAAATATTTTTCAATTACATATAACAAATTTTAATATTTAAAAAAATTTAGTTCCCAATTCTCTCTTTTTCCCTACAAGGCAAGCAACATGATATTAACTATACATATGAAATCATTCAAACTATATTTCCGTGTTAGTCATTTTACAAAAGAAACACATAAATTAAAAAAGATAAAGTTTTAAAAAGTATTCTTCAAGAAGCAGCTAGATGGTGGAGTGGATAGAGCACCAGTCCTGAAGTCAAGAGAACCTGAGTTCAAATTTGGCCTCAAGCACTCAACACTTCCTAGCTGTGTGACTCTGGCCAAGCCACTTAACCCAAGTTGCCTTAGGAAAAAAAAATTGCTTAAAAAAGTATGTTTCAATCCCCACTCAGGGTTCATCAATTCTCTCTGAAGATGGATAGCATTTTTCATCATTAAATCCTGTAGATTATGGTTTTTCCTGTAGATTATGGTTTTGCCTTGGATTATAGTCTTGGTCAAAGTAGCTGTTTCACAGTTGATCATCAACTTACAATAATGTTGTTAGTATGCACAATTTTCTCCTGGATATGCTCACTTCACTTTGTATCAATTCTTGTAAAACTTCCTAGGCTTTTTTGAAATCATTCTGCTTATTATTTCTTATAGCCCAATAGTATTCCATCACAATCATATATCACAATTCATTCAATTATTCCCCCAAATGATGGATATCCCCTCAATTTTCAATTCTTTGCTACCACAAAAAGTCATGCTCAAAAATCTTTCATGGCTTCTGATTGTGTATTAAAAAAATTATAAACTTTTAAACCTAAGATTCATAGATTTAAAGAATGGTTCCAAACTACTCTTGTAGCTATATTTTATATGTGATATTCTGCTCTGTGGCCAAATTGGATTATTCATGTTCCATAATCTCATCCTCTTCTCTTTCCTATGTTTGTAATGGCCTCTCCATATATGACCCCATGTCAGTTTAAAGAAATATTTCTCCTTCCTCAAGTCCCAGATCAAGTGCCATCAATTCCATAATATTCTCCCTGCTCTCCCCAGTCAAAAGGGATTCTTCCTCTGTGGAAGGAACAAATGTCCCTGCATTTTAACTGATCTGTCACAGAAAATTCTATTTAAAATACACAATTTACATAATTGCAGGAAAATGGCCTACCCAGTTTTCCCTGCTAACAAAATATTTGCTTAGAGTAAGGTCCAATGAACTTGTATAATAACAATATTACAAAAATGAGGGAACTCAATGGGAAAGACAAATTATTCAGTGTTCAATGTTATTTTTGAAAAGTCATATTTAACATAAAAGGAACAGTGTTAAAACATCTTTGGAAAGATCTGGTCAATGGTTCTGACCTTGTAGGTTATTATGGGCACTGTCATTATTATAGCACTAATTCATAACTTTTACAACACAAAATCACAGAATTTGAGAATTAGAAAGCACTTCAGCAGCCATCAAATCTAACCCATAATGGAAGAAATCCCAACTATCACATAATAAACAAGTGATCTTTCAGCTTCTGAAGACCTCCAAGAAGGAGTACACCCAAATCTTAATATAGTATCTCATGCAAACTTAGATCTATGGACTTTCTGATTGCAACTCATTCTACTTGCTCATCCTGTGTGATTTCTGTCTATGAGTTCCCATAGATTCATCACAGATTATCCATCTAATATTCTAAGGAACTTCCTTACCACTTTTTAACATTGTAATAATATAGTAAAGTCCATGAACACCCCCCCACACACAATGATTATCCTTCTTTTCTTTTCTTTTTTTAAATTTATTATTTTTTTTCCACTGAGGCTGGGGTTAAGTGACTTGCCCAGGGTCACACAGCTAGGAAGTGTTAAGTGTCTGAGACCAGATTTGAACTCGGGTCCTCCTGAATTCAGGGCTGGTGCTCTATCCACTGCGCCACCTAGCTGCCCCAATTATCCTTCTTTTAAAAACTCATCTTTTTCAATCACTCATCCATTTCTCTAACGAAGATAACAGAATAGCAAACATTCCACCTTGGGGGATGTTTCATCATAGCAGAGCACAATGAATTTCTCAACTCTTATTATATTAATAATTTTTATAATCAGATCACACAGCTAGTAAGTGTTTAAAGATGAATTTGAACTTGGGTTTTCTTGATTCCAAATCCAGGGCTCTTTTGACGAAAATGTTTTAGTCTGTTTACTTTCTTTATTAATAGTAACTGATATATATATATATATATATATATATATATATATATATATATATATATATATATATATATATGTACATACATATAGGACAATTTTATATTTTTAATTTTTACTGATATCTAAAATTTCTTTCATGCATTTCTATTTTTTAAAAAACATTAATACCTTTTAAAAATTGGTTGGGTTGTAGTTGCTTTCATGTAAGTGCTCTATTTTTTGTCATTTATTCTTTAAGTCTGATACTAGTTACCCTTGATCTAACACATCAGTGACCATAGAGAGAGCAGAATCATTCTTGGCAGCAGATTAAGTTTACCATCTGAGGACTTCTCTAATCATCAGTAGGCTGGTCATTTGATGATGAATTCTTTGGCTATGGCAACCAGGGAAACAAAGAAAAATACCAAATCCTTTCAGTCCTTTATAGCCCTTTTCTTTCTGTAGTGTACATAGTGGACAGTTAATGGACACTTGTTGAATAAGCTGCTGCATTAAATTAAGTTTCAGAAAGATGTTAAACACTTCAAGCAAACAGTTCTCTTAGAAAGGCCAGATTCAAGCTGTGGGAAGCCCATTTACAAAGAGGCATTGGATTAAGTGCTCCACCTAGCTGCCTCAAGAATACAAAGCAAAAGAAAATGACTCCCAAATTAGTGGGGTTTTTGATGCAAGTCCAAAGTCACAGTCCCAATGATTTTTCTATTTCTCCTGAAGAAGAAGCATTGGAAAGATTTGATTATTAACCTTAAACTCCAGTACTAATGGATTACCTTCTCCCTTCTCCACTCTGAAATAGAGTTCTTGGGTTTCTCAGGAAAGACACACTAATTGTTATGCTGGAATACTTTGGGATAAGCAATTGTTAAATTTTCAATGTAAACATTTACACATGAAAATTATATGGGAGGGGGGGGGGAGCAGCTAGGTGGCGCAGTGGATAGAGCACCAGCCCTGAAGTCAGGAGGATCCGAGTTCAAATTTGGCCTCAGACACTTAGCACTTCCTTGCTGTGTGACCCTGGGCAAGTCACTTAATCCTAATTGCCTCAGCAAAAAAGAAAAAAAAAAGAAAATCATATGGGACAGTGAACTCACATTAAAATAAGAGGCACTAGAATAAGAAAAGCAAGAAGGGGTTTATTACGATTTTACAAGAAAGGGCAACTCTCAACAGAAATAGGTGTCTGTAGAAAACCACAAAGTGCAAACTGCAATCACAGGATTACAAAGACCCTAACCAGACATCCTTAATCTGCCCTCTGACCTTTTCTCCCATTGGCTGGAGAGTTCTAATTTACCCCAGGGACCAAATATGGACCCCAGAACACACTTTATTGTATTAGTTACTTAAATGCTAATAAAAAGGGGAGGGGGGATACAGGAGGGAAATGTTTATCTAAGATAATCAAACACTTGCAGCTCTTAGCTACAGCTTAATTTATTATTGCAAAGTCTCAACTCATAATTAGGGTATAGGTCAGGCTACATTCTTATGAGAAGTCTTCACTCAATTTATCCCATACATTCCCCCTCTCACACCATCCTTTTTTATATATTTTATTTTTTATTATAGCTTTTTTATTTACAAGATATATGCATGGGTAATTTTTCAGCATTGACAATTGCAAACCTTTTGTTCCAACTTTTCCCCTCCTTCCCCCCACCCCTTCCTCCAGATGGCAGGTAGAACGATTTCACCTTATAACCAGACTCAGGAATAATCAGGTGGGTTCTTATTCAAAGAAACACCTTTGGGAAACAGAAGACTCCCACCTTAAGTTGTCCTCTCATTTCTTGCCCAGAAACTAATCTCCACCTGAAACAATTCAGGATCACATTCCTCTGAGTAGTTTGTGGCATATTCCTTTCAGATGTTGGATTAATGGTTTGATAATCCATCAGATAATCATACCTGAATTCAAAGCTCCAAATAATATCAGCTTTAATTCCAAAAGATATTATCTCAAATAGAAAGTTTCATTAATTGGAGCTTTAGGTGAATTTAGCTCTCAGTGATCACATATCCTAAATAAGTATTGACTATAAGACTATAATCTTACATTTATAGTAGTAAGAGATTTACCCTAAAAAGTTCAAAGCTTATTTTATTTATTTATTTATTTATTTTTGCTGAGATAATTAGAATTAAGTGACTTGACCAGAGTCACACAGCTAGGAAGTATTAAGTGTCTGAGGCCACATTTGAACTCAGGTCCTTCTGACTTCAGGGCTGGCACTCTATCCACTGCACCACCTAGCTGCCCAGAGCTTATTTTTATATCTAAGTAGATGAGTTTTAAATTCAACATGATACAGATCATTTTACTTTAAGATATTGAATAACCAATTTATAACAAAACATGTTCAGATATTGGCCATGTTCAAAGGGACAAAGACATAGGACACTGTTCTCAGAATCTCCCTAAACAATGGGAATAGCCTTAAAATGACTCAATACAAAGAATATAGAATATTCTAATTTCACATTAACTGCAGTCTCAGTCATCTGTAACATGTGGTAAGGTCCTTTCCATTCTGCTTCTTCCAGAACTTAGTAAGCAACCACTGTCTTGGAACTGCAAACTCCAAAGGTGTTGGTCTGGACCAGTAATCCTTGCTTCCTAAGGGCTAAAAAGGATGAATACATTGTCAACATATAATTCCTTATCCTTTGTTTCAAAAAAGGGTCTTTCTTTTTTCTTCCCAAATAAAATAAACCAATATCATTTGGGGAAAGTCCCACATTACTTCTAGGAACAATTCCAATTATTTAACAGAGAAATAGGCAAACATTTGGTCTAAAGCAATTTAGTCTCCAATATCCATTTCTTAAGAATCTGATTCATTCTTTTCCCTTTCCCTGTTGAGGTCAGATGCTTAGGTGCATAGAATTGCCACTCAATTTGCAATCCTTTCCTATTATTGCCTTTATCAAAATCAAACCTCACTTGGTTTTTCCACAGGTCTCAAGGACTTAAAGCCACTTTAAAATGATAATAATGATAATAATTAACAATTAAATATCATTTCTAGTATTGCTTAGTACTTCATAAACGTTATCTCTTTTGATCCTCACCACAACCCTTTGAAGTAGGAGCTACTATGTTAGATAATAGCTGGAATTATAGATTTGAGTAGCATCCCTGATGAAAGCCCTATTGATTCCAAAATTTGTCCTCCAAACATCATGGTACTTCTTCTCTAAAGAAACTCATTACACCCCACCCCTCATTTCTATGGGATTAAGTTATCTTTATTCCCCACTGACAACTCACACTTGATGCAAAAGATGGCCTTAGCCTACTTTTGTTCGCATAGGCATAATAAATCCCAATAAATGAACAAATCCCCTATTAGAGACAGTTAATCTATTAATGAAGAAGTTGCCCTTTGGGTATCTTATATAGATACAGTGACTGAATTTGAATTTCTATACCTGGTTTGACTCTTTTTGTTAAATCATTCCAATCATGTCTGACTCCCTATGATCCAATTTGGTTTTTGTTTGTTATTGATAAAGATATTGGAGTAGTTTACCATTTCCTTTTCCAGCTCATTTTACAAATGAGGAAACTCCAGCAGGATTACACAGCTGTCCTGTGTCCAGGGTCACACAGCTTGTATGTGTCTCATGTTGAATTTGAAAACTCATGAAGATGAATATTCCTGATTCCAAGCCCAGTAATCTACTACACAACCTAGCTATCCAGATTTAGTCCTTAGCAAAGCCATAGTCACAAAATAGTATTTATTTACTAATTTCTTTACTGACTAATTTTTTTATTGACAAAAAATTAAGACTGACATTTTAACTTGCATAGCATATTAAAAATTTCAACAAACATTTAAATAGGGGATTAATATGTGCAAAAACACTGATCTAAACTGACTGTTGAATTAAGGAATGGTAGCTGATAATTCTTTTCACACTAATTACATAGATAAACAAATAAAAAATGAGTTGCTTGATCAACATCTGCAGAGCACATTTTCTTCACAAATGATTTCTTGCTTTAAACAGGACCAGATATAATATTCTCTTTGTGAAAGAATTTGTTATACTGTGTTCTCTTTTTTCAATGAATCTTGCTGATACTTTATTATTCTGTCATTCCTTATTTTAACATTTCAGTCTATGTGGTCTTCATCTTCCTGGACCTCAGTTTCTTTACATTAAAGTGAAAGGATCAGACAAGCTGGTCTGTAAAATCCTTTCCAACACTAAAACTACAATTCTATGTTTCTATTAATTCTTACACTCCCCCCACTAATTGCCTCCACCCCTCACTACTGTGGACAAGTAACATTAGTTTGTTTAATTCAATAACCATTTTGTGCCAGACACTGTGCTAAGTGCTGGGCTTACAAATGAAAAAAATAATCCCTATCCTCAAGGAGCTTACAATCTTAACAGGAGAGGATAACACATGAAAGGAAACTGAAAGGAGGATATCTGGCATGAAAGCATAATGTTCCATGGGGCTGAAACCAAGCAGAGTTGTTGATGGAAAATAAAGTGTTACCTCTACAGTTTTCTTCCTCTCTTACTTCCCCTTCTCCAAGACAGCAAACAATCTGATATAGATTAAATATGTAATACCTTTAAATATATTTCCATATTTTTCATGTTGTGCAAGAAAAATCAGGCCAAAAGGGATAAAACCATAAGAAAGACAAAACAGGTTGTATGTGTGGGTTAATTCCTCCTAAGTAGGTGAACATGTATATATATAGGAACAAACTTAGAACTGAACTCAGGGCAGAAACAGAAGGACACTGTACAGAGTATCACCAACATTATGTAGTAATCAGCTGTGATAAATTTGTCTCTTCTCAGTAATACAGTAATTCAAAACAATTCTAATAGACTTGGGATGGAAAATGCCATCTGCATCTAGAAAGAGAACTATAGAGATAGATGTGGATTGAAGGATAGTATTTTCACCTTTTTTTTGCTTATTTGCTTTTACTTTCTTATGGTTTGAAACACAAAATCTTACAAAAATAAATGTTGAAAACTGTATATATATGTGTGTATATATATATATATATATATATGTATGTATATATATATTTGGAAAAATAAAATACTATTGAGAAAAAAAGAACTGAGCTCAGGGTAAGTATAGACAAAAATCACAGAATGGGGGAAGGGAGGGATAAGAAGATCTGCAAAGTGATCTTATCAAGTCATCTCTAGACTAGATTGTTTTTCACATCTGGGAGTTGACATGAATCAGTCTGAGTTGGTTATGTGGCATGGAAGGGGTAAGTTCTGGGTTTATTTATCAATACTACAAGGAACTTCTGATACCTCCCAGCTTAAGGAATTCTTAGTTTTATCTGATTCCTGAGTCAGGCCTCAGAGAGCTCAAGCAAATGAAGATGATTAGTAAAGCCACTGACCATTCTTTTTTCACATGATTTTTCTCTTACTAGTCAAACTCTCTACTTTTATATTCTCTTGGACTTCTGCTCAAGTTAAATAAATTTCTTTGAGTCTGCATGTTTATGTTTTCTTTTGGTAATTAATATGGTTGGTATGCATATCACAAACAAAAAATCATACATTGGAATAAAGGCTATCATCAAAGATATGTATGAGGGAAAAAGGAAAGTAGAATACTTTTGTTGAGAGCAGTACTCCTCTTGTATGTTTAAGATAACGGAAATTGAGAAAGACTCCAAAGCACTGAATGAGTCCTTTCTGTTAAGTTTTTGGGAGGGATATGGAAAGGTGTTAAAGGGAAGGTAGGGGTATGATGTACATCTTTGGAAGGAAAATCCTTTTCAATAAGATCATAAAGCCTTTGAAGTATTGGCATATGCCAAAAGATGATTTGTTTATTAACCATTGCCTTCAGCGGGGAACTCAAAGCAATGATGTATCTTGTAGGAAATTATCAGCACCAAGTTGGGTTTATGGGTAGGAGGGAAAGTACTTACCTAGACCCCACCAAATCCTGTTCAAACTACTGATTAGGCCAACCTTATTTCTTCCTTTCCAATAGCCTGTCACACACTATGACCAAAGCCATATTGATCATCAAAAGGCAAGGGCAATGAATGATAGATTGTAAAGAATGAAGAGAAATGTGGAAACTCAGTACACAATCTTGAAAGCGGCTAAGGATTCTCAGCATTTTGCCACACTTATATTTGATATACAGTTGGTGAAATCAATTAACAAGCTGCATATTATTCTATTTCTACAGAAAACAAAAATGCTCATTTCTTTATCCCCATCCCCAATGATACCTCCCAATGTCTTCTGTAAAGCATATGCCATCTGACTTTAGTAATTGATGTTTAAATAATCTCTCAGCTATTTGAACTTCTAATTTATGCAGAGAAATTCAGACTTGTTTGTCAGCCTGTAATAATCAGAAGTACAATAACATGACATGAATGACTAAAGTTGACTTTTAGTAAGCTTCTCTTTCATTGTCATTATCAGGAATTGAGATTAAAAAACAATTCTGAACCATAAAAAATTTGTTGAAACGTTTTGTACAAATAATCTATTTTGCTCAAACTCTTGATTCTATGGTATTATTTAACCAAAAGACCCCTGGCCTTCAAAATATCATCCTTTTTTTTTTTTTTTTCATTTTCTATTCTGTGAATTTAAGCATTAGACTTTAGTAGAAAGGATTTTTTGAAAAATGTCATTCCCAAATATTTTGTTTCTTTCTGCAGTAGAAGCAGGGGTGGTGAATCAAGCTGCCTAAAGTTGGAGGAAGGAATTTATCTTCCAGAAATTTTGTGTTGAGAAACAGATTTCTTGCCGTGTGGTTGAAAGTTGGAATACTTTTTTTTTTTCATACTGTGCTAGACATAACTTGTTCCAGATAAAAGGCAACTCATATAAGGAACAAAAATACCTCTCAAAAATGTTGCTTGAGCTAATACTATGGTTGGTTTTAGAGAAGGGTGAACTGCTAATTACATGCAGTTAAAGTTTAAGGCTCAGTAAAGTGGATTGTGGGTTGATAAGTGAAGGGAGAAGGGACATTGAGTGAAAGGGCAAACCCCTAATGTGAATAAAGTACACTAATGTTAAAATTATACTGAGGTTTGTTGCTTCTTATTAATGGAAATTGATTCTCATATTTCTCACAGTTGAGTTCCACCATTAGTGGCTGTTTGTTATTCAAAGTATTGGCAATCTCCCAGATGTCAGTCTCTGTGGGGGTAGCACAGGAAATGCAAAATGATTTTTTCTGCTCAGATACTAGGGCTTAGCTACCACAGAGAGTATACTGTGGAGTGACCACTGCTTTTTAGTCTAAGTGAAAGATCCCCAGTGACCTGTATATTTGAAATTGCCTGGAAAAATCACAGAACCTTAAAACTGAAGGGCATCTCAGACGTCATCTAGTCTGATAGTTTGATAGCATGGAAGGAAGTTTCCATGATAGTCTTAATTTGATAGCATAGCAGGAATTTGTAAGCCTCCTTTGTGGAAATAGTCCAAAATAGTTAGTGTTATAGTTTGGGATTAATGCGTGAAAGACAACATGCCATAGAGGAAATAATACTGCAAAGCTGAAGAAGAATTGAATTCAAATCCAAGAAATTTCATTTATCTGGGACTCAATTTCCTTCATTGTAAAATGAGAGGGTAAGACTAGATCAAGAATTCTTAACTTTTTTGGTGTGTTTTTGGAAGTTTAGTGAAGCTCATAGACCCCTTCTCAGAATACTGGTTATTTTTAAATTTGTAATTGAATGAAGTATTAAATTTTAATTTAATTAGTGAGAATTACAATATATTAGTGAGAATATACAATTAGTGAGAATAACAATATAATTTTTTTCTCTTCCAAGTTCATGTACCCCATGTACTCAGATACTGCATGGGATCTTATGTTAAGAATCTATGAATTGAATGATCTGAAATGATCCTTAAAATTCTAATTCTTTTGAGGATACCTTTATTTATTATCCTTAAAACGAAACAAAACAACCCCCCCCTAAAAACAATATGCTAATTCAATTGAGTTAAACTCACTATGACAAGAACAAAACAGAATTTTATTTCCTCCTAATCTGTGTGTTATCCCATAAGGCAAGGCAATAAAGGGCACAGTCAATAGTAGGTTAATTATTATAAGAAAGAAATCCGCTTCCAAACTGGTGGGCCAAAGTCACATTATACTTGCTTTTCCTTTAGGAAAAAAAGAAAGCAAGCCATTAAGAACTTTAAATGAAAAAAAGGAAAGAAAGAAAGAAAGAAAAAGAAAGAACAAAAAAAAAGAAAGAAAAGAGAGAGAGAGAGAGAGAGAGAGAGAGAGAGAGAGAGAGAGAGAGAGAGAGAGAGAGAGAGAGAGAGAAAGAGAGAGAGAAAGAGAGAGGGAGAGGGAGAGGGAGGGAGAGAGGAAGGAAGGAAGGAAGGAAGGACAGAAGGAAGGAAGGAAAGAAGGAAGGAAAGAAGGAAAGAAGGAAGGAAGGAAGGAAAGAAGGAAGGAAGGAAGGAAGGAAGGAAGGAAGGAAGGAAGGAAGGAAGGAAGGAAGGAAGGAAGGAAGGAAGGAAGAAAGGAAGGAAGGAAGGAAGGAAGGAAGAAAGGAAGGAAGGAAGGAAGGAAGGAAGGAAGGAAGGAAGGAAGCATATATATAGCATTGTGGTCTCCAAAGAACTTTTCTTTTATTATTTTACAAATAAGGAAATTGAGATTCAAAGAGATTGTGTGTTGACAACAATTACCCAGGGAGACATTTTAAAAAAATTCTACATTGATTCTGATATTAGAATTTCCCTATCTCTCTCACTATCTCCCCTACCATGGTGATCCATATATGGGTTTCACTGTCTTACATTTCTTCTCCTTTTTACCTCAAAATTATTAATAATTACATTGTAATTAACACTATAGTTTCCAGTATTTTACCAGTATTATGGTATGATGAAATTAACATTGGATTCTGATTTAAACAATTATTTTTTTCCCTGTGGTACTTTATATTGTGTGACTTTGGCTAATCAGTCTACAATAAGACCTTTATTAAGGTCTTATTATGTGCCAATACTGTTCTGGATAATGGATACAATGAGAACAATGAAACAATCACTCATCTCATTGTATTGCATATTACATATGCATATAAATTGTATTTTAAAAGATGTTCAAAATAAATACATGGTAGCTGCTTGGTGGCGCAGTGGATAGAGCACCAACTCTGAAGTCCAGAGGACCTGAGTTCAAATTTGAGCTCAGACACTTAACACTCCCTAGCTGTGTGACCCTGGGCAATCACTTACCCCAATTGCCTCAGAAAAAAAAAAAAAAAAAAAAAATATATATATATATATATATATATATATATATATATATATATACATATATACATACATACATACATACATAGGAGTTTAAGGTATATAATGCTGGGTGGTGGGTGAAGGTGAGGTTGGAAGTCGGTAAATCAGGAAAAGCCCTATGAAAGAAGTAACTTTTAAAAAGGCTAAGCAGTCTAAGAGGCAGAGTTAAGAAGGGAATGCATTTCAGATATGGGGAACAGAATTTAGCATGTGTCATATATAAAGAATAAAAAAAAAACTGGTTTAACTATATCAAAGTACCTCAAATTAGAGAATTCTATAATAAAGTTGAAAAGATAATAGAGTATATCTATATAGGACTCTAAATGCTAAATGAGAGTATGAATTTGATCCAAGATTTAATAGGGAAAGAATATTGTTTGTTGAACAAGAGAATAACCATCTTGAATTGTTGGAGGATCAAAAACATACTATTGTCATTGTATAATTTATCTCACTTGGCTCATTACAGGCTCAGAAAACTCAACCACAGGTTGGTTACAAGTAGCTCATATGAACATTAGGGATGGAGATGACTCTAGATTTGTACATCTCATTTGCCCATCATCTTCTTTGATGTAGGCATTCTATGCTAAGTGATCCTGTGACAATGTCTCCCATGTCTCACGATTGATATCAGAGTTCTTCAGAGAGACCTGAGAATGCTTTTATTGCTTCTTCTATGTGAGCACTGGGAGGCACTGCTTAGACCTGTACTTTAGGAAAAATCATTTTAGCAGTTTTGTGGAGGATGGAGAGACTTGTGTCATGGAATCTAATTGGGAGACTTCTACAATAATCCAAGTAAGAGATAATGAGGATCTGACTTAGGAAGGAGAAGGGATTTGATAAGAAGGACATGGAAGCTGAATTGTCAATTGGCAATTGTAGAGTAAGGGAGAGTAAGGAGTCATGGATGATTCAAAGGTTGCAAACTGATATAATTGGAAGGATGCTGGACAATAGGTTCTAACTTTTTCATCTGTAAAATTAGGGAGTTGGAGTAGATGATCTCTTTATATACCTCTTCTCTCTTCTTTTGCTATTTTTTTCTTCCTTTGCCTCTCGGCCATAGTCTGCAAAGGGGCATCTAGGGTGAGGGCAGCACTATGATTGAGGCACTAGGCCAAAACCCTCCAGGAAGCAGTTATGGATAACAGGACTACCAACTGCTGTTGTGTTGGGTAGGGGCTACTTGACACAGACCCTACACCTGCAGGGTGCAGGGAGTGACTCAGGCAATAATTTTCAAATGTTTCTAGGTCACCATACAGCTCATAAAAATAAGGCTGGAGCAATGCCTTTCTACTTCTTAGCAGGTCAGTGCTATTCAGGTCAAAGAAAAAGGCACCTTGCCACTGAACCAATGTTTTCTGCTGAGTTAGCATCTGTTAGGAAACTGGAAGAATATGACCTCCTCTAGCTTACCAAATTCTGAAAATTTTTAGGCATTTCAACAGCATGAAGTTACCCTTGTAGACTCAAATTAATGACATTCTTCAGTTTTAAATTTGAAATAACTAAGAAGACTAAATTGGAGAAGCTTTGATTTTACAGTGATTTTTCCCCCCCTAAATAGCATTCACTTCATTGTCCTACTTATACTACACTATCAATGACCCTTGATAATACTCAAAACACCTGTGATTTCCTTAGCATGGATAACATCCTACCTGTGGACATCACAATGCCTCATTGAGGCATCTGGACATGGAATCAGGAAGAAAAGTTTAAATCTTGCCTCAGAAACTTTCTAGATGTGTGACCCCAAGCATCCTTAACCTTTCTGGGCCTAAGAATGAGGATAATAACATTTATCTCGGAGTTGTTGTGAAGACCAAATTATATATATAAAGTGCTCTGCAAACCTTAATGCATCACATAAATGCTGAAGATGCCCCTGAATACATTGGGATACCTTGGCTTTTTTGAACTCAGGTTTTTAACAGGTCTCAGTTTGACTGAGGCAACATCCAATAAATGGTTAAGGCTAGGTAAGAAATAAGGGAGAGAATGGCCTTTTTTTACCTAATTAAAAATAAATATACATACATACATATATATACACATACACACACACATGCATACCCATGTGTCTGGGAAGGGAAGATCTTCAGGGTTTCTGACCAAAACAGAAACAATTGTTATTTACATTCACTTTGAGACAATCAGGGCCCAAACACTGACCAAGTGAGACTTGGTCTGAGACCTTTTGTTTGTCAATCAATGAGAGCCAGAGTGTAAAAGTAAAAAAACCCAAAATGTTATGTCATCAGAGTCTCTAGTTAGATGAAGCAAGGAATATCTCCACACACAAGATGGACAGTCTTCTCCTCAGGTTAGGCTAGAGAAAATGGCACAAACTATTAGTCAGTGACCTCAATAGTTATGAGATGATCATCTGCTATTATTAGACAAGAGATCTGTGTGGAGGTGCAAAAATATTTTGGGGAACTTTCCACATAGTTGAGTCACCACTGCCACAGTAGACTTGGCCATTTTGACAAGGAAAAACAAGGGTGGAAGCTGTTAGTTAACTTCCCGAAATTAAGCAAGTGAATTTAGAATCTGTAGCTCACAGTTCTGGTGCCTTATATACAGAACTTTGATATGGTTCTATCAAATTAATATTGATTGGAATAGAGTAGGGGTTCAAATGAATTGTTCTCACATTCCAAACAATTAGAATTATTTATAAATGGAATGAATGAGTGATCATTTGGTGTATTATATGGATTCCTTTTCTGAACATAAATCATGTAAAATTTAAATAACAACTTTATATATTTAAAAGGAGTAAGTAGCAAGTTATACATAATAGATTTTCAGTTTCATGTACAATCATCTTTTTAAAACTATACTATGTTGAGAAAATGCTTGTTTTAGTCTATAAATTAAAAATAAAATAAAATTTTAAAAAAGCAATTCCCTTTGAACTCTGAATGATTCTGCACAATAAGAATTTGAATGGAGAAAAGTCAAGGCAAATGAAAGAGAATATTGGCTGATTTCTTAGAGTTATTAAGCTACAAGATGATTAATTAATACTTAGTTATATTCTAGTTATTCCCTAAGGAATCCTTTAGACGGAGTATCTATTACACTATTATAATTACATAATTATCTATATTATAATCAAAGATATCTGAAAAGTCATATGAAATAATATTCTAAATCACTATTAAGAGAAATGTAAATTAAAACAATTCTGAGATATCACCTCACATCTATCAGATTCGCTAATGTGAAAAGGGAAATGACAAATGTACTTGGGGATGAGGAAAATTTGGGACACTAACTCATTAAATTAGTAATTCGTAAAGTTGTGAATTGATCTAGCCATTCTGGAGAGCAATTTGGAACTATGCCCAAAGGATTATAAAACTGTGCATACACTTTGACCAGCAGAGACAAAAGAAAATATTCTTCTACCTCCAGACCAATCTCTTGCCTAAGGGGAGCAGGTAGTCATCTATAATCACTTAGTCACTGACTGATAGCTTGTACCATTTTCTCTTGTCTAACCTAGGGAGAAGCCTGTCCACTTTGTGTGGAGATATTCCTTACTTTACCCAACTTGAAACCCTGTTGACGTAATTATATAATTATAATACTATAATATTAAAATATACAATATTAAAATAAAGGAATGACATTTCACCAGATGAGACAGATATCCTATAGTTTCAAATCATCCTGTCTCCTGAGTTAGACTTACTGAGATAGTAATGCACTGCCAAATCGAATGCATCACAGATTTGATGAGGAGAAGTGGAGAGAAGTGCAATTTTCCCCACATTTAACCTTATTCTCAGCTCTAAGGAAAATTGAAGAACAGTAAGAAAGGCAAAGAAGAAAAGGGTTTATGGTATTTTTTAAAACTTTTAAAGCTTTTTATTTTCAAAACATATACATAGATGGTTTTCAACATTCATCCTTGCAAAAGGATGTTCCAAATTTTTTTCTTCCTTCTTTCTCCCATCTCCTCCCCTAGATGGGAAGTGATCCAATAGGTGTTAGATTTGTAATTCTTCCATACATATTTCCACAATTATTATGCTGCACAAAAAAATCAGATCAAAAAAGAAAAAAATGAGAAAGAAAGCAAAATATAACTAAACTACAACAACAAAAAATGAAAATACTATGTTGTGATCCACACTCAGTCCCCATAGTCCTCTCTTTGGGTACTGATGACTCTCTATCCCAAAACCATTGGAACTGGTCTGCATCACCTCACTGTTGAAAAGAGCCACATCCATCAGAATTGATCATTGTATAATCTTGTTGCTTTGTACAATGTTCACTTGGTTCTTCTTACTTACTCAGCATCAGTTCAAGTAAGTCTCTCCAAGCCTTTCTGAACTCATCCTGCTGATCATTTCTTATAGAACAATAATATTCTATAACATTCATTATGGTATTAAAGTCCAATGTTGAAGTTATGAGAAAAAAGAGGTAGTTGTCTTGGGCATCTTTCCCTCATACTTCTTATACTTTATATCTCTTATACTTTAAGAATTATTATTCATTTATAACATTCATTTTTTTTTTTACAGTGTTTTTTTTTCTTTTTTTTTATTATATATATATATATATATTTTATAATATTATCCCTTGTATTCATTTTTCCAAATTACCCCCCCTCCCTTTATTCCCTCCCCCCGACGACAGGCAATACCATACATTTTATATGTGTTACAATATAGTCTAGATACAATACATGTGTGTGAATATCATTTTCTTGTTGCACAATAAACATTAGAATCCGAAGGTACATGCAACCTGGGCAGACAGATATTGGTGCTAACAATTTTCATTCCCCTCCCAGTGTTTCTTCTCTGGGTGTAGCTACCTCTGTCCATCATTGATCAACTGGAAGTGAGTTGGCTCTTCTTTATGTTGAAGATTTCCACTTCCATCAGAATACATCCTCATACAGTATTGTTGTTGAAGTGTACAGTGATCTTCTGGTTCTGCTCATTTCACTCAGCATCAGTTGATTTAAGTCTCTCCAGGCCTCTCTATATTCCTCCTGCTGGTCATTTCTTACCGAGCAATAATATTCCATAACCTTCATATACCACAATTTACCCAACCATTCTCCAACTGATGGACATCCATTCATCTTCCAGTTTCTAGCTACTACAAAAAGAGCTGCCACAAACATTTTGGCACATATATGTCTCTTTCCGCTCTTTAGTATTTCTTTGGGATATAATCCCAGTAGTAGCGCTGCTGGGTCAAAGGGTATGCACAGTTTGATAACTTTTTGGGCATAATTCCAGATTGCTCTCCAGAATGGCTGGATTCTTTCACAACTCCACCAGCAATGTATTAGTGTCCCAATTTCCCCACATCCCCTCCAACATTTGTCATTATTTGTTCCTGTCATCTTAGCCAATCTGACAGGTGTGTAGTGGTATCTCAGAGTGGTCTTAATTTGCATTTCTCTGATCAGTAGTGATTTGGAACACTCTTTCATGTGAGTGGATATAGTTTCAATTTCTTCCTCTGAGAATTGTCTGTTCATATCCTTTGACCATTTATCAATTGGAGAATGGTTCGGTTTCTTATAAATTATGGTCAGTTCTCTATATATTTTGGAAATGAGACCTTTGTCAGAACCTTTGTTTTTAAAAATATTTTCCCAATTTGTTACTTCCCTTCTAATCTTGTTTGGATTAGTATTATTTGTACAGAAACTTTTTAGTTTGATGTAATCAAAATCTTCTATTTTGTGATCAATAATGATCTCTAGTATAACATTCATTTTTAAAAATTGAATTCCAAAATCTCTTCTGCTTCCTATCTCTTCCATACCTATAAAGAAGCCAAACAATGTAATATCAATTCTATGTGTGAAATCATGCAAAATTTATTTCCATATTAGCCATATTGCAAAAAAAAGCAAGACAAATTAAGAAAATGAAAAAATATGATTCAATCTACAATCTGATTCCAATAGTTCTTTCTCTGGAGATAGATAAGCATTTTTCATCATAAGTCCTACAGAATTATCTTGGATCATTGTTTTAGAATAGCTAAGTCATTCACAATAGAAAATCATTATAACATTGCTCTTACTGTGCACAATGTTCTCCTGGTTCTGCTCACTTTACTCTGTACCAGTTCATATAAATCTTTTAATTTTTAAAAATATTTTTCTCCTACTTTTTTAATAGCACAATAGTGCTATTATTCCATTATAATCATATGCCACCCTTGTTCAGCCATTCCCCAATTGATGGATGAATCCTTAATTTCCAGTTTGTTGCCCCTACAAAAAGAACAGGTATAAATGGTTTTATACAAATAGACTTTCTCCTCTTTTTCTTTGATTTCTTTGGGATACGATCTAGTAGCACTTTTGCTGGGTCAAAGAGTATTCCCAATTTTATAGCCCTTTGGGCATAATTCCAAATTGATCTCCAGAATGGCTAGATCAGTTCACAACTTTTCCAACAATGAATTAGTGTCCCAATTTAACATTTGTCATTTCCCTTTTCATATTAGCCAATCTGATAGATGTAAAGTGGAATCACAAAATTGTTTTAATTTATATTTCTCTTAATTAATAGGGTTTAGAGGATTTTTTTCATATTATTTTTATGTATTTTTATTTCTTCTTCTGAAAACAGCCTGTTCATATCTTTTGACTCAGTTCTCTATATAATTATGAGGCTTTTTATCAGAAAATCTTGGTGTAAAAAAATCCCTCAGTTTTCCTTCTAATCTTGCCTATTATTGATTTTGTTTGTACAGAACTTTTTAACTTTAATGTAGCCAAAATTAAACTTCCCATGATATAATAGCAGGTAAAATTTTTCATACTCCTCCAATTAGCTCATTATGTCACTCTTTATGTCTAAATCATGTATCCATTTTGATCTTTTCTTGTTCTTCAGCATGAGATGTTAGTTTGTGTCTGCCAAACTGCCTTCCAATATTCTCAGCAATTTTAGTCAAATAGTGAGTTATTGTCCCAAAGGCTTATATCTTTGGGTTCATCAAAATCTAGAATACCAGAATTATTTAATAATGTGTACTGTGTACCTAATCTATTCCACTGACCCATCACTCCATTTCTTAGCCAGTGCCAGATTGTTTTTATTATTATCATTTTGTATCACAGTTTAAGATCTGGTACTGCGAGGTCAGCTTTCTTCACATTTTTCGTTTTATTGATTCCCTTGATATTCTGAACTTTCATTCTTTCAGATGAATCTTATCATTTTTTCTAGGTCTATACAATATTTTTTTGGTAATTTGTAATGGCACTAATAAGTAAATTAACAGGTAAAATGATCATTTTGGCCTACCAATGAGCAATTAATATTTCTCCAATTGTTTAGATCTGTCATTATTTATAGGAAAACTATGTCCATAAATACAGGAAAACTGTATTTATATGGCTCCTGGTTTGTCTCACCAGATAGATTCCCAAGTATTTTATATTTTTTTGCACTGATTTTAAATGGAATTTTACTATTTCTTTCTGCTGGATTTTATTGGTAACATACAGAAATACTGATGATTTATGTGGATTTATTTTATATCTAAAGTTGTCAATTATTTCAATTAGCTTTTTAGTTAATTCTTTAGGTATGCCATCATATCATCTGCAAAAAGTGATAGTTTTATTTCCTCATTGACTATTCTAATTCCTTCAATTTCCTTTTCTTGTCTTATTGCAATAGTTAGTATTTCTAGAACAATATTGAATAATAGTGGTGATGATCTTATTAGAAAGGCAGCCTAGCTTATCTGAATTACAGATAATTCTTGCTAGTGATTTGCTAGATAATATTTATCATGTTAAGGAAAGCTTCATTTATTCCTATGCTTTCTATGTTTTTAGTAAGATTTTGGAATGTTGTCTCATTGTTGTCATTATCTTTAATTAAATTATTGATTATATCTATGATTTATTCTTTAACTCACTCATTCTTTAGATTCCAATTAATTTTTAATCAAAGCTTTCACAATCCTTTTTTGAATGTAATGTTTATTGTGTTCTGATATGAAAAGGATGTATTATAAAGTATTTTTTTTTTTACTTTTGTCCTTCTGACTGTGAAGTTTTTATGCCGTAATATATGGTGATTTTTTTTGAAGGTGAGAAAAAGGTATCCTCTTTTCTACTTTGATTCAGTTTTCTATCATTTCTAACTTTTCTAGAATTCTATTCATCTTCTTACCTTTTTTTGTTATTTATGTTTTGATTAGATTTATCTAGTTCTGAGAAAGGAAAGTTGACATTTCCACTAGTATAATTTTACTGTCTATTTCTTCCTGTAATTCATTTACTTTTCCTTTAATAATTTAAATGCTATGCCAGTTGATGTATATGTGATTAGTATTTTTATTTATTTTCTAATGTGCCTTTTAATAAAATGTGGTTTCCCTTCTTATTTTAATTAGTTCTATTTTTACTTTTATTTGTATGAGATCCTGATTGCTAGCCTTGTCTTCCTCAATCTGTCCTGTTTCTATCAGTCCCACTCTCTCCCCTTCACCATTCCCTTCCCCTTCTATTTCTTGAAATGTAATATCTAGGCTCTTTTAAAAATATATAATGTATTTCATGCCATTATATAATTATTATCATATGATATTATATATTATTATATAATGGCTTACCATTTAGCCAATTCTGTTTTATGAGGTGTTGTTTTCTTCAATATTTTTTGTGCCTTTTACTTGCATAATTCTCATTTCTCTTTACATTTTTTCATGTCCCTCTCCTATTTTATTTCGAAAATGATTTTAAAGCTCTTTCAGGAATGATTGTTGGGTTTGTATACAATTTGAATTTTTCTTTGAGACCTTGCTTTCAGGAGTTTTGACATCAATTTTTTCCCCTTAATTGTGTTTCTTTTCTCCCCTATTATCATAGTAGCTTTTAATGATCAAGTTCTCTTTTTGTTATTGTTGTTTACTAATTTTTTTACATACTGTTTCTTGAATCTTAACTTTATGTTAAAGTTGGGTTCTGCTCCCAGGGAGAAGGTACAGTATCTCAAGCTTTTTTTTTGCTGTTTATGATTTTATAATTATTATATTATATTTAATTAATTACATATTATATTTTATACATAACACATTATATATAAAACATATATTTAATTATATTATATATTAATAATATAAATGTAAATAAATATATAATTAAAATATCATAAACATTTTAATTCTGAGGGTCTTTATATTTTTGGTGCTTCCAAGGTGGTATGATATAAGAGGAGGTGTAGCTACTGCTTTCATGGTCTGTGATTTGGTCTTTATATAGGGAGGTACCTTGTTGCCCTATAGCGGTAAGAACTAGTTATCTTTCCTGCACTGGAACTGAGATTAGGGTCCCTGCTCTCTTGTGAGTGACCACAAGTTTTATTCTCCATTCTAGAACAGTGTCATAGTCCTCTGCTCCCATGCAGTCACTTATGCTTTTTCTTCTTTTCTCACAAAATCTGACTGGAGTCCATGGGGTCTGGAACTGCAACTTGGTACTGAATATAGGCAATGCAACAGGGTTCTGAACTTATTGTCAGCGATCTCTTTCTGACCAGTTGTCCAACCCCATTACTATCTGACCTGAGAACTCCCAAAGTTCTAACTTTTGCTATCATAGCTGCCTCCAAGACCTGCTGCTGGTGTCCTTGTGGGTATCACAAACTACTTCTGACAATCTTCTGACTTGTCTTGGACTGGAAAAATGGCTCATCCTGAACTTTTGTTTGCTCTGCCACTTCAGAATTTGATTCCAGACATTATTTTTAAATTGTTAGGAAAGGAATGTTGGAAGAATTCAGCCGAGTTGTTGCCTGGCTTTGCTCCCTGCTCCTTATACTTCTTTGTTACTTGTCCCATCCTATGTGTCTTGTTCTATAAAATCTTCACTGGGATTATGGCCATGGGAGAGAACTATTGAGTGGGGCTGGTCTCAGGGTGTATGAGAAAGGCAAGTTTATTGGTGGTGCAGAGGAGCAGAAGGCCAAAATTTGTTAATACAAAGATAGGATCAGAGCCACCAAAAATCAGACCTAGAGAAGATGAGAGGTCTTTTCACTTGTCTAACAGAATGCTTCATGAGGCAACAACTATATCTAAGTAGGGCTTAAGCTAAACTTGGGTCCATATTCAAACGTCAGCAGAAGATAGAAAAGAGTCAAAAGATGGGTTTTTTGGATTAATGAGACTTGAATGTCATGCTTTGGTCATTTGGCTTGCCTGAGATACTTTTCTGAACTGCCAGAATACTTCCACACTTAGTTGAATTAATCTAACTGTAGAAACTGAATAGCCAAAATTTGGATTGGAACTTAAGCTAGAGGCTTGCAGGAACATTTATTGGATGAACCAAAAGAGTCCTGGCCTTGCCTGGAAAATTGGAAGGGAGAAATTGGAGAGGGGTAAAACAACAAAAGTACCAACAATATCAACAATAATAATGGAAGGTCTACTTCTTTTGGGGGAAAAAAGACTTTTGAAATTCAGTTTCTTCTCCTTGTACATGTTCAACTTGTATACTTGAATGAACCATGAATTTAGAGACAGAGGGCTCAGGATATGAACCTGAGTGACTTGATAAAGTCATATTTTTCCTCTGAGTATTACTTTTTTCATGTGTAAATTGATGGGGCCTAATGATCTCTAAGAGTTCTTCCAACTTTAAATCTACAATTCTTTGATCTTTGCTTTAAAGCTTATTCAAGGCCAGGTATCAAAAGTTCATAAGGATACCTGGATGAAATATAATCACATGATATCTCCTTTAAGTATTTGTTTTAAAAAGACTCTCCAAATCTCACTTAATGCTAATTTCTTTTCTTTGATGATCATCTCTAATGAATCCTATAGATTATTTGTTTGTACAAGGTTATCTGTTTCACATCTCCATCATTTGAGAACAGAGACATTTTTCTAAAGGTAGAGGGAAGCTTTTACCAGGCACATATTTAATAAATGCTTATTGGCTTGACTTTCTCGGATCATTAATGGATTAAATTTGGGGATTAGAACTAAAAACAGGCATTCCTATTGAATAAAGAAAAAAATTATCATGTAGAATTTATTGAGTGCTATATGCCAAGTTGTACTATAATAAAAAAAAAATGGGAGTTGACAAGGTTTTTTTGTTTGTTTGTTTGTTTTTTTACAAGACCGGTTCTGTTTGATAATAAAGAGGCTGTTCAAAGAAAACCAGCAGTTCCTCAAATACAGAAAGGGGAGAAAGACTGGGCAGAATGTTGGTATTAACCAGTGAAGATTACTTAGAGCCTGTAATGTTTGAATCAGGATTTTGAAAGATGGTAACAAGATTTATCAGGTTAACTTTGAATTGGTAGTTCACTATTTTAAAATTACTTTTAGTCTTCGACATTCAATTCAAATGACAGATCTAGAATAGATTTTAACCTGCATATGAGAACTGATTAAAGTTCCATGCTGTGCATGCTTTCATGCTTATACCCTCCCCCCACCCCAAATACTATAATTCTCTTGAGATCAGGAACAATGTTTTATAATTCACTGCAGCCACAGAGCAAAATGAAATAACTTATTGGGTAATTCTAAATGTTTGCAGGTGAGGGATAAAATGCTATTTTAGGAATTGATTTTTAAATTAATAAAAAAAAAATCCTGCCTCCCTTTGAAGCCAGTTTTTCTTGGCTAAAGTAAAATAGTTCAGACAGAGATTCAGTTTTGTGTAATTAAGCAAACTTATTAAGTGCCTATTATGCATAGGTCATGTGTTGTCCATATAGATTATATGTATGTCACATGAATTTGTCCAAATGCAGCTCACAGGGAAGTTTTCATAGACATCTTGAGTATTTTGTCCACTTCTCTCTAAGGGGTATACCTCAGAAAGAAACTTTGATTACTGTCTAGTGGAAAGCAGAGGAAAAAATCACAAGTCTAACTTTTCTAAATCTCCCTTAGAAAGAAGTTAATAGACTAGAATTTTATCTATTTTCTCTCCACACCCATTCCAAATGTTGCTAATTGTGGGAATGATTTTTTTCTTTTAGGTTCACTTCTCTTATCTCTGTTGTTTAAAGAAATAGGGACACCAGTAAACGTATATCTGAAGGCTTGATCCCTTCCCACCAAATGCTATTACACAAAAGATTACCACAACTAGTGGATAACAAATGGAAATAGAATTTATACAAACTAGAATATATCAGATAATGCACAATGTAAATGAGGTCTCTCTGGGAGCAAGATATTTCTATTTAACCCAGAGAGCATTCTTCATCTCACCCAAGGACAAATCCCCTTATGTCTTCAGAGAAGGAATTTTTAAAAAAGGTAATTATTTCCCTTTTCACTTAATTGTAGAGCCCTGGTTTATATCAACCTATTTTTGAAACACTTTTTTTTTTGGTTTAAAATAGCATGAATTCATACCAGACTGAAAACAGGACAGAAAATATATTGTCTCAGCATAACTTATAACCAGTTGATTGTTTTATCAGAGGTACTTTAAATTTTATTATTTAAAAGACCACTTTATTAGGGACTTTTTTTCCTCCTTCCTTCATTCCTCTTTCCCTCCCCCCACAACTTTACTAAAGAATAGCTATCTAAGTGTTTCAGTTTGGCAATTGTCAAGTTAGCAAAAGCTGCCTGTTGGAGCTCTGGAAATCCCATTGGAAGCTAAACTCCCAGAATCCTCAGTGTCCTGCAGTGTGGAGAATGAATGCTTTCTGCTTCTCAGTTTTCTTTATATGGAAAGGGAAGTCTCTCACAGTGTTTTGTTTTGTTATTTTTTTCATCTTTCCCTTCCATCATTTATTACATATGGCAAAAGTTTAAAAAGGCCAAAATGGAAACTCAATTTAACAAAAAGGAAGAGTATCTTATGGACCTCATTTGATTCTAAGAACTCAGTGCTGATATTTCTTTGATTCCTATGTCCCATTAATCTGTTATGTCTGAAAAAAACTCTTATCACCTGTGCTCTGAGTTCTTATTCCTTTGCTGCCAGAGTAAATTAAGACATTTTACTGACTAGCATATTTAGTTTGTAACATTGTTGCATGGCAATCCTTCTAGTCATCTCTTAACCAGCTCAGTATTATTCTCCCTATACTGATATTTCTCAATCTATTCTCTCCTCTAGTCCCCAACTCAAATCCTCATTTTCAGTTAATGATTTAGCTATTAACTTACTAATACTATGAGCGTATTCTCTCCAAAAAAAAATGTAATCTCTCCAGCTTTACTTTTGATTCCATCTGGGTCCTTGCTCCATTAATTGAATTTCTGCTGCACCCCCAAGTACTTTTTAAAAAATGAATTTAGGAGCTCATTCTTGGAGACCTTTAATAATTCTATGGCCCACCTCTCATAAGGAAGGGACAAACCCACCCAGTGGATGGCTTAGTTGCATTACTACTTTAGCAGCCACAACAGAAAGGAGGATCCCAGGTATTTTCAATTTTTCTCTAACTAGATTCTTCCTCTCAGTCAAAATTTATACTTAGACTTCACTATCCAGTTGTTGTATGGCCTTCATTCTCAAAGAGAACCAATCAGCAAGGAGATGTCTTGATTTGGATATTAATGAAGCTAATGACTTGAAACAGCTCTGTCTTATATAGACTTATGTCTAGACATCAGCCTTATTCTCTCCTCAGTCATCTGAATCCAGTGGCAAGACATAGGTTAGAACAATTGGTGATGGCTCTGCATAGTCTTTTTAAGTTAGGACTTTCCCAAATACCCATTCATCTAAGGCAATGAAAGGCTAGGTAAAAATTGAAGCAAAAATTGGCCTAGTTTGCCTTCATAAAGAGTTGGGGAAGGGGAAGAGCCAGAAATGAAGAATTGCTATGTTTACTTACTCTGAACCATCAAAACCCAAATAGTGAGCAAGTTAGGCATGGTCTGAGGTCTATCATTGGCATATCTATGAGTGAAAGTCACAAAGATTTGGGTTTAAAAATACAGGCAAGTACCTCCAGTTGAAACACAAAGGGCTATATCAAAGCCTGGTTTTCTAGAGCTCTATTTCAAGAAATCATAAATGAAAACTACACTACCCTAATTCTCTTCTCTATTGCCAAATTTTTAGAGATTTTAACATTTGATGTTCTTGCTTTCTTTCTTTTTTTCTAAAATTTCAATAGTATTTTATTTTTCCAATTACATGTAAAGATAATTTTCAACATTAATTTTTGTAAGATTTTGAATTACATTTTTTCTCCCTCCCTCCCTTACCTCCTTCTTCCACAAGACAGCAAACAATCTGATAGAGGTTTTATATATATATGTATATATATACATATATATATGTAATCATTTAAAACATATTTCCATAATAGTCATGCTGTTAAAAAAAAAATTAGAACAATAGGGGGAAACCAAGAGAAAAAAAAGGCAAGCAAACAAACAAAAAGTTGAAAAATGCTTCAGTCTGCACTCAGTCTCCATGTTCTCTCTCTGAATGTGGATGGCATTTTCCATTTCAAATCTATTAGAATTGTCTTGGATATTAATGTTAAGAAGAGATAAGTCTATCATAATTGATCATCACATAATCTTGCTGTTACTGTGTACAATGTTCTTCTGGTTCTGCTTACTTCATTCACTGCTGTTATTTTCTTAACATCCATTCACTCCTAAACTCCTCATTGCCTCAATCTCATACCTGTCATTTCATTTAAAATTTTGTCTTCCACCATCATGCACTTCAACACTACAACTTTCAGACGAAATAGTGTTGCACTTATGATTTCATTGGTATAAAGAACTCCAGGAGGATACTTCCTCAGGCAATGCGAGAGAGTAGCTTTAATAATTTATTATAATAATATATTTATATGATACAACATATTGTAACAATTTATTAAATATAATTTGAAATATTTAATTTATTATATAATTATTATGTTTTATAATGATATAGCAATTTATTATATAATAATATAATTTATAGTCTTCGACATTGTCCAGAGGGAGTGCTGAGATTTGTCCAGAATCATACAGCCAGTATGTATCAAAAGTGGAACTTAAGCTTGGAGTCTTCCTGAACAAAAAGCCAGATGCCTTTCTTCTATGTCCATTATCTCTCACCACTATGATGCTGTTCTGTTTTTCAATCCAATAACATTGAGCCAGTCATTCTGAGAGCCTCCATTATTACTGTGCTGGAATTGGAAGTTTCATGAACTATTTCAGACTACCAGTTACTAATTATGTCATTTATGAAGTTATATAGGTAAATTTATGAAGTTATATAGGTAAATACTTTCTATCTGCTTTATTTATTTATTTACTTATCTACTACAATTTATCATTTTAACACTAATAATCACATATTTTTACACCTTCTTTCTTTCTGGTTTACACTTAAAATTTAATGCAAATGTTTTCTGACTTTCAACAAATAATTACCATGTCTATTTTCTGTAATATAAAGGAATTAAATTAAATTAAATTTTAGGGGCAGTTAAGTGGCGCAGTGGATAGAGCACCTAGCCCTGAAGTCAGGAGGACCTGAGTTCAAATCTGGTCTGAGACACTAAACACTTCCTAGCTGTGTGACTCTAGGCAAGTCACTTAACCCCAATTTACTCAGAAAAAAATTAAATTTTGATTAAATTTAATTAAAAATCCAGCTTACTCTCTCTCTGACTCCCACACCATTGTTGCAAATATGTGGATCAAAGTGATTCTGAAGATAATTTTAAAAATACTAAATGAAATTAGCAAAAATATTCATAGTATCTGCTATTTTAAACAATTCAAATAGTGGCTTTTGCTACAAATTTAGCACTGTTGACCACCCTTCTTAAGGCACTGAACTGATTGTTGCTTTTCTACTCAAGTACCTTTCTTGATTTCCTATTTCATAATATACAAATTATGTACTTCTAAATCTAGCATTCAAGGCCCTCCATAATCAATCTCTATATCTACCTTTCTAGACTTTCCTCTATTACTTCTATTCTCACAATCTGTCATGTAGTCTTTCCTACTACCTAAAATAAGATTTCCCCTTTTTTCATTTGTTAGAATGCCTCTTTTCCTTCAGAGTCCTAGGTGTCATTTTCTTCCAGGAAGACTTTCATGATCCACCCAGCCTGCCTTTTGAAATTGAATTTGCCCCTTCAATTTACTCATATATAGCAACATTTCTGGACATTTCTTTTGATTCTTTTGAAATTTTCCCATATTTCTGTGTATTATAGTTAATGTTTCTCTCTATTGGATTGTTCCTTGAGATGAGGGTTTGTCCTATTTTTTGGACAATTTGTACAAATATATGTCTAGAAATCTCATGTTTTTAATATTGTTCTTCCCAATGATAACTATAAATCTTTTTTTTTGCTAAGGTTTAAAAATTGAAAAAAGAAACATCATTATCAGATGAATGCTTTTGAAACAATATTGACTCACAAGTGGTAGAAGCCAGGAAGTTCAGTCATTATTTGGTCTGGATATACTTTTATTTATCCAACAAGCACAAAATCTCCTGGCAACTACCCCCCTTATGAAGCAGTGTCATACTGGTCTACCAGGCTAAGGAATGCTCTCTGAAAATCAGAAACACATTGAACACATCTTGAACATGAAAGTTTTTCTCTGGAAGATAAAATATTGTAAGTTCTGTTTCAGCATCATTTGGTCTACAGCCAAAATACTCTTCTACCAATGACTGATATCCTTACCCTTTTTAAAGATGTCATTACAATTATTTTTTCTGCCAGATTTCTTTTTATCAGCAAAATTTACACTTTAGTTGTCTGGGGGAAAAGGACTTGAATTATACTATCCATATTCTCTCTCCTGGGAAGAGAATGCAACTCAACTTTCATTCTGATTTTCTCCCATGGCATTTCCTCTTATACATTTAAGATTCAAAGAAAAAATAGTTCCATGCTAGCTGAAAAGAATTCCTGAAACTTCTATCTTCCTCTAAAGATAGTCATAGTTTAGGCTATCAAAATATCCAACAATATTCTATTGAAAAAAGCCCATAAGTTTTACATTGGTCAACTTGAGATATTCAATAATTAATAGTAAATCAAATAGTTGGGCCTGCTAATATTTTTTAATATTTTTATGACTTTCTTACATTATGATCATTTCTGTATTCCTGCACCAAATTGAACTCTCATCATATAAAAAAAACAAAGCAGTCAAGCAAAAAAAAAAACAAAAAACAACCAATACAGTGACTTTTTTGACCCTATATGCAACATTCAGCTTTTGGAGTCCTTCCTTTCTCTGGTATAGAAATTGCTTTCATTAATGAGCAGAACACAGGAAATCATTGTACACGACAACAACAATATTATATGATGGTCAATTCTGATGGACATGACTCTTTCCAGCAATGAGATGATTGAGGCCAATTTCAATAATCTTGTGATGAAGGGAGCCATCTACACCCAGAGAGAGGACTGTGGGAACTGAGTATGGATATTAATATAACATTCTCACTCTTTTTGTTGCTTGCATTTTGTTTTCTTATTCACTTTCTTTCCTTTTTGATCTAATCTTTCTTGTGTAGCAAAATAATTGTACATATATATTTACATATATTGGACTTTACATATATTTTAATATGTATATGTATAACATATATTGGATTACTTGCCATCTAGGGGAGGGGGTGAGGGCAAGGAGGGGAAAATTTAGAACAGAAGGCAAAGCAAAGATCAATGTTGAAAAATTATCCATGGCATATGATTTGAAAATAAAAAAGCTTTAATAATTATAATAGTAACAAACAAAGGAAGCCACAAAAAAAAAAAAAAAACCCAAAACATTTTACTGGTGTTACAAAAGAGCCAAAAATAAATTTTAAAAAATTTTCTAAAAAAAAAAAGAAGAAATAGCTTTCATTATTGTTATCCAGGACCAGATTTAGTTATTATAATTAACTAAGTTTTAATACCTTTTTCTGCTTTGATAATTTGCCTTATTTTAATCATTAAATATCTTCTTGTTCCACTTAATTTGTACTGGGTTAGTTCATATGAATCTTCTCATTCTTCTTTGACTTCTATAGCTTTCACATTTCACAAAATGTAAAGGTCCGGTTGTCTCTAAGTTATAATCCTTCTCTGGGAGGAGATCTCTTTTCTGTAAAATCTTTTCCTCTGTGAGCAGGTTTCTTGGGAAGCTTCTGGAGCCTCCAGCCAGAGCGAAGGTAGAATTTCGAATCCTCTTCTTTCTGAATCCTGGCTCTGAATCTCCTTGAGCTTCCCTGAAGTTCTCCCAGGAAGTCTTGTTCTTCTCCCAGCCTAGACTCTCCTTCCAGACCACCATCTAAACTCAATCTCCCAGTCAGACCTGTTCACACATTCCTGAATTGACAGGCAATCATTATGTCCCCAATTCTTTATTGTAGTACAAAGGTCGGCTAAGAATATTTTAGTATGCATTAAGCATTTTTTATGCTTTTATCTTCTTGGATTATATGATATTTTTGTGGCAGGTTAAAACAATAAGTCACTTTTCTCATAGTATTTCTGATTGTTTTCTGGCACAGTAGTAGCCATTAATAACCCTACTGACTGTATACTTATATACTCATTTTTCTGTAGTTTCTGTAACTTTGACTTTTTTATATATCTTTGTCAATTTACTAATGGTGAAATGAAGTCTCAAAATTGCTTTAATTTGTTTTTCTCTTCTTATTAGTGATTATAACTTAATTTCATGTGACTATTGCTGACTTAAAATTCTTCTGAAAAACATTGTCCAGAGATGCTAATACTGTTTAGTATCATCCTAAAGGGCAGTTTTTTTTTTTTTTAAATGAAAACTTGACACATGAATAACCCAAACATACCAACATTATTTCTAGGGGAAATGTGTTCCGAATTCCAAGTAGCTGAATACAATCAAACTTTTGTAATGTAATCTGTTTAAGTTATAGTATCTTCCTCATGAAGAGACATCCCACTAAAACAAAAGTAAAACAAAACAAAAAACAGCACAGGCTTTGTCCCTTGGTATGGTGTCTGAAAACTTTAGCTCACAAGCCCTCATCATTGAATTTAGCTTTAAAAGATAATAAGTTGACACACTTATTCAAAACAAAAGCAGTTTCTAAAACGGTATTGTTAGAACAATAGCTTCAAACACCCCTCTTTCTACACCTGGGACACATTCTCCCACAAACACAAAGCATCTGTGTGAGCACAGACTTGGAGTCTGTGGTAGAAAGGCACACATTTAGGAAATACTTGTGGTTAAGCTCATTCATATTTCTGGTATACACATTCTTTCTTTTCTCATAAAGTCCTCCTGCTGCTCCCTTCTCAGTCAAACTTCTCTGCTAGGAATGTCAGCTAGAATTCCCTGAGTGCCTCTGTCCATCATTCCATTGCCAGGGCTAGTTCTGTCTTGCATCCATAGTCAGCTTTGAAATTACTTTGTGTTTGGAATTCTCTTTTCTTCTCTTCTCTCTGTGACTCCATGGAGAATGTGGGTCTCTTTCCTACTGGAAACATCTTAACTATGCTTCACATACTAGAACTGACAAGCTCTGTAACTGTTCTACTGTATTTTAAGGACCATCTGATGCATGACCAATCTTTTGTTTACAATTCAATCAAAGCTTTTTTCAGATTTTGTAAAATGATGCACATATCCTATCAATTACTAAATCTTCCTTCAATAGTAGCTCTTCCTCCACAGTGACTCTCATAATCTTTTTTCTCAACACACAGAGCCAGTCACCCTCCACACCCAGTCCAGTCCCTCATCATTTCCTTCCCAAACTTCCTTCCCAGATCTGCTAATTGATATTCTTGCTTCAAATCTCTCCACTCTCCAAAGAATCCTCCTTATGGCTGCTAAAGCGATTTTCCAGAAGTACAGCATTGTACTTATCAGTCCCTCCCTACTAAATAAATTCCAATGACTCTCTATAGCCATGAGGAACATGTATGTGCTCCTTTGGTATTTTTTTTTTAAATTTTTCATGCATTTCTAATCTTATTATACATCACTTCCTACACTCTAATGGACACTTAACACATGCTTATTGATTGGTTGCCTAAAAAACATAGCATTCCTAGATTTCAGGATGGATTTTCCTAAATCTCTCATGATTTTTTTATCTTTTGTTGGATAAGATGGAGAGATGTAGTATAACAGTAGAAAAGTTAGCTAGATTTGGATTGATTGGTCAGGTATTTGGACCAATACTCTTTTCACTACACAAATATATTTCTCACTTATCCTTACTTAGATGGGTCTTTGATTTCCTTGGTTCAGAAACCCTTTCTACAGATATGGACATAACTATTCCCATGCCCAGGCCTGGGACTGAAGGGACTGAAGATGTAAAAGAGCGGCAGAAGGAAAGAAGGACTCTATAATACAGAGGCTTAGTACTCTTGAAATGTGAGCCTTTTAGTATTTGTTTGAGTTACCCTCACTAAAAAAAAAAAAAAAAAAAAAAAATCTACAGAAATTCCACTGCAAGAGAGTAGAGCAAAAGGTAGGGAAATTTTTTTTTTAAAAAAAACAACCACAGAGTCAAGAGGGAAAAGACTTCATTCAGTAAGGAAAGGAATAGTGAACCACTATGTTTTACTCTGTGCACTTTGGCACGGTCTCCATTGCTTTTGGCCAAATTTTCTGTTTGGAGCGGGTGCCCAGGGATTATTCAATCAACTTCCAGGCAGAGCTGAAAAGAACTAATTGAGCTGCAGAAGCCGCGGGTGTATGTCTGGCTTTGTGCGCGTGTTTGCACAATGCTCTTTCCTGTTATGACTGCTGGCCAGCTTGGGTTTGAACCGTTGGGGGTCTTGGAGTGAGGAGGGAGGGTGGGTGAGTTCAGTGCTTAAGTCTATTTGTTCCCCGTCCCCCTTACTAGCACCTCGCTTTGTCCCTTCAGCTGAGAGAATTCGAGAGCATCGCGGAGAGCAGCTGCCAGCAGAGATGGGTCCTGCCTCCTCCAGCTCCCAGTTCACCTCCAGCCGGGTACTCGCTCTGGCTGCCCTGGCGCTCGTCCTGCTGGTGTGCCTGGGGCCAAGTGAGTGGGACCTTTGCATGGTGTGGCGCTGTCCGGGGCTGAGAAGTGAAGGGACTCAGGCGGGGAGGGGGGGGGGGGTGAAGAGAGTGGCTAGTAGCATTGCACTTGGCTTTACAACAGGTACAGCTGCCTCTACTAGGGACCTGTTATGGATTGGAATGGGATGGGATGGGATGGGATGGGATGGGATGGGATGTGGGGGATGGGATAGGGGTGGAAAAGATAATTAAGAAAACAGCCAGCCTACATTATTCCCGAAGTGAAGCGTCCAGGCGAGGGGTAGGAAAGAGGCAACGCTCAGAGAGGGTAGATAGAAAGCTCTGTGAGCTTAGAGATGGAGAGAAAAGAAATCAACAAATTAAGAGCTGCAAATGCTGTAATGAAAAGCAGGTGCTGTAGTAAAAAAGAGTTGTGTAAGAAATATGAGTTAGAGCGTTAGCCCTGACTCTTCTTAGCTGTGTGACCACTAGCAAATGACTTAATATCTCTGAATGCTTAGTCTTCTCTGGGTGTGAGAGGCCAATGGCAGAGTGGTTTGAGGATCCACTTCTGAATCAGAAAAAATTGAGTTTGACACCTCTCTTGGACTCTTGTTAGCTGGGTGACCTTGGTCTTAGTGCTTAGATAAGTATCTAAAATGATAATTTGGAGAGCAGGAATTCTCAACCTCACAGGCCCACTCCCAAAAATTCCTCAAAGTGGAAGTTGCTATCTGCTTCATAGGGTCTTTGTAAGGAAAGTTCTCTGTATATCTTAAGAAAGTAATAAAAGTGGAAGGCATTTCTGAGTCTTCTAGTAGACAGAAGAGGGTTCCATGATGAGAAAGATAAGGGAACAATTAGGACTCCATTTTAGAATTTTAGGTGTAAATGCTAATGAGCAGGTGGAGAAGCTGAGAATTACTCCCTGTTTGGGTACTTCCCAGTCTTCCCCTCCTCTTCTTGCACTACCTGTCCTTAGATAATTTTCCATTAAGTGACTGGGTGACAGGGAAGGTAAAATAATCTCACTGTAGTAAGAAGACTTAGTATCTTGAAATAAATTGTTCCTATATATATTCTGGCAGGGACTGGATAACAACATCTTATGGATGTTATTCCTCTTTGAGTAGCATTAAATTACTTTGGAGAGCCCCTATATGACCATAACTCTGGAGATGGAAGTGATGTCACAGGTTTTCTAGAGCAGAGCTTCTTAAACTTTATGTGACCATGTGCATGTAAAAGTAGATAAGGTAGATACACAAATCAAACATTTGCTGATAATAAATCATAATTTCATGACCCTACATTCAATTAAAGAGACCTCATATGGGATTGTGAACTACAATTTTTAAAACTGTTTTCTAGTTCAATGACTTCATTTTTCAGAGAGAAATTGAGACCCAAAGAGATGAGATAACTTCCCCATAGATGTGTCAAAGGCAGACTTTGTTAGAGGCAGGATTTGAACCCAGGATTCCTGATTCCAGAGTTCATGTTCTTCTCACTATATAACAAAGTGAAAATTCATGAGGTGGGTTGGAGACATTTGATTTAAAGGAGGGTTATGAGGACACATGAACTTATATATATATATATATATATATATATATATATATATATATATATATATATATATATATTTGAATTTCTATCATATGATTGGCTTCCCTGACTTTAAAAGAAAAGCTAAGTAGATCCAACCATTCTGGAGAGCAATTTGGAATTATGCCCAATCCAGCCAATGTCTCTACTGGATCTGCATCCCAAAGAGATCATAAAAGAGGGAAAAGGACCCACATGTGCAAAATGTTTGTAGCAGCCCTTTTTGCAGTGACTAGAAACTGGAAACTGAGTGGATGCCCATCAATTGGGTAATGTCTGAATAAATTATGGTATATGGATGTAATGGAATATTATGGTTTTATAAGAAATGATGAGCAAGTTGATTTCAGAAAAGCCTGGAGAGACTTATATGAATTAATGCCAAATGGAGTGAGCAGAACCAAGAGAACATCATACTTAGCAACAAGATTATATGATGATCAACTATGATGGACTTGACTCTTTTCAACAATGAAATGATTCAAAGCAATTTCAATAGATCTATGATAGAAAGAGCCATCTGCATCCAGAGAAAGAACTATGGAAATTGAATGTGGATCAAAATATAGCATTTACTTTTAAAAAGAAGAAAAATGTTTTCCCTTATATTATCTCCTCTGTCATTTTTTATTGGAACATTATTTGACTATCGAGTAAATATATACAAAAGAAAGGCCTCCCTCAGATACTTGTTACTGTGATCTGGGCAAGTTGCTCACCCTCTTTCAGATTCAGTTTCTTCATCTGGAATATGAGGGGATTGGACTTAATTGTCTCAAAGATTCCTTCTGGTTTTACATCTCTGACCCTAAGAAAAGATCAGAGTGATATGCTATAGGAAGTTAGAAAACTAAGCTTCTTTTTTAATTCTAGAAAACTTTGAAGAAAATAAAATTAGCGAAAGAAAGTGAAGGGGAAAAATTCATGAAAATGCCCTGATCCATAATAAGATACAAATATATTTTGCCTTAAATGACACTTGTCAGTGATAGCTGAAAATAGTTGCTCTTTTCTACTCCTCCAGGTAGAAGGGATTGGGAAGATAATTGTTTTCGCAAATATTAAGAGTCATCCAATTTAACCTTTTCCTATACAAGAATCTTCTCTACAAAATTCATGACAAATAGTCATTAGATTTCCACTTAAAGGCTTTCATTGAAACCATTGCCCCTTGAGGTAGCCCATTCTACATTTTTTTTTTTATTATTGGGAAGTTTTCCCTGATATTCAGCAAAAAATTGCCTCTTTGCATCTTCCATCTATTGCTCCAGTTCTGTCTTCTGGGGAAAGTGCAAATCTGAGCCACTTTTTGTACAATCCTTCAAATTCTTGAAGGCAGCTGTCATATCTCCCCTAATCCTTGTCTATGCTGAACATTGCCAATTTCTTGAGAGGGCTTTTTATGACAGGGTTTCCACTTTCCCTGCCATCCTAGTCTCCCTCTCCTGAACTTACTCAAGTTCTTCAATGTCCTTCCCAAAAGTTAGTGCCCAGAATCAAACATAATATTCCATATGTGGTCAGACCAGTGTGGAATACAGCAGGACTGCCAGTTCCTTTATGTTGTATATCATATCTCTCTTAAAACATTCAAACTTAGAATATTTCTTTATTTTTTCATTGTCTGTTATGTCAAATTATTGTTTCATAATGAGTTTTTTTTTTGTTGTTCAGGCATTTCAGTCTTGTCTGACTGTTCATGTGTCCATGAACAAAGATAATGGTATGGTTTGTCACATTCTTCTCCAGCTCAATAGATAAGGAAACTGAGGCAAATGGGATTAAGTAATTTGCCCAGAGTCACAGATCTATTGAGTGTCTGAGGCCTGATTTGAATTTAGGAAGATGAATCTCTATCTTCTTAGGAAGGTGAAACCCTATGCACTGTGGCAACACCTATCTGCCCCCTCTATTCCAAGTTTTGATCTCTGTTTTAGAGTGATTAAAGGGGACCATGTAATCCTGCAACTAATCTTTATTTTTCCTTCTTTTAGATGGCACAAAAGGAAACAAACTCAAGCTCATGCTTCAAAAACGAGAAGGTAAATAGACTGAAATTTTCAAGTCTTTTGTTCTTGGTGAGATTTAAGCATATCAAAACAAAGTTGTTCCTCTTACTGAGACATGCTTTTAAAAAATCAAAAGTGTTTCTGCTTGGTCAATTTGAAGATCTGTGTATGTAGTGTTATATTAGTTTAATAATTTTGCTGATAAATTGATAAAGGTTGTTCCTCTAGAAATCTATCAGTGTGAACTTCGAATAAAGGAACCACAATGTTTCAGTGTTAATTAAACCAGAGGACATTTTAGAGATTGTTTTTCTGAATTCAAGTATATTTTTTTCCTAGCTTATTGTTCTTTGAAGTGCAATAAAATTTCAATTTCATGAAATACTTAGGGAATGAAGTTGTTCTGGTTAATCGAATTTTCTATGAGCTAAAGATTAAATAGAAAACCTTTTTTTTAATCTTCCATTATTGTTATTGAAAATATTTCTTAAATCATGTTATTTCCAACTGGAAGCAATAGAGAAAACATTTAGTCTTGTATGTTTTAAAAACAATTAAAAAAGAAATAATGACATTAAGCAACAACATAAACTATACTTGCTCAGTGACATTTACATTTAAATTAAATTTTGTTCATAAAGTTTCATCACATTTTTTCCAGTCCTTCCTGCTAAGCTTCCATTGATACATTCATTTCCATTTTCCTCCTGTGTAGTGGGTATTCTATTCTTCTGTCTGATTCTCCCTTTTATTTTTTTTTTCTTTGCATCATTTAAAAATATTCTTTCCCCAGGTCTCCTTTGTATCCCTCATAATTGTCTGCTTACTTGATTTAATTATTCTGCTATGCAGCAATATATTTAACCACTTCTCTATGGTTAACAATATATCCTAAAAATGCTATTTAAAAGAGCTATCTGCTCAAAGATTCTCCTAACAATATTATATGTAATTAAAAAACAAACAAACCAAAAAAAAAAAAAAAAACCAGCATCAACACCACTGGAAGCAATCTTGAGGTCTTAAATGCTTTTATGCCTTAGTAAATACAAAATGGTGAAAGATCATTTCATTTTTTATATTCAGAGCCAAAATACCTAGTACAATGCTTGGAACATAGTAGAAGCTAAACAAATGCTTGTTGATTAAATTGACAGTGGGATCTTTCTTTTTCCTATTCACTATATTGCAGTTTCTTACAGTGTAACATCCAGAAACCTGGTTCTGCTATTGTGGCCTTGGGAACATGGCCAACCATGTTCCTGGGCCTGAATTTCCTTATCTGTAAATTGGGGTTGGATCCAGTGATTCTTGAAATTGTTATTTTCAGGTCTCACATTCTATATTTCCAGGCTTCTGGATATTAGTAATCTTTGTTCTATATTACAAATATATCTATAATATAGGAGACCTAGTGGCTTCTGCATGGATAATGCCTTTCTAGGTGATAAGACATATACCAAATCCCTATTATACTTTAAAAGAAATAGAACTTCATAAAACCAACACGTAGAAGCATGTGGAGATGATAGAGCCATTTTTCTTGAATACTGACACTATATTTTTCATCATAGCATGGTAGGAATGGGGATTTGAAAGTGATATAATGCATTTTTATACTGATTTATGCCAGAAGAGAGAAAAATCATGTCATGTAATTTGGGGTTGGGGGGAATTGATCATTTCAGCATCTGATCCAACTAAGACAGAAGTTTCAGTAGGTGAAAGTAAAGCAAAGGAATTTTTAAGCAGCATGAAACGCCAGAAACGCCAGCTGTGGGATCGAAGTCAGCCAGATGTACAGCAGTGGTACCAGCAATTTCTCTACATGGGTTTTGATGAAACTGTAGGTATATTTTTTATTGTATTTTTTTAACACTAGGATTTTCTGCCCTCATATAGAAGATAGGGAAGAAGGGAAAATGAAGGGTATCTAAAATATAAATTATTGGTTTTGTTTGATTGATATTTAAAAATATATATATATATCAGACATTTCCTGATATTTCTCTTTCCCTCTCTTTAGAGTCTTGCCTTATCACAGAGGAAAAATAGATAAAACTAGCTAACATAGGGACTACCTGATATAATATATACATATTCTGTAATTTTCCCCTTTCCCTAATATGGGAAATTGTGTGTGTGTGTGTATGTGATCTCTGGAATTAATATTAGCTATTGCCTTTAACCTACGTTTTATAAATTACTAATCTTTCAACAATTTAAGAATTTCAATTGAAGCTTTTAGTTGCATATTAACTAACTTTAGTAATAGAGGGATATCTTAGTACTGGTCTGCCTAGATCAAGAGATAATATGGTTTGGCACATCTGGGAGAAAGGTTTGCTGAGGCATGCATTTAACTTCATTGCCCAGTCTTTGCCTGGATCTCCTGAGAGTGTCTGGTCTCATGATTATGAAAAAAATCTTCCAACCTCACCTCAAAAAAGTTAAAAACAGCAAAGATGGGACTATGGGATGTGAGAAAATAGGAAATGGAAAGAAAATGATATTAAAAAAAACCAGGCACACATTCATAGATTTCAGGGTGATTTCCAGAAATACTATAGTAAAAGCAGGATTTTTAATCTATCTATACCTAGTCTAAAGTTGTTGCTGAAATATTTCTAAACAAGATAGAAAATACTGTTAAGAAGAAGTTTTCCTAAGGAAAATTCTAGTTTGTGCCAATAGAAGGAGAGTGAGGAGAGTTATGGAACTGAATGCCCTTTGCCTCCAGTGGCCTCTCTGAGTGGAGCCACTGGAAATATTCAGCAGAAGAACTCAAGATCTAATTCTCATTCTCGAGTGGGTGGTACCACTTAAGTACTCAGAAGAAATAATGAGAAAAATTTTATGTTAAGCCTAAATTCTAACCTAAACCTAGCAATGAAAAAAACATGCATTGGGCTTAAATTTAAAGGAGGATATAAAAGGTAATTGTGAAAAAAAAAAGTTAGCAAAAACCCCTAAAAAGGCCACCAAGAAAGCAACATGCAAAAGAGCTCACATTAATATAGGATTTGAAAAGCTCTGTACAGAATAGTATAGTGGAAGGAACTGGGGTTCACATCCAAGCTCTGGCACTGTAACTTTGGTTAAACCATTGAACCTTAATCTCCTCATCTGTAAAATGAGAAGGTTGAACTTTCAAGCTTGACCTTTTTAAAGTCCCTTGCAGCTCAATATCCATGATTCTATAATCAAGCTCCTAAGGGAAAATACTTGATATCCTTTATATAATTTCTATAATCTCTCAAGATTTATCTCCTTTAGTGACCTGGAATGCTTATAAAGGCATTCTATAATTACACCTCAACATTCTTGTTTTGATCTCCTATAACACATATAAACCTATTTGTTTTTCAGTTATTTCAATTGTGTGATCCCATTTGGGGTTTTCTGGACAATGATTTGATATTTCCTTTTCTCACTCATTTTATAGATAAGAAACTAAGGCAAACAGGGTTAAGTGACTTGCCAAGATCCCATAGCTAGCAAGTGTCTGAAACAGGATTTGAATTCAGAAAAATGAATTGTCCAGACTCTAGGTCTGAAATTTTATCCACTGTACCATCTAGATACCCCAATCTAAAATACAGTTCTATCACTTATTTATATACCAGTATTAATTTTTACTTCAAATCAAAGAAAGAGTCTTCAAGCTCCTATTTTATGCAAGACACTAGGATAGGGGCTAGTGAATGTAAATATAAAAAAAGTGGTTCCTGATCTTGAGAAATTTACATTTGAGTGAGGAAAATAAGACACATAGTTACATGACAGAGCAGAATGATGAGTGTCATGGAGTGATACAAAGTGACACAGAATTTTCTAGGAATAAAAAATCCTATTGATTTAAGGGCTCCAGGAGAGTTTTATGAAATATGTGGTTTTTGACATGAGTCTTGATGGATGAATTGGATTTCAAAAAAAAAAATTGCTGCTCTTTTAGACAAAGGAAAGAATGTAAGCAAAAGGCATGGAGGAGAAAAAGCAGCAGCACTTACTTGATTTTCTGCTCATTTTTTTAAAGGTTGAGGTCTCCTCCTAGGGCCAAGGGGAGATTATTCTAAGCTTTCTGTACAAGATGACAGGGGTTCGGGGATGCCCTGGGGCTGGTGGTACCAGCTTCCTTCCCAGGCTGGGTGGGCATGGCCAAGTCCTGCTTGTTATGCTGGAGTTTAGGGATTCACTATTTGCCTTCTGTAGTTGCATTGCAGGTCTCACAGCTAGTCTGCTGATCCACTGGCTTCTGAACCAGGGCAGAGTAGCTAACAAGCCATACTTATTTGAAAAACAATGAATAGTAGCAGAATTTGATGGGAACACAGGGTAATAGTAAGAAAGATAAAGTTAGAAAAGGAGATTTGTACCATAAGTGATATAGAAGAGTTAAGACTAAGTATAATAGTCAAGGGGAACTCATTAAAGATTTTTGAATCTAGAATGAACATGATTGGAGTACCACCATAATTCAGAGAAAAAGAATCAAAATGGGATTCACAAGACCCAGATTTTTTCATGTATTTTTATTCCCAATTAGTATAGTGCTTGGTATGCAGTAAGTGCTTAATAAATGAACATTGACCTTACTTGATCCTATTTCCTGAATTTCATGAGAACTTTATTTCTAAGTTCAAAGTGTTGTTTGTCTCTGGCAAGTGATGATTCTTGACAAAATGATGGAAAAGAGTTCTGACTTCATTTGCTACAACTAGTAAAATGTTTTGTAGTCATGACAAGAGAATCGAAGATGCAGAGTAAGAAAGACCTGGGTTCAAACCCAGCTTCTATCACATATTGGTTGAGGAGGCCCCAAGAGCAGGCATTTGCCTGCATTGCTAAAGAGAATTTAGTGTTATATCGATCAACTCCCAGGTTGATATATATATATATATATTTTAAAAAGTCAAATCTAACATTGGATTTAAAAATTGCTCCTTGTAATAAACAATTTCAAAAATGCTGAAATAAATTCCTTTTCAGCCAATTTTTACTTCTAAGCACAGAAATATGGCATACTTTTAAAACTTTTAAATATTTTTATTTAGTGTTAGTTTTAAAAATTAAAAACATTAAGTACTTTATTTATTAAAGTACCTGGGTCAAACTACTAAATTTGGATGGGGGATACTTTTTTGAGAGGGAAGGATTTGGAGGGGGGCATTTCTGTTACCTCAACTCAATGCTCGATATTCTTTTTGTTTCAGAAATTTGAAGATGATGTTACCTATTGGATAAACAGAGGCCGAGACGGTCATGACTACTATGGAGGTTATTACCAGCGTCATTATGATGAAGATGCTGCTATTGGGCCTCGGCATCCCCACACTTTCAGACATGGAGCGAGTGTCAACTATGATGACTATTGAGTGCCTTTTCTGATGCTCTGGTTAAGACACCAGGGTTTTGTTTTTGTGTAAATTTGCCTCACTGGATTGTTGTGAGGATCAAAGGCAATAATTTGTGTGTAAAGTACTTTGCAAACTATAAGCATATTTAAATGTGAGCTATTGTTATTCCTGTTTTACCAGTGCATTTTGAAAAGATTTTTATTTGGTATAAATTTAGTCATTGCCAAACAAACAAACAAACAAAAAATCTTGTTCAGGTTCTCCTATAAGTTCAATACTGGAGGTCCACTTCATATATTAGAGGCCTTCTCCATTTTTTCCTGTCACAGGAAGGAAGAAATGAAATTATGCAAAAAGTCTAAATAATTTGAATTAAAAAACCATCAACCATCAAGGCTGGTTCAGAGAATGCTAAAGGTCTTAGAGCAGTATCTTAAGACTACTCTAAGACTTGTGGGATACTCTGTGTATTGACTTTAAAGAAATAATAACAATAGTGTTTTATTTGCTTCTGTGTCCTATTTCTTGTGTACATCTTTTATGAGATTTTGTTACTTTTTTTTAAAAGATAAATATAATCATAGTCAGCAAGAATTTTGTTGTTCTGATATTGTATTCTTTATTCTACATTTCTATAGATCTTGCCATGTTTGTATTCTTATATTTGGCACAATAATCCATTCTGATGTATTTTCTAACTCCCACTATATTTCTGTTTTATTTTAATCCATATATATCTTTCTCTTTATGACTCTAATGCAATTGCTAAAGAACAGTAGAAATGCCATCTGAAGTTTGATTCTATGTAGCTATGTATTGATAAACTATATTTTATGCTAAAAATAAACTCTTATTTTAAAAATGCTTTTTGCTGCTTTTGTTTGTCAAAAATCACGTTTATTTCAGTAACAATTACTTTGTCATGAATTCATTTAGTGTTTCAGAAGCTTGACTGTAGGATACCACAGCAAAAGGCCAAGATTCTTTTGTTACCATTCTAATGTATCCTTGGGATTTCTCACATATGCTACCAAGTCTTCAATATAATACATCATCCACAAAATGTTGTATGGGAAGATTTTTCACTTTAAAAGTTGACTTTAAAATCAACACTATGCTTTTTTTCCAGGATTGATATAATAGAATAATAAATAAATACTGAACTATTTACTGAGGATACAAATTAAAAAGAAAACTCCCTCCCCTGAAGAAACTTATTTTTTAATGGTAGAAATAACACATATAGGAGAGTAATGGCCAAGAAGGTGTTCTTTGTTCAAGAATGTTTCTGGGATGTGTGGCAAGGAAATAATTGGAAAGGAGGGGGTATTCTGCAAACTTGAGTCTAATCACCAATGAAAAAATGGAGATTTCATATAAAAAAAGCATTCCTAAAATGTTTATCCTTATTTGTCTGTTGTTTCTCAAATCCAGCTTCTTCCAATTAGAAACTTCTGTGAGTTTTTCCAGGAATAATCATTGGTTGTAAGCTTAGACTCACATATGCTAGACATTGCTCATTCTAGATATAGAATTAATAAAGTTTGATGGATAATTAATAGAGGATTAGGAAAGTAGATTCTGAAGAGTCTCTTTAGTAATCTAATATCCTTTCTGTCTTTAAATCTATGATCCTATAGTTCTTTGATTTGTCACCTAGCAAATAGGAGAAAGGGCTAGAAAATACAATCTCCTCGATAATTTTAATAAATAATTAAAATAAATGAAGATTCTTTTTTTCTTCTTCTTCTATTAATAGCTCCTAATCCAAGAGAGCAGAAGTACTGATCAAGGATTATATGAGAATAAAAATAAATTTAATTTAGCTTTCATTTTTTTAAATGGAGACATCAAAGGTTAAACTAAATTTGAAATTAAGGATAGGGAACAGACAATTGTATTTAATACATATGTATTCATGTATTTGGGTATGTATATATACATATATGCACATATATGTATAGCTTTTATTCATTATATAGATTTGTATATAAATACATGCACATATACATGAATGGCAATAATTTTCAGAGTATATGATTTGTCTATGCAATATTTTATTGACATACATAATTGTTATAAGATTAGAAGCTTATAGATTTAGAGCTAAAAGGAGCCAGAGGTCTTTTTCATGTATCTGAACCTTAGAAATGTTTTTAGGGTTTCTAGAGTGGAAAAATTAATTCTAGGTAAGCCATAGAATTATGTAAATAGCTTAATTTTAAAGATCATAGGATCTCATTTGTATATGGGAAGTGAAAAAGGGAAAATCTTCCTATTTTTATTGTTCAGTCATTTTCAGTCATATCCAACTTTTTATGGCCCACATTTGGGGTTTTTTTTGGTAGAGATAATGAAGTAGTTTTCCATTTCCTTCTCCTGTTCATTTTACAGATGAGGAAATGGAGGCAAACAGTGTTAAGTGACTTGTCCAGGATCATATAGTTAGGAAGTATCTGATGCTGGATTTGAACTCATAAAGAGGAATCTTCTTGACATCAGACCCAGCATAGCTTCCCCAAACAACTATAAACTATATGAATAGGATCCAAGTATATGGGATTATAGAGTTAGACCTAATAAGAACCTGAGAGATCATTTAGTCAAAATGCTCCTGTTGAGGTTAGAAAAGCGATCCCAAAAGTTTGAAGTCACAGATTGGTGTTGCAAGGTGTCTCAAAAGAATATATAGACAAAATGTTTGTGGCAGCCCTTTTTGTAGTGGCTAGAAAATGGCAAGTGAATGGATGCCCATCAACTAGAGAATGGCTGAATAAGTTATGGTATGTGAAAGTTATGAAATATTATTGTTCTGTAAGAAATGACCAGCAGGATAAATATAGAGAAGCCTGGAGAGACTTACATGAAGTGATGCTAAGTGAAATGAGCAGAACCAGGAGATCATTGTACACTTCGACAACAATATTTAACTGAGAATCAATTTTGATGGATGTGGCCCTCTTCAACAATGAGAGGACCAGGACCAGGGAGGGGAAGCACACAACTTGAAGATGGCAGCAGTGACATCTAGGGGATATTGAGTGTCCAAATCAGTCAGCCTATGATATTCAGATTGAAGTAGTAGTTGGAAATTCATCACTTGGAGCCTGGAGGAAACAAATCTCACAACTAGATTAAAAATACAGGGGCAAAACATGAGCAAAAAATGAATAATTAAAAGTGGAGTTAATATAGGGTTAGTAGAAGACAATAGCCAGAAACCCCATCCAGAAGAAGACGGAGGGGGGTTGAGATAATATTTTCATGAATGTCTTGCCAGCTTTCTCTAGGATTTTTGTAATAAGAAGCTCAACCTTCCCTGAGTTGTTGATGTACACACAGCAGGTGGTATTGACACTTCCACTGGAGGCAAGAATATAATCCAAGGCCTACCTGTAATCTAAAACCATGTTAGCAAGAGTCCAGAGATTCTTGGATCTCTCAGAGAGAGTGTCCAGTTTCATTGGCCGATGGTTGATTGTGGCAGTCAAGTTGGAGAGGATATTTTCACGTTCTAAGTAGCCTACTCAGGGAACAAGCCTTTTCTTAAATACCAAACAACATTTCCCCAAAACCCCTGTTTTTGTCTCCTTGAAGGGGTGGAGGCAGTGATTGAAGCAGGGACATTATACACAGTGAAAGGAACACTCAAATGACCTAGGGTGCAAGAGCCATAATGTGTAAAAAGGTGTTAGAGAGTATGACAGATTGAGAAGGGCTCCAGTCAGAGGCATTCCTTTTAACAGGTCCCTCAGAAACATTGAACTAGGATGGAAAACCCATTTTACAAAGAAAAGCATGTCCCTTAGGTGCTCAGATGGTACCTGAGATCAGATTCTTAGTTAATTGTCTCCAAGGATGATTATAATTGCATAACACTATATCAATTGGAATGTTAGTTCTCAGGAGGTTATGAAGAGGCTTCAAGGAAGATGGTATAGAGGCATTATGAGTGAGTTTGCCAGAATAATTTTGAATGGATGTCCCACAATTATTATGTGGGTAAGAGATCCTTTCTGGCAAGAAAGCAGGGGATAGGCAGGTTAAAGTTATTCCCCTGGGAGTGGGTAGCTAGTAGAAATGGGGTATCATCCAGGGTGGAAATGGTGACAGTTGGGAATGGAGCCTTTACAAATAATGGATCAGGTCCCCACCAAGAGAGCTGGAGAGAAAATACTAAGATGAAAGCTCTCATCCTTGGAGTGTTTTTAAAAGTACACCTGGAAAAAGTAGACAAGAACAAGAAAGAAAAGCAGAGTGAGGGAGAGAAGAATACAGACAATTTCACCCTTCTCTCTCCAGAGTGTTTTCAGGAGTCCTGTGGAGAAGTAATTTCAGATCCTCTATGGGTCCACAGAAATATTCAGGAATATCTGAGGAAGAAGTAACAGAAGTAGCACTTTTAATTCTAGAAACAAGAGTCAAACTCAGGGGAAATCTTCGAATTTGCACCCAATTCTCTCTCTCCAGGCATAGTTTAGTAAGGACTGATAGCTCTGTTTAATTGTTTCTCCTACCTTATGAAGAATGAAGACAGGTTTCACAAGGGATTGGAGAGCATTTCCCCCCCCAATGGATAGCTTGGTGAAGGCCAAAAAAAAGTTTCTACTGGCTTGCCTCTAGGATTAAAAACTGGCCTGAGGAGGTTTGAAACCACCCAGAAGGAGAAAGATTGTGTCCCCTTTCTTCTGCAAGGAACTATAAGAGGTGTAAGAGTCAGGAAGCTGGGGAATTAAAGGTGCCATGGTCAGGGGCAAATGGGCAGCAGCACAAGCCGCTGAATCTGCAAGCCTGTTTCCTTTGCATATTTGAGAGATTTTTTTTTTTTCCTGTCAAAACTCCCCTTTCTTTCCATAGAGCTCCATGATCGTGTAAAATATGAAGAGCATATTTAGAGTCATTCCTTTCCCTAATTTGAAGAAAACTAGACCCATCTGTAAACTATTCACCATCTGGGGTATAACACCAGACTGAGTGTTGTCAGGGAGCAGAGTGGCAGGGATGAAAGTATGGCACACTAGGAGAGTCAAGTCAGGAGTGTCTAGCAGGAGAGCCTGATATCTGGTAAGCCTCCTCCTAGCAAGCCCTTTGGCTTCCAAAATGCTCTGGTGAGCTTAGAGGCTTCCTCAATTAGAAGGGATGTGGCAGCTAGCCCTAAGGCAAGTAGTGGAGACCCTAGGATCTGGTCCTGCCTGCCAACGATGTACACATAAAAGGCTTTATGTAGGGCTAAGGCTGGGGCAAGAGATTAGTTTAGCTTTCAGGGTCTTAAACTGAAAAGACTGTGTGGGCCTTTAAACAAAGAACTTCATAGCCCTGGGTTAGGGAAGGAAGGCTGGAAGTTAACAGTTTATATGACTGCAGCCAGAGAAGTCTCTGGGGTGGGGCTGCAGATCAAAATATCATCTAACCCATACTGGCTATGTTCATTGGTGGGAGGATCACATTCCCCTGGATTTGCCCCTAAAAGGGCAAAAAGAAATTGTGAGTCTTTATGCAATGGTATGCAAAGGAAAGCATCTTTAAGATCTAAGGTAGAAAACCATTGTGTCCCCTGGGATACTTGCATTGGGTTCATGGCTTCTACTGACTATTTGCTTTGATTATAGAAATTTGCTATAAGAGAAAAAAGCAGGAACATGATTATAATAGCATCAAAGCAGGTCCTTTAGGCCTCAGCCTGAGAGCACATACATGACAAGATAAAGCATCCTTAGATCTGTTTGACAGTGAATTTATAATTCCACCTCATAGCCAGATACAGGAATAAGCAGGTGGGAAACATAGAAAGAGAACTGGGAAACTGAGTCAGAAGGATCCCATTTTAAGCAAAGGTTAAGGTTATCCTCCCAACTTTTGCCCAGATAAGACATCCACCTAGAAACTTATGGCATTTCTCTCGAAGGGTGGACTACTAACTTAATAATCAGGCAATCAAATTCAGAACTCAAAAGAATATCAGTTACAGTCCCAAGAGATCTTATCTATACTGGCAAATTCTACCAATTGCAGCTTAGGACTAAATATTTTAAAAATTTACCAGGATTTAAACCCACAGGAGATTTTGTTTAACATGTTTTATATGTTTAAACTTATCCTGGTGCAAAGGATCAATCAATAAACAAGTTTATAGATTTTTAGTAAACGCATTCCTTGTTTAGAAACTATAAATCTTAAATAGGCTCATTTCTTAGGGTTGATGACCTTGCTTACCCTGATGGTTTCAAGAAAACTGGCAAGCTTACAAATTAAAGGGAGTTGACATAGATCCCAGGGAAAGGGCTGAGCTTGCTGTTGCCCACTCCAACTATTTTTAGTGTTTTCCTGGGCTATGATGTTTGATACCTCCCCTCCTAGCCTGTGAAGGGGAAAAGCGTTGCACACTTCATACTTGGAAGTAAACTGATAAGGCTTAACATGATGACAATAATTCCAAGCAATTTATAACTTTAGAATTTCCCTAAGTAATAGCCAAATAGTCTTATCTGTAGTTTCTATTCCCTTTTGTTTTAGGTAGAAAACAAGACAATTCTTAAAATTAAGATAGAACAGATTTTAAAATTGCCTTAACTTTAGTTGATGAGATTCCCAAAATTCTGATTAAATGTTCTACCCAAACTGAATTGCCATTTGGTTATTTTCCAATTCATGCAAATAATTTCTCTTTTGGTTAAGGAAAAGGGTTAAGGTTCCAGTTTTTAGTGGTCTCCACAACAATTAATATTTTTCTTTACAAATGAGAAAACTGAGCAGAGAGAAAATAATTTGCCATAAATTACATAGCTAATACACATCCATAATTGAAACAGAGAATGGTGATCTTACCAAACACAGAGGCTGACTGGCTTTCTCACCTCATGCTGCCATGCTGGGTAGTGCCAGCGGTGCCCAAAGGCAGTTCCTGGACAGAACCTGTTGAAAGCTGGGGTGACTAATGCCAGAATATCCCTTTGATGATAGTTTCAGGCGCCAGGACTCAGAGGATACTGACCATGGAACCTACTTCATCCTCATTCCCCACAGCTGGGTTGGGGAGGTGTTTGGGCAAGGTTGTATGAGGTCCCCATAATTGCTTTCCCTATTCCTATAGGTGAGGCAGAATTTTAGTTTTAATCTGATCTGAGATAAGCAAACAGAGGGACTTGGGCTATATTGATCTTGTTAGAAATCCCCAGTTAACAAAACTGAGATACACTCAGGACCACTCAAGGGAATAGAGTAGAATGGAGTGGAGAGGGTCCCTTACTACCTTCTGTGGTGTTTTCCCAAAGGAGCAGAAGCGGGACTCAGGATAAGATAGGAGTCAAGGAAGGGTTAGCAAAAGTTACTATTTTACCTGGTTTGTTTTCCCTTTTTTCTTTTCTTCCAGAATGGGGTAAATTCCTGGAATTATCTTCAATATTTCAGGGACTTTTCTTGCAATCTTAAAATGACTAATTGCCAAACTACTTAATCATCACTTTCAAAATTTTGAGAATTAAGATGATATTTTAATTTTAATTTGCTAACATTTTTGTGTAGTTCCCAGCTTGGCCAGAACTGAAGTCCACAGAAAAAGGCTTTTAAAGAAAATTTCCCAGCATTCTAACTACAGCATAGAGGTTTTTTCTTGCTGGTTGGATTTTAAATCTTTTTAGGTAACAAAATCTAGCTCACAGAACAAACATGACATAGACATTTTGCACAGAAATGCAGACATAGACAAAATAACATGAAAGAGGACTGTCCCATCTTTGCCAAAAGCCATAAAAAAGGTATCCTATAGCGCTTCTGTCTTCTCTGGCAACCCAGAGAAGAGCGGCAAAGGTTCCCTAGGAACTCTGTCAAAAATTGAAAGAATTTCCCAGTCTGGGCATCTTCAGTCAAGAAAAACTTGCTGAGTGTAGAGCTCATGATTCCCAGAAAAACCTTCTGGCTTGAGGTGTCCCTGCTATAAGATTGTGGAAGAAAAAAAAAACAGGGGATTTACCTTGACAAGGAGGGAAACAAACCAGGGGAGGCCAGACTCTCCCCAGACTGGGCCACCAAATGTTGAGGTCGGGAAGGGGACCCCAAAAGTTTGGGGTCAGACCAGTGTCATGAGGTGTCTCAAAGGAATTTGCAGGCTTGAACCCCTTTCCTGGTCAAGGGGAAAACTTTTATTGTAATTGTAATGCCAGTTGCAGTGGGCTAAGTTCTAAAAGAAATTAGCAAACTGCTAAGAGAGAGAAGACACTTTTATACAGCTTTCTATCACTGACATGCTGATTCTATGATACAGGGCTAGGGCGTGGTCTCTGGAATTTGGTTCTCACTGACCAACATATTATCACTATTGCCTCAGGAGTTTGGTTTGTGGGACTATCCTGAGACCAAAAGTTATCTGACAGTCAGCAATGAATTGAGAAATTGTAAATTTAAAATCAGACAGATTGTTGTTCTTAGATTGGGAGTATGGGAAGTCCCTGAGGCAGACTCCAAAGCCAGAAGATTTAGGATTAATGATTTGTTGTTAGAATAGAAGTCTCCTCTAAAATCAAGGGATCTCAAAATCATTGCTGTCTCCCCTAGAAGTTATACTACATCATTCCCATTTTACAGTTGAGGAAACTGAGGTTAAATGCTTGACCAAAGTTGCAAGGCATGCAATAAAAAAAACAGGAATGGAACTCAGGTTTTGTGACTCCAAATTCAACTTTCTTTTCACTCTGTTGTCATAGAGAAACAAAAACACTAACCAGTTATATATATATACTCTTTGGTTAAAATAATACCCGCAGTTTTCCAGATATTCATGAACTTAGTATTTTAAGTATGATTGGACTCAAACTCCCCCTTCCTCTTAATTCTATCTTCATCTACTTACAATATTACTAACCTGGATGACTGGAAGAATAATAGTGCACCCTTGATAGTAATAGAGGAGTTCAGAAGAAGGGTGGATTTATTTTCCTTTATATTCAATTTTTTAATTTCCTTGGTAACATGTAAAATGATTTTTTGACATTTGTTTTTAGAACTTTGAGTTCCAGATTCTCTCCCTCCCTCCCACTCCCTCCTTTCCCTTAGGAAGGTACATGTGAAGTTATACAAAGCATTTCAATAAAGATCACATTGTGAAAGGAAACATAGATCTCCTTGCCCCCCCCAATAACTTTCATATAAATGATAAATGAAAAATAAGCTTAAAAAAAGTGTATGCATCAATCTGTATTCAGACACAATCAGTTCTTTCTCTGTGCATGGAGAAAATTTTTCATCATAAGTCCTTCAGTCTTAGATCATTGTATTGCTGAGATTAGCAAAGTCATTCCTAGCTAATCATCCCACAATATTGCCATTTCTTTGTACATAGTACATTTCACTTTGAGTTCATGAAGGACTTTCAGGTTTTCTCAGAGAATCCTGCTTATAATTTTCCATAGAATAATACTATTTCATCATAATCACATACCACAATTTATTTAGCCATTCCCCAATTGATGGATATCCTCTCAATTTCCAATTCTTTGCCCTGAGAAGATAGTTGCTATAAATATTTCTGTAATACATAGATCCTTTTTCCTTTGATTTTTTTCCCCAAAATCTCTTTTGGGATTCATGCCTAGTAGCAGTATTGTTAGGTCAAGGAATATGCATGATTTTGTGGCCCTTTAGACATAGTTCATATCTTTTGATCATTTATTTGACTCAGTTTCCTGTACATTTGAGAAATGAGGCTTTCATTAGAGAAACTTGCTTCAAAATTCTTTTCCCAGTAACTATTGCTAACTGTATTTGCTCTCTTTTTATTCTATTCTTTCTGTTCTGTCATTCTGATTCTCCTCTAAAGTGTTTTGCTACTGACCACTCCTTCCATCAATATGCCCTCTCTTTTATCACTGTCTCCCTTTCCCATATGCCCTTCTCCTCCTTTCTTTCAGGATAAGTGTGCATATTATTGAGTGTGTGTGTGATTTCCTCTTTGAGCCAGTTCTGTTAAGAGTAAAATTCTCAGTCCCCTTCCTCTCCACCTTTCCCCCTCCACTGTAAAAAGCTTTTTCTTGCTTTCTTTCTTTTATACCAGATAATTTATACCATTCCATCTCTCCCTTTCACATTCTCCTATTATATTCCTTTCTTACCTCTTAATTTATCTTTTTAGATGTTATCCCTTCATATTCAACTCATATCTTCTCTTTATCTATATACATACATACACATATATATGTATTCCTTCTAAATGCCATAATAATGAGAAAATTCTAATGAGTTACAAGTATCATTTTCCCATGTAGGAATGTAAACAGATAAACCTTATGAAGTCCCTTATATCCCTTTACTGATTACCTTCTTAAGCTTCTCTTGAGTCCTGTATTTGAAAATCAAATTTTCTATTCAACTCTAGTCTTTCCATAATAAATGCTTGAAAAAGTCCTATATTTCGTTGAATATCACCTTTTCCTCTGAAGGATTATTTTTGCTGGATAGGTAATTTTTGGTTGTAACCCTAACTCCATTCATTGCTCTCTGAAATATCATATTCCAAGCCTTCTGACCTTATAATGTTGAAGTTGTTAAATCTTATATTATCCTGTCTATGGTTCCACTATACTTGAATTTTTTCTTTCCGAATGCTGGCAATATTTTTCTTTGACCTTGGAGTTCCAGAATTTGGCTATAATATAATATCGGAGATTCTTTCAGGAGGTGATCAGTAGCTTCTTTCCATTTCTATTTAGCTTTCCAGGTCTAGAATATCAGGACAATTTCCCTTGATAATTTCTTGAAAAATGATGTCTAGGATCTTTTTTTTTTTTTTTTTAAATCATGGTTTTCAGGTAGACCAATAATTTTAAAATTATTTCTCTTGGATCTATTTTCCAGGTCAGTTGCTTTTTCCAACAAGATATTTCATATTAATTTTTTCATCCTTTTGGTTTTCTCATAATGACATTAACTTCATTTGTTCAATTTTAATTTTCAAGAAATTATTTTCCTCTGTGAGCTTTTGAATTTCCTTCCCCATTTGGCCTTTTAAGATATTCTTCTCATTAACCTTTTGTATTTCCTTTCATACTACTTTTAATTCTCTTCCCAATTTTTGCTCTATCTTTCTTATTTGATTTTTAAAATCCTTTTTGAGCTCGCCTATGGTTTGAGACCATATTTTTCTTGGAGACTTGGGATTTAGGAGCTTTGACTCTGTATATTCTTCTTCTGAATGCATGTTTTGATCTTTCTTGTCATCATAGTAACTTTCTATCATCAGAATTCTCTTCTGTTGTCTACTCATCTTCCCAGCTTATTATTTGGCTTTTAACTCTTTATGGAAGTAAGATTCCATTTCCTGTCCCAAGCTTCAGAGGTTTTGTGCAGCTGCTTTTGGAAATTTTTCTGGGGATCTGATTACAAGCATTCTTTTCAGCCCTGAGCTATTAGGAGTGTTTTCACTTCATTGTGGCTATAAGTTCTAGTGTCCTAGAATGATAAGAGTTTTTCCTTAGAGCTAGTAAAGATACTGCCTATGAGCCAAGGCCTCTGCAAGCTGCCACCTCCACCAACACCCATGCTCACTCACTTGCTGGTTTCCCAAGCCCTTCACCTACTGACAAACCTCTCCTGTTGACAGTGTAAACTATCTTCAGTTGGAAAATATTCCACTTTGTCTTTTTGTGTTCTGATATGCTAAAACTTGTTTAGAGTCATTAGCTAGAAGAATTTGGAGTGATTTGGGGGCTCAGCTCTGTCTCCAGATGGGGTGGGTTTTCAAGGAAAGATAAATTGATCAATATGGAAATTTGTTTTGATTGGCTGTACATGTTTGTAAAGAGGTGTTGTGTGTGTGTGTGTGTGTCGTGTGTGTGTGTGTGTGTGTATGTGTAAGGAATTTAAAAGAAGGAGGGTCAAGATTAAAAAATATATTTGTATGTATGTGTATGTGTGTATATATATATATACATATACATGTACACATGTACATATAATATATACATGTATTAAAAAGAAAAAAATGAGTTTCTCTTTATGTCGAGTTTGAGAAGCCTAGAAGATATCCAATCTGAAATATCCAATATAAATAGCCTGGAGAAAGACTTGAGCTGGATGTTTAAATCTGATGGTCATCTGCACAAACCAGATGTTATCAAATAAAAACATATAGAGAGTTGTATTATTTATACTTCAGAAACCCACATTGTCTCTTAGAGATCATTGTTTCATTTTCTACATATTAGTAAATATGTAGAAATATGTAAAAACCTCCCTGATTGGGGTAAAGGGGGAATTATTGGAGTTGCATCAGAAAGTACCAGACCATTAGCACCTCATCAGTGGCTAAAATCAAGCTGAGAGCTAGGCTTAGTTTCTCATCAGTAAAATGGGAATGATAATAATACCTATACTTCCCAATTCACAGAGGTACTGTAAAAAATTTTTTTTGTGTTTTAAAAAATATAATTTAAATTTTATTTCTCATTTCTGAATGTTTCCCCTCCCTCTTGCTCTTCTTCTGCCCATTGAAAAGGTAAATAATAATACCAACTATATAAAAAAGTCATGCAAGACATAATTCTATATTAGCAATGTTGCAAAAAGGAAAAACAAAACAAAACAAAACAAGAAAAATGAAGTGAAAGAAAATATGTTTCCATCTGCCCTCAAGAGTCCATCAATTCTCTCTCTGGAGGTGGACAACATTTTTATCATGAGTCCCTTGGAATTGTTATGGAGATTGTTCAGCTTTTCACACTGATCATCATTACATTTATTGTTCTTACTGTGTATATTGTTTTAGTTCTACATATTTCATTTTCATCAGTTTATATAAATCTTCCCAAGTTTTTCTGAAGTCATCCATTTCATCAGAAGGAAATGCTCTGTAAATCTTTGTTAAAACTATTGCAATATATGTCAGTTTTTAATTATAGTTTCAAAGATGGCTTTTAGAATAACCTGATTTTGATTGTGTGATCTTTTTTTCATAGACAGGGAGAAAAAAGCAGAGAATGAATTTTGACTGAATTAAGTAGAAACTGCAAATAGTAATTTTGATTGCTCACATCTGCAAGCCTTAACATAATGCCTCTTCTGAAAGTAAAAAGCACAGGCCAGTCAGCTGGGTGTTGCAATCAGGGAAATATGTTAGCCATTTCTTGGCTAAGTCCAGTTCCATTAATGGCAATTGATTGAATGACAAATAAAACTGATTATCTCCTCTTTTTTGAATAGAGGCCATCCTTCTCAGTTCTGTGTTGCTTTGTTCAGCTGGTAGAAAAATAGATGTGAAATCATAAACAGGGAAATAGAAATCTTAAGAGACATTTGACTGGGAAATCTTTTTGAACAGGGTGGTAGAATCTAAAGCTTAGTGGCAGCCCTTGGTTTCCTTGAAGAGGGTGGACAGTTATATGCAAGGGAAAAAGGAAGAGAGTTTAAAGAACTCATCTATTCATAAAACTCATTAGCATTTTATTTATATAAAATGTGCAGGATTCCTGTGTGATCCTAGCTTGTGTCTTAGGACTTTTATATTTTTTATTGAGAATGTGAATTTGTGCAATCCATTCAAATTTTCAAAAGACTTCATCTTTACTATCCTTTCTAGTGAAATACTACCCAGGATCAGAGTGCGTGCTTTAAAGATTTAGGCCTTTCAGTGGAATTCCTGCCTTCATTGGCATATTGGTCTTGGATGGACCACTATATGTAGGTCGGCTCCAGTCATCCTTAATTTAACTTGGTAGTGAACTTCTAGCCACTCAAACCTCCAATCTCCTCTCCTCCACTGCTTTCCTGGAGCTCCTCCTCCCCATTCTCTTGTTCTCTCTCTGTCCACATAGGGAATCATACCCTTATATGTGGGTGCTCTGTACCAAAGGATATAAATGTTAATTGCTAATGATGCGGTTAGTGGCAGTGCAGAGAGCTGTGGGAATCCCCTTTATTGGTCAGAAGCACAGGTCCAACGTGAAAAAAATTCACCAACCCGAAATATTAGTGGCAAAAAGGAAGTTTTATGGGCACTGAGAAGTCAGTTTTGTTAGGAAGATCAACTTCCTCAGTGGCAAGGTCCTGTAAGAGAAATAAGAGATTTTCACCAAGAACAAGGTATCTTCATAGCAGGCAGGAGTCCTGGTAGGGAGCTATCCTTAGGGAGAGGTCCCTTAACAAAGCATAGTACTTCGGGTTTCTGCAAGAAAATGAGTTTAAAAATTGCCTTTTTTTACACCAAATCTGAGACTGGAGTTTCTTTTGAATGAGATTCCTTTGATGTTGTCACTGTCCCCAGGCCTAGATTTTCAGTTGAATGAGACCACTTAAGTCCCAGCTACTAGGAACTTTTCAACTCAATAGGGGGGTGCAGCTAGTCACCGCCAAGATAATTTATCTTGATTCCCTCTCCCAAAGGAGAGTTTCTCAGAGTTCACCCCCATGGCTTCCACCCATAGTCAGGGAGGACAGTTTCAGGGTTACCCCGTCATTAATACTTAGCAAGGTATCTTGGAATTTGGCTGCTAGATTTTTTTTTTCTTCCATGTTTATTTATTCTATTAGTTTTTACATAATTAAGACAATTAATTATTTTGTGTCATGTAGTTTTCATTTATGAATTTTTTTGAAATATATACCCTGGAAAATCAGGCTATAATAAAGCCCATTGTGATTTAATTGGAGCTACTGGACTGTACCTTTAAATGCAAATCATTCTGACTCTCACTGATTGGCCAATAATCTCATTTGCTCACTGTTTAGGTTTTGATGGCTCAGAATGAGTGTGAGGAGCAATTTTTTTTCTATTCTGGTCAGAAATTCTGAGACCTTTCCCCCCAGAATGATTCTTTTATGAAGGCAAGCTAGGTCATCTTTTGCCTCAATTCCTATTCAGTCTTTGGTTGCTGAATGGATGTTGCAAACTGACAAACTGAGTCCTTGGAAAAACTGAGCTTAAAAAGGCCAAGATCTCCCATTGTATCCAGTGGTCACTCATTTTGACCCAAGTCTTGATACTGAACTCCAACAACTTTGGAGAAGAGAATGAGGCTGCCTCACTCAAATCCAATTCACTTGCAAATCAAGACATCACTCTCCTAACGTCATTGGTCTTTTCTTCAAAGGACAAACAAGTTTTCCTGGAACTATAATTAAATCAATGCTGCCTTAGCTATAGGGAAAGGTGCGTCAAATCTAGTACTCTTGATTCCCTTTAACATTTCTGAAATTTTCAAAACCAAGAGATTCCACCACTTCCTCATAGGCTTTGTCTTCCCCATTAGAATGTAAGCTTCCAGAAATTGGAAGTCCTTGCTTTTGTATTTGTCTGCAGAATTTGGGTATTTATTATTAACATAATAATGCTGTTTTAAAGGGCTACATTGAAAACTAGGTAACTAGGGAGAGAATTCCTTCCTCCCCCCCTTTTTTTTCTTATCACTTCTTTCATTCTGTGCCCAGAATGCCTGATGAAGATCAGCATCCTTCCAGTTGCCTCTACTCCATGGTTGAGTTTTATTTCCTCAGGAATGATGGGGGTAAAATGAGAAAAAATGGGGTCATCAAGGAGATACACTCTTGACATGTAACTGGAAGAAAAAAATAAAATTCTATTTAAAAAAAATACAGAGGTAAATGGAGATAATTATGATAACTGTGAATAGTGTGTTGACAAAGAGAAACTACAAAATTGATCCCTGAGGCAAGCAGGGAGAAAGTACTGATATAAATGAGTTTAGCTCCATGGCCTCACCAAATCATGTCAAACTGATGTAAACTGTTGTCCCCTTTTTGGGGGGAAGGGTTGGAAAGGAACCTTTGGGGAAGGGGGCTCCTGACTCTCAAACCCTCCCAGCCTCTGGGAGTGGCCACACCCATTCATGAGGGTAACTCCCAGATAAGTAATCTTATTCAATTGGAAATCTTGTCCTGGGGCATGGTCAACTTCTCTATTGAGTTGAAGATTAGTTCCAGTTCCGGGTCAGGGCAAACCCAATAAAACCAAAGGCCAGTCAATCCATCTCTGCTAATTCTAATTAGGAAGGCCTGCTGAGAAGTTGGTTCTTCTCAGTGTAAACCCATTTTAGCAAAACTCCTAACAGGGAGTTTGCCCATTAAGAAAGCTGTCTTCTTAGCATAGTTTTCTTAGTGTAAATAAACCCATTCTTGCCACAAACCTCGGGCCTGTATTCATTGGGGTTTGCTAATTCTTTCACAAAGCCTGCAACCCACCAAGGAGATCCCATTGCTATTAGGAGATCTCTTAACCCTCATTTCTCACACATCAACAAACCCCCTGAGACCCACCCTCTGTTGGGGTCTCAAGCGGTCTATGCCCTGTCAGAATGTTAAGATTTTCCTATTTAACTGATGGGATGTTAAATCAGTTGTTAAATTTAACCACCTGATTAAATTGTTAATGATGTTAAACACTTTGACTTGACCATGGCACACTGGAAAAAAACACTTATGTTTGGTGAAAACTTGAGAAATGACATCATTGTTATAATAAAGTAGTTGAAAGACCATCATGTACAAGAAAGATTAGACTTATTCTGAGAACCCAAAATACAGAACTAGGAACATTGGGTGGAAATCATAAGGGAAGCAAATTTTGACTCAATATAAAGAGAATCTTTCCCACAATTAGAACTGCCCCCACCCCTCCCGTCAAGAAAATGGTCTATTTTTGAACTACTGAGTGTCTATACTTCCAATACTTGCTAGAATATTCAAGCAGAAGCTAAATGACCATCTGCTATGGATATGGTTGAAAAAATTATTGCATTGACTAGAAGAATGAATATTGAGTACTAAGGTCCCTTACAACTCTTAGATTCTATGATTCTACAATAGTTTTTCTTTAAAACCTAATTGGTGATAAGGCTCCTGAGTACTTATCATTTATAATAACTTCTCTGAAATTCACTTTCTTCATATGCAAAATGGGAATATTTGTAGTATCCACCAGACAGATCAAATGAGATCAATAAATCAATCAATAAACAGTTATCACCGTCTATGTGCTATTATTGTTGTTGTTGCTTGTTCTTCACTCTTGAAGAGGCCCATGACATCAGGGAAGTGATGTTATGACATGCAAGTGAATTGGACTAAAGTGAGGGAGGGCTGTGCAAGGTCACCTGCTTCACTTTTTCCTTCACAGTCATCTAGGTTCAGTGGCCAGATACAGATTAGGACTGAAAGATGGCCCGTGACCTTTTAAAGTCAACAGCTCTTTTATTAGCAAAAAAAAAAAAAAAAAAAAAAAAAAAAAAAAAAATCCAATTTGGGAGGGGGAAAACCTCTCGGGATTTCTGGCCAAAATGGAAAACAGTTTTACATTCACTCCAATGTGCTAAGTGCTAGATATATGGAAAGTACTTTGTCAACCTTAAAAGCTTTATATGTTGGCTATTAAAGAAATCAACATAGATCAACACAGTGGCAGAGTGAATGGATAGTTAATCCTGGAAACAGGAAGATCTGAGTTCAAGAATCACCTCTGACATATATTGACCCTGGGACAAGTGATGTAATTTGACAATTTTCTAAGGTTATACAGAAGAGAACAAAAGCCAATATGCACTGATAAAGGAATCCCATATACCAATTAAATCACCCCCATTCCCTATACCCATTAAATCACAAGTTTATCCTCACAAAAATTACCTTTAATTTTTAAAATATTTAATATAGTTATCTTTAATATTTCTCTAGGTACAAAATTGAGAAAATAAGTCAAAATATTCCTGGTTTTACACATCACAAAATGATTTCTTCCCTAAGCTTTTCTTAGAGCATTATATCTCTCTTACATTTTTCTATTCTACACTGGTTCACCATTACCCTGTAACTATGTATGGCAAGTTTATTTATGGAGATGTCATATTCACTCTGCTAGACTGTGAGATCCTCATGGACAGGGGCCATATCTTAATTATTTTTTTTTCATTTCCTTAAGTGACTAGAATAGGGCTCTACACTGTGATCCTAAATCAATGGTTGTTGGATGAATGAAGACATAAGAATAGGGATAAAATTTACTATTTCTTTACCCTAGGGAACTCTCGATGTGATAACTTCCTATAGCAATGTAGTTGTTACATTCTCTGTGCAGTATAGCCTCTAGAGTTACTATCTCAATTTCTTTTTGCACTGGCAAATTGGGTCATTTAAAGTGGGAGCTGGTAATTTTGCCCCTCAGGATTCTAGGAGCAACTCAGGAGTTTTGGGAACGGTTTTCTAACACTATTATTCATAGAACTCTATAGTGGAGAGACCCAACAAATATGCTTTTCCTGATGATTATCCATTGATAGCAGCTAGCCAGACAGACAATTAGCTTTTATAAACAGTGATTTACTAAGGTGGCACAGTAAGAATGGATGGATGATATAAAACACCTCCCCACTCTAGGGGCAAACTCCTCTATAACTACATACAAAGTCCAAGAGGAAGTAAAATGAAGGTTAGAATACAAATGGCAAAATAGAATTTCTTTCTTCCCCCTTCAGATATAGCTTTCTACTGTAATGCTGGAGAAACTGAGGCAAGATAGAGATTAGAGAGTTTTAATATTTTATTTGAAAGGGAGAGATTGTGCTGGGGGCATGCTGCCTCCAGGGCTGATGTCCAAAGCATCCAGCAACTAATGTGTGCTTCCCATGAAGTATATATACACACGTGGCTCCAAGGTATCAGGGATACGACCAAGGCAGGGGCGGAGTCAGAGCACCGAGAGCAAAAACAGACTATCAATCTGGTGATGACTAGGTGAGGGGAGGCACTGGACATTCTGATAAGTTAGGATGAGGAGAGGCCCTGGACATTCTAATGATGTCTAAGATATAAGGTCTTTCTCCTTATCTGGATTGCCATGATTAGGAGGGAGGGGTGGTGTTGCAGGATTGAGCAGAACAATTAGGAACTGAGGCAAAATAATTCAGGGAAATCAAGGCTGGACAATTTAAAGAAACTGAGTCAGGACAATAAAAGGGAATTGTGGCACAACACTACTAAGTTCTTTGTGAAGTTCTGTAATGTATAAAAAGTTCAAGAGACATAATTTCTGGATTAATAATTATTTTACTAATTACACTAATGGATAATAAACGAAAGGGGTCAGTGGAATTCTTGAATGCCTAAAATCCCTCATGAAACCCATTCAATGCTTATTTGCCCTTGAAAGAATGGGTGTTCTTGAGGGTGACAATCAATTGGTTAGCAATTAATGAGAAGAATCAATATTCTGATAGGTGGACCTATTTGAATGAGGTGCTAAGGGCTATGACTCTGATCACTCTTAGACCACTTCATCCTTGGACAATCTAGACAAAAGATCTATACTCCACTCCATCCCACCCCTAAACCAGAATAAAACACTTCCCCACTTGGATGGAGTCTGAACGAGTTGTGAAGAAAGTTAATCCAATCTCTTTATCAGCAATGTCCTTCATGTTCTGGCTTCACCTACTAGAGAATAAGGAAATAGGAAGAGAAAAAAACTTTGGAATTTGCCCAACAATTGGTTATTAAACAATCAATTCTCTCAGTCCTAAATCAAACACACAGCCATCAATTCTTTCTAGCATATTGCTTGGATGCTTGAGATATCCATGTCTTTCAGATTTTTTTTGAAGCATCAAATATCATCCTCTAGAAAATGGCTAGGATGGGTGGGAAGAAGAGACAGTTATTCCCTCTCAAGGATTTAGCTATAACTGGTTCTACCACCTTGTACTTAATTCCTGGTTTCTGAATTAAATTACTCTCAGTCAAAATCTAAAGACTGTGACTCAGTTTCTTCAGCTAATGCATAATTATCATTTCATTTATCCAGTGTTTGAATGCATTCTATTCTATTTTTTTTTTTGGTTCCTTTTTGGTCTGATTTTTCTTGTACAGCATGATAAATGTGGAAATGTTTAGAAGAATTGCACATATTTAACAAAAATGGATTGCTTGCTGTCTAGGGAGAAGAAGAGGGAGGGAGAAAAATTTGGAATATAAGATTTTGCAAAAATGAATATTAAAGTTTTGCACTTATTTATTTCAATGCTCTTGATTTATTGGTTCAACAAAGTGTTTTCAAGTGACAAAGGTATCAGGGCTAGAATATTTGATATTCTAAGGGTTAGATTTTATTCCTTTAAATAGATTTAGGTTGATGGTTTCCTCTCTACTCCCCATTCTGTTTTTTGTTTGTTTGTTTGTTTTTGCTGAGGCAATTGGGGTTAAGTGACTTGCCCAGGGTCACACAGCTAGGTATCTGAGGCCAGATTTGAACTCAGATCCTTCTGACTTCAGGACTGGTACTTTATCCACTGTGCCACCTAGCTGCCCTTACTCCCCACTCTGATACCTATAATTTAGGGCCTTAAAGAATTATGTATAGAATAAGAAGCCAAGTGATTAACTTATCTGTCACATAGCCAGTATGTGTCAGAGGTGAGACTTGAACCCAGATCTTCCTGGCTCTCTATTTATCATGTTTATAGATTAACCTGACTCAATTTAAGAAACTTTTCCTGATCTGGACATGGAAATGATCAACACATTGACAGAGCATTCTTAATTCTGAGGATCATGATGTATGACTATCTGTGGTTCAATTTGCTTGATTAAATCAGAAATAATAAATAATAGTTTATATTTATAGTTCCATTGGATTTCATTGTTTTCATGTGAATCTGACATAGATCATGTGACAGATGATGTTGGAATTTGAATCCTAGATTATAGGATACCATGATACTAATTATCAGTCAGCTGCTAGAAGTTGATATATTCATATAAAAAAGAAAAGTCATTAAATTTTTTTGTTTTCTATTCACCTCCAAGATCTCTTCTAATCCAGCAATAATAATGGTTTATGGTTTTTTTTTGTAGCATTTGGCAACTTACAAATGGTTTTCACATCATTATCTCAGTTGCTACATAATCTCATGCATTCTTTCTGAGTTTTAATTAGAAAATGTCTCACTAATTTGATTTCTGCAAGCAGTTGTGTTCCCTGTATACCCCCACATCCCTCTGACAGTGCAGAATCCCTTAGGCTATTGTTGGATTGTCCATGCTGAAAGAAAAAAAGGAAGGAAGGAAGGAAGGAAGGAAGGAAGGAAGGAAGGAAGGAAGGAAGGAAGGAAGGAAGGAAGGAAGGAAGGAAGGAAGGAAGGAAGGAAGGAAGGAAGGAAGGAGAGGTAGGGAGGGGAAAAGAAGGGAAGGGAGGGGAAGGAAAGAGAAGGAAGAAGAGAGGGAGGGAGGGAGAGAGGGAAGGATGAAGGGAGAAGAGTCAAACAGGAGTTACCAAATATTTTTGATCTTGTACCCCATTTGTAAAATTGTTTGAGCTTGCAATCCCAATGTGTATATTTACATGTTTGTGAATTATATTTGCGTGCTAATATACTAATAATTAAGGGTATTATAAAAAAACTTACAGAAAAATAGAAATTTAAAAATAATGAACTAATTTTTTAAAGGGACCACAACCTGCTTCAGTTATCAATATTTACTTTTGCAAAATCTTGCGTTCCAAATTTTTTCTCCTCCTCCTCCAACAAGCAATCCTCTAGAGGTTAAACATGTACAATTCTTCTAAACATATTTTCACATTTATTATGCTACACAAGAAAAATGAGATTAAAAAAAAGAACAAAAAATGAATATTTCATTATTTTTAAATTTCTATTTTTCTGGTGATTGAGAACTACTAGGTATTATATGTCAATAGAAGAAATGTAAAGAGGCTGTATCACTTCCAGGATAGAATAAGCAAAACTTACTCATATTAACACCCACTTAGCTGCTTCTGGAGCCTGAGCTGCTCTGCTGCCTTCCCTCATGGGGTGCCAGGATAGTGCCCCCCCCACTATAAAGCTTAGCATTGCCCATCCTTCTGAGACTATACCACAAAACGGATGAGGTTAGAATTAGGCATGTGAAAAGAATTAGGCAACTTTCAGTGGACATCCTATCTAATACATAAAATTCTTGCTGTTAGTCTGTTCTGATTGAGGGGTCCCAGGAGCTCTAATTCTCAAACTCACAAAGCTGCCAAAAGGTTAGGAATGTTCTTATCAGGATGCTCACTTATCCTTGGGGAAAGAGACATAGAAAAAGAAGTGGCCAAAGACTGCTTGGGGTCAGGATATGTAGGGCACCTGGGATCTAAACTACTACCTATTCCCCAGGGGTCCCATAGAGAAAGTGAGTTACATATTTAATATGTATTGGTCTACCTGCCATATTGGGGAGGGGGTGGGAGAAAGGAGGGGAAAAGTTGGAGCAGAAGGTCTAGCAAGGGTCAATGTTGAAAAACTACGCATACATATGTTTTGTCAATAAAAGAGAGAGAGCTAGTGAGTTACATAGTGGAATGGTTGAATAAATTATTGTATGTGAATGTAATTTTATATTATTACTCCATAAGAAATAATGAAAAGAAACAACTCCTGAGAAACCTGAGATTTGTATGATTTGATGCAAAGTGAAGTGAGCAACACCAAGGAGAACATTTTATATGGTAACAAAACTATAGAAGTTTTAAAGGCTTAAGAACTCTGACCAATGCAATAATTAATTCCAGAGGAATAATGATGAACTCTGCTACTCCTGATGATCCCACAGAGAGGTGATCTCAAGAGGTGGAAAGACATGACCAATGTGGGAATTTATTTAATTGGAGGTGCATATTTGTTACAAGTGTTTTATTTGTTTTAATTTGGGTTGTGGAGTAGGAGAAAAAAGGGGATTCTGGATAGGCATTTTGCCAAAATAAAAAAGATTATTAAACCTTTTCCCCCCCCCAATACAGAAAAGGGAATACGAGTAAGGCCAGAAGGAAATATAGATAAGCAAAACACTTTGACAGCGTATAATTGAGATTCCCTGTTTTATTTCATATATGAAGATAGATAATGATTTATTTGGTATTAAACTCAATTTTTTTTAAAATGAAGATTAAAACAAGAGATGAAGACTGACAGTTCCTAGGATTGAAGTCTTGCCTCTCCTTTTAAATGGATACAGAACTCCTGTTTTCCTTGGAAAATTAACTACTGATGAATATTTCTAATTCTGGAAGGTTCTTTAGGGTCCTGGAGAAGACCAAGAAGTAGCTTTGGATTTATATAAATTCAATAAATGACAGTTTTACATTTATCATCTTCAGAGAACAGTTCTTAAAGATGCAAAGCACATTTGATTCTAGATGTTAAATGCTCAGTCAGTTTGCTCTTTAATTCACTCTGGTAGTAAGATTTCTCACAGTAGGGGGTCAACTCTATCAGAACCAGGAAAGCTATAATTGAAAGGTCATAATGAACTATGGACGTGGGAGGGTAATTTGAATTGATTTTTCCATCCTCCCATTGGTTGCACACATACTCTGCCAAATCAAGGACTGTCAAGTGGTCAAAGCCTCCACTTTGTGAGCCACTGTGTTGACATTGGTCCTCTTTAAAATGAACAATGAACATCATGAGGTAATGTCTTCAATTGTATATGAATTTTATTTAAGTGAGGCAGAGTTGCACAAAGTTGTCAGTCTAATTGATCAGTGGAATAGATTAGGTTCACAGGACAAAAGAGTCAATAACTACAGCAATCTAGTGTTTGACAAACCCAAAGACCTTAGCTTTTGGGATAAGAATTCAGTATTTGACAAAAAAAACTGCTGGGAAAATTGAAAACTAGTATGGCAGAAACTAGGCATTGACCCACACCTAAGACCACATACCAAGATAAGGTCAAAATGGGTTCGTGATCTAGACGTAAAGAATAAGACTATAAATAAATTAGAAGAACATTTTACCTCTCCTATGGAGGAGGAAGGAATTTGTGACCAAAGAAGAAGTAGAGATCATTATTGATCACAAAATAGAAAATTTTGATTATATTAAGTTAAAAAGTTTTTGTACAAACAAAACTAATGCAGGTAAGATTAGAAGGGAAGCAATAAACTGAGAAAACATTTTTACAGTCAAAGGTTCTGATAAAGAGCTCATTTCTAAAATATATAGAGAATTGACTCAAATTTATAAGAAATCAAGCCATTCTCCAATTGATAAATGGTCAAAGGATATAAACAGACAATTCTCAGATGAAAAAACTGAAACTATTTCTAGTCATGTGAAAAAAGTGCTCCAAACCACAATTGATTAGAGAAATGCAAATTAAGACAACTCTGAGATACCACTACACACCTGTCAGATTGGCTAAGATGACAGGAAAAGATGACAAATATTGGAGAGGATGTGGGAAAACTGAGACACCGATACATTATTGGTGGAATTGTGAATGAATTCAACTATTCTGGAAAGCAGTTTGGAACTATGCTCAAAAAGTTATCAAACTGTGCATACTCTTTAATCCAGCAGTGTTTCTACTGGACTTATATGCCAAAGAGATCTTAAAGGAGGGAAAGGGACCTGTATGTACAATAATGTTTGTAGCAGCTGTCTTTGTAGTAGCTAGAAACTGGAAACTGAGTGGATGCCAATCAATTGAAGAGTGGTTGGGTAAATTATGGTATATGAATGTTATAGAATATTATTGCTCTATAAGAAATGATCAGCAGGATGATTTCAAGAGAGGCCTGGAGAGACTTACATCAACTGATGCTAAGAACAAGGAAATCATTATACATGGCAACAAGAAGACTTATACAACCATCAATTTTGATGGACGTGGCTCTCTTCAACAATGAGATGATTCAAACCAGTTCCAATTGTTTAGCAATGCAGAGAATCAGCTATCCAAGAGAGAACTATGTGAAAGGAGTGTGGACGACAACATATTATTTCCACTCTTTCTGTAATTGTGTGCTTGCATTTTTGTTTTTCTTCTCAGGGTTTTTTTTAACTTTCTTTCTAGATCCAATTTTTCTTGTGTAGCAAGATAACTATATAAATATGTATACATATATTGGATTTAACATATTTTAACATATTTAACATGTATTGGACTACCTGCTATCTAGGGGAGAGGGAGGGGGAAAAGAAGGGAAAAGTTGAAACAGAAGATTTTGCGAGGGTTAATGTTAAAAAAAATTACCCAGCATATGTTTTGTAAATAAAAAGCTATGAAAAAAAAAGTCTTACTCTCTTTCAGAGTCATTGAGTGCTACCATCAGGACAAAAGTCAAGATGACTGATGATGGCCTGGGAATACAATGGATGACCTTGAGTCTTTGGTGTTTGGCCAAGCTCTAAGTGCTCCACAGCTCCTACTTCAGCCACCTTGATTGCTATTGGAATAAGATTAATCCCCACCACATAATGTGCAGAAGTCTTCACAAGCTTGGGGAAGACATTCCCCTAACTTTGGCAACACATAAATCTCCCACCCTCACCAGCCTATTTGTGAACCCTCTTAATATAGTTTAGTATGTAATCTGACTTAATTTCCTACAGAGTCTGTTAAAGAGGTTGGTTAGTTATGAGTTTACTAAGTTTATTCAACTTTTATAACACTGAAGAAAGTATAGAGTTATTATGAATTTGTCTTTTCTTTAACTTTTATGGCTTAAGCTCTTCTTATAGTGGCAAAGAAACTGAGTACATGCCCATCAGTTGGGGAATGGCTGAATAATGGGGAAATAAGCTGAATAATATTCATATGTTATATGAATGTAATGGAATATTTTTGTTCTATAAGAAATGATGAGCAGGCTCATTTCAGAAAAGCCTGGACAGATTTATAAGAACTGATGGTGGGTGAAATGAGCAGAATCAAGAGAAAATTGTACATAGCACTAGCAAAATTAAATGATGGACTTGGCTCTTCTTAGCAATTTTAGACAATTTCAATAGATTTTAGATGGAAAATACTATCTGCATCCAGAGAGAGAACTGTGGAGACTGAATGTAGACTGAAGCATAATACTTTTACCTTTGTTTGTTTACTTTTTTCTCATAATTTCTTCCCTTTTTGTCTGTTTTTTCTTTTATAATATAACAAATATGGAAATATGTTTAAAACAAATTTTTTTGTTTAACTTACATCAGATTACTTGCTGTCTTGGGGAGGGGGGAAGTAAGGGAGGGAAGGAGAAAAAATTTGGAACATGAAGTTTTGCAAAAATGAATGTTGAAAACTATTAGGGGAGGAAAGAAAAATAAACTTTGATGGCCTAAGAGGAATATATAAGATTGCAACATGGAAAAGAATTATTTCTCTATCACTTTGATGTATTTTTGCTTATAAGAGGCCTTCTAAGAATCCTAAAGGTTGTTCAGACCTGAGTTTTTCTTGCCTCTATAATTTCCGCATTGTTGTAGATCAATTTTGATATCACAGAGCCTTGGAGATATTTCTCTCATAATAGATCTAGTAGTACAGTAGTAAGTTTCATGTGATTATAAGCTCTTTAGTCAATAGAAGTCTTCAAGTAGTACCTGTAGACATTTTATATAAGAACCTGGGACATTAAAGATAAGATTCAAGCTCAAATAGTAGCTGGTCTAAATAATCTTCCAGTTCTCTTCAAACTTAATCCAGTGAAAGAAATGTGGTATAATAGAAAAAAATTCAGGTTTGGAAATCTGAGGATCTGAATTCAAATTCAGGTTCTACCACGCCTACCTTTGAGACCTTAGGTAAGTCACTTAACTAGATTTTACTCAGGTTTTTTTCCTTTTGGCCTTGATTTTTTGACTTCCCTATTCTCTCTCATTTGTCTCTGTTTTCCCTTGTTCACTTTGACTTCTTTCCCTTCCACTATTGCACAGACCCATGAAGTTTCCTTGAGTTAGGAGTTTAACCTGGACCTGTTTCTTATTTTATAAAATGGGGAAATTGGGCTAGATGATCTCAAAAGTCTTTGTCAGCTCTAGATCTACGATCCTAAAGCTTATGAATCAAGGAAACCTGAATTCTAATTCTAGTCCTACTATTATTGAAATGCATTGCCTCAATTTGTCCTATTTTCTGCTGACTATGGCCATTTGATCCTCACAGTGTGAACAACCAGTGGGAAATACAAGTGGAAAAATCCATCCAAATCTCCCTTCACGTTTGTAAAATGATAGAGGTCAAGATTAAATAGCTTTGTTTCCTTTCCTGTTTTAAAATAGAATAATTCTAGTCTACTCACTTCACAGGTAAGGAAATTGTAAAATAAAGAAGTACATTGCCTAATATCATACTATTAAGAAAGCATTGAGAATTCTCATTTGGTAATGGGAAACATCCCATTTCCTTATCCTCTTTCCCACTAGGCAACTAGGTGGCACAGCAGGTATTGTTGTTGCACTTGGAGTCCAACAGTCTGGCATCCAGTGCTAGAAGATGGAGCTGGAGTCAGGAAGATCTGAATTAGAATCCTGCCTCAGATACTTACTGGGCAAGTCATTTAGTCTCTATCTGCCTTAGTTTCTTATAAAATAGCCCATCCTTCAGAGTTATGATCAAATGATACCATATGTAAATCATTTTACAAAATATTATGTAAATGTATTATTAAAATTAAAGGCAGCAATTTCAATAAACTCATGTTGGAGAGAGCCATTTGCATCCAGAAAGAGGACCATGGAGATTGAATATGGATCATAACAGTATTTTTACCTTTTTTGTTGTTGTTGCTGTTTACTTGCTTTTCCCCTCCTCACTCCCTTCGCCCCTTTCCCCCCCCCCCCCCCGCTTTTTGATCTTATTTTTCCTGTGCAGCATGTATGGAAATATGCTTAGAAGAATTGCACATATTTAACCTATTTTATATTACTTGCTTTCTAGGGGAAGGGGGTGGGGGGAAAGGAGGGAAAAAATTTGGAACACAAGGTTTTGCAAGGGTGAATGTTGAAAACTATCTTTGCATGTATTTTGAAAGTAAAAGCCATTATTTAAAAAAATAAATTAAATTAAAGGCAGCTAGATATTATAGTGGGTAGAACACTAGGCCTGAAGTCAGGAAGTCTTGAGTTTAAATCTGGCCTTAGATACTAGCTGTGTGACTCTGGGGAAGTCATGTAATTCTATCTACTTCAGTTTCCTCCTTTGTAAGATAAACTGGAAAAGGAAATGAGAAACCATTCCAGTATCTTTATCAAGAAAATGCAACAGAAACAACTGGAAAATTATTAATACCAATGCAGGTAAGAAAGAAAGACACATTTTATGATAAATATAGTGTCATTTTATAGGAGTATGAGATTCTGGTCCATTAAGTGATCTGTCTTTCCCACAATTCAATCACTTTTCTTTCTGTTGTTACTTCTTAACAAAACTCATTTATTTAAGGGAGAGAGCATAGGAGTAAAAGAAGAGTGATGTTGATGATATGTTCCTCAATAGTCAGGAGGATGGTGTCATTGTGAAGGGCAGTGTGAGCCAATATGAGGTCCCTGACCTCAGGTCCATTTGATATAGATTAGCATCATTTGACTCAGTTTCCATACCTTTTTCTTTCCATTTCCATCCTTTTCCCTTCCTGCTGAAAAGCAAATTTTCTGGAAAGTGATATCAAACATAACAAGATTCTGAAGGGAGGCCAAAGTGCTGAATTGGTACTTTTACCATCTTGAAGACAGACCAATTTTACTTCTTACAACCTGATGATAGGCAGAATGGAAAAATGGCTGATTTAGGTGACTAGGAGTGAGAAAGAACAAAGCTGTATAATCAACAATTTTTTAAAATTTCTGATGAGCAAGTAAAAGTATATATGTAGCTAGACTTTCAATTTCATTAGCAACTAAAATGAAGATCAGCCCTTTATTTTACTTTTTATAATCTTAAAGAATTGCCTATATGTCTGCCTCATCTTCATCCAGCAGGCCCTCCAGTGTATGCCCTTGTGTTCTGTCTGATTTTTTTTTTCTTTTCTTTCTCTATACAATTTTTCATAAGGATCTCACCAGCTCCCATAGTTTTAATTACCATTTATATGCAGTTGATTCTCAGATCTGTGTCCAGTCCTACCCTTTTTCATGATTCTTAGTCTTGTATCTACAACTATCTATTGGATAGATATCCTAAACTCAACAGGCAGATCACACTGAAAATTTAATTCATGCCTCCCCTTTTCTTAACTTCCCTTTTGCCATAATAGATACCACAATTCTCTCAGTCACTTAGGTCTGAAATGTGTCATCCTTGATTCTTTTAACTCAGTTAAAAGTTTAAGAACTTTTGTTCTTAGCATGTTTACAGTATTAAAAATTATTAAAGACCTGTCCAAAGAGTTTTATTTGTGTAAGGTTATATTCCTAGATATTTACCATTATGAAATAAAAACTAATTTTGATTTAGTAGACCCTCTGAAAGGGTTTCAGAGACTCCTCCCTACAGCCCCAACCAACATTATCTAGACCACATTTTGAGAACCACAGTTCTAATTCACTCCACATAACCAATCTATTTACAAATTCTGTCAGTTCTACTTTTGTCAATAATTTTCATATGTGACTCCTTCTCTGATATTGCCATATTGGTTGTAAGCTCTTATCACTTGTTGCCTGGTCTATTACAATAGCTGGCTGATTGGTTTCCCTGTCTGGAGTCTTCCATCACTCAATCAACTCCATCATTCACTTAGCAACCAAAAGTTACAGAAGAAATTTTCAAATGGAGTTACCAACTCCTCAGTTTGGATGTTCTTTCTTAGCACTCATCTATCACACTCTTTCTATGCTTGTTCCTCTATTTCTGTTCTTCCATACTTTTGCCATTCAATGTATTGGACTCTTGCCTTGATTTTTCTTTCCCTTTTTCTTACTATTGAAAGGGTAACAGTGGAATATTTGGGTTGTCATCTGTCACCTTTCACAACCTTTGACAATAAGAAAACAAAATTCCACAATTGACTGTATTTAAGATACACACACACACACACACACACACTCACAAATAACAAGACATGCATATAAAAAGAGTAAATAGAAATGTCCAGGTTAAAAGTCAGATGGATTAGTCAAAGCTGATAAATAGAATCTAGGAAAGCTGGGTCAAATCCTTCACAATTAGGTCAAGAAAATATGGAAAGGACATGCAAAATATGGTTTAGCTAAAATTTTTCATGGTTCAGGGGCTGTAGACTGGGACAATATGCATATTCAATTATAAAACAAATAAGTCTCAGGAAAAGAAAAGAAAAATTCCTTATCATATCACATGTTCTGATTTGAGACTCAGAAAATATATGCCTGACATATGTGGTTGGCCCCAAGTCAACCAAGTTTTTATTTTCCTAATCTATCCTGATCTGTATACTTTTGGTTCACACCTATGATGTGTAATTTCAAATTGTATATAAAGTTTTTTTTTATTTAATGATTTAATAACTATCATACAAGGCTGTGCATTCATGACACCTTGTTATAAAAGTCTTTTAGGTGGCACTGTGTGCTACTGAATCCAAAGGCTTTTTTAAAAAATCATTACCAAAAATGTGTTACAAACAATAAGCATAGTGAAATGCTTATATCAATATATTGCAGTTGTACAATAGTAAAGATGTGGCTTACTGTGGAATGTCATTTTTTCAGGGAAGCAATTTAATCATTTTATTAACAAGGCCAACAGGTTATTACATTTAAAAGGATTGTCATTTGGCCATCTCTTTTAGACCAAAGGTAAATGTATATCATAAGTTTCTAACTTTGGAACTTAAGAAGAAGAAAATGTGAGATGAAACATGGAAAAATGGATGGAACTTGACAAAGATAAAGGACAATCTCCTTTAATAATATAGACAGAATCAAAGAGAGCAGTCCCCTTTGATAAGTACATCTTACAGATAAAAAACACAAAGGGAAAAAGTCAATGTTTCCCTTCCTCTAGAAACATCTGGTGTAGTCCTGTGGCTCTGTTCCTCTCCAGTTGAGGTCATTTGTAGAAATTTCCTACTAAATTTGGTCTCAAACTTTTAATTTACTTTGCCAATAAACAGGTAAGATAATGAAAATTAGCTCAAATCTTTATGTCTTTTTAAATATGGAATCTTTTAGACTAGGGAATTTACAATTTTACTTATTACTTATATCATCTTACCTACATCTATATTATAGATATATATCATCATCTATATTATATATATCTATATCTATATATCTATCTACATATATATCATCATCTATATTACCTATACCATCACCTATCTCTTTATCTACAAACATAAATCAGAAGCCAATAAACTCCAATACAAAAATGAATTCATCTAAAGTTGCCAGATTTATCTAAAGTTAACAAAAGGTTCTGGGATGGATATATAAATACACTGAGTAACAATTTTAACTAACCCCAATTTAAAGCAATGAACATGTTTACAATAAAACATTTCACTTTTAGCTGTTCAAAAGAATGACTCCTTAATAAAAGTAGATATTACATCCATAAGATATGAGAATTGTATCTATAAGAAACGTCACTTTCCAAAAAAAAAAAAAAAAAAAAAAAAAAAAAAGGCTGATTTTCCCCTACTAAAATCTGCATCAAAGATGCCTTCAAAAAGTGCATATTATAGTCATGAGTTTATACCAATAGGGTGAAGCTTTGGAACCTTTAAGTCCTCTAAGTGTTATGCACATTCTGGTTTTGAATAAGTATCTTTGCTTTTCTAATAAATCAAATAAAATTTTGCCTTATCATGGTTGCATCCATTATCCATATCTGTAAACTACAATCCAATTAACAAGCTGAATCAATGTCTAACATGTGCCAGGCATTGTGCTAAGGGCTGAATGGATGTTCCTGACCTCAAAAAACTTACATTCTGCTGGGGGAGATGTGTACATCTGTATAATGAGTATAATAATAGCATCTAAATCACAAGGCACTTTTGAGGATCAAGTAATACAGAATATAAGCTATTATTACATAAATTCATATTACTTTAAAAATAAAAAAAGAAAGAAAATTTGAGGACCAGAGGAAGGGCATTAATAGCTATTTGAGAGGATAAGAAATGTTCATTGGACCAGAGAACTTAAGCATTATTTGGAAGGATACAAAGTATCAAAATCGCATCTGAAAACTAGATTCTGTCCCTTTTGTTCTGTTACCTCATTTATGTTAATACTGCTACAGTTTCATTTGGACTTACTTTTAGGAAGATCCTATTTGGTTTATCAAACCTTTAGACCAACTGGTGCCTTCTCTGCAAATGCTTTTAATTTGAAGATTATCCAAATGCTGAGTGAAGCTTCTCTTTTCTTGATGGGAAGGTAGCTGTAGAAAGTAGAAGTTGCTAATCTCTCAGGTGTTCTCTTCTGAGTATTAATAAGATGTGGGATGTTTTCTCTATGTCTTTGGTATCTTCTTTCTCCCTCAGAAAATTGACGAATTCTTTAAGGCTCTCACAATTGTGTGGCTTCCAGCACAAATGTCCTTAATACCCCTTTGTTCTATCCAGATGCTTTTCCCCATCTTTGTTCCCATTTTTGTTCTCTTTAATTCAATTTCTATCTCCTTTTAAGAAAATCTAGGATTGTGATCATCAATGTGACAGCTCCATCTTTCTTAATATCATTAAAAAAAGGAGACATATACTTGCCAAAGGAATTTGGCATCATTATGGAAAAGAACCAGTCTAGGATCAAAGTTGTAGGCAGTTTTCATACAGATGATTCTATTTGAAATAGTTTCAAACAAGCTCCAGAATACCGTATCATTTCCTGGATGAACTCCATCAACATTTAAAATAGTTGGCTTTACCATTTACCCCCAAAATCCAAGTGGTTGAATAATGTCTATGGTCTAGACCAGGGGTTCTCAAACTACGGCCCACGGGCCAGATGCGGCTCCCTGAGGACTTTTATGCAGCCTGCCGGGTTATGGCAAATGCGCTGAGGGGCGGAGACAGAATGTGTTTTTACTTTACTATAGTCCAGCCCTCCAACAGTCTGAAGAACAGTGAACTGGCTCCCTATTTAAAAAGTTTGAGGATCACTGGTCTAGACTATGATAATATTATTATACAAATAACTTATAGAGCATTTCCACCAATATAACTTGGACAGAAACTGAAAATGGATAAATAGAGCCCAGTATTATTATACAGGAAGAGGTAGGAAGGCTGAATTGCTTATTAAAAACTGCAGAAAATTCCTTTAGTGACCCACAAATTGTGCCTAAAATGGAGTCATTTTATAAATGCTAATATTCTACCAGTGTTGTTGAATGGATCTAAGTCATGGCATAGTGTGTGCACTATGGTCTCTAAATAGTTTAAATTGGTTATCACTCAGAAGGCAATAAAACCATGTGTGATAATCACATGCCTGTATCACAACAAATAAGGGATTATGAAAAATAATTAAGAGTAAAAAAACCAAATGATTGAAAAAGATGGGTTGGCCATGTATCAAAATTAGAGAATAATCAATATTTTCTTGAGGGATGTCAGGAGAAATTAAGAAAGGACCATAGTTTGCTATGTAGATTCCCTGGAAAAAATTTATGGGAAGACATGGACAAGTTGAACAAGATGAATAAGGACGAAAGGATTATAATATACAGCTCTGAAAAGGTCATTCATCTCCACAGTGAGGAAAACACAAATCCATTTAAGTATTGAGTTAAAAATAACCAATTTTAAAGGCAATTATTATTAGGAAACAAAATTTTGAATTCTCTAGAATTGTACCAACTATTTCCAAATAATTTCCCAAAGTTTCAATTTAAGAACAAATTATAGCCTTTGAAGATGAATTTTTTTTCTTTTAGCTCTCATAATCTTCAAAATGAGAACCAAGAATTTCCCCATTTTCCCTTCTCTGTCTCACAGCAAGCAATACACAATATCGAATTTTTTGTTATACAAATCAGTTAAGTTGTGGAACCCAATTGGATGACTAGGGAAATCAGATAAAGTCCACTTACCATCATAGAAATAACTTTTTTAGATAGATAGTGTTAGAACAATGCTGATGGTAATAGAATATTCCAACTATAGCAATTAATCCAAGAGAATTCAAAGAAAAAAAAAAGCAAAAAAGCAATTCTACCACACAAATCCAACTCTGTATGTGTCTATGTATATATACGTATATACATATACATATGAACATTGCTGTATATTTGACAAATCTACACTTGGAGAATATTTCCTCCTCTGAAGTAAGCTAAGTACCCCTACAAAACAAAAAATACTCAGGGTCAATGGTTTGGTATCCATATCCATGAACAAATTAAGATAGCAACTCTTAGATTTAAGGAAGCATATCCTCCAACCTTGAGAACACATAAAGATGTACCATTCTTATCCCAGAAAGGCACAATGAAAAAGCCTGGGTTGAAACCTATTCTTTATTGTGTGTGTGTGTGTGTGTGTGTGTGTGTGTGTGTGTGTGTGTGTGTATAATCATGGTTGATCCTGTGGCCAATTGTGAAGTGAACTATTTATATTTGGCATCCCTCACCTTCCTTTCACAGGTTTTTTTTTTTTTTTTTTTTTTCTTTTTACCTGTTTTCAAAATCAGAGAACTTGGCTTTTTATGCCATGCAGGGAATCCATCATACAACACATTCAATTTCCACTTAAATGCTTCCACTGATTGATAGGGAATTTATTCCATGTATTGGCATCCATTCCATTTTCATGAAGATCCAATTTTTATGAAAATCTGTCTTACATGAACCAAAATATGCTGCTGTAACTTCTAATTTGAGTCTGTAGGAGCTTAATAAATGTTTATAGATTATTTGTAAAACAGAGAAAATATCTATATAGAGTAGTCATAAAGAAGGCATTTTGTAATCTGTAAAGTACTATGTAAACGTGAGCTATTATTATGACGACAAAATTTCATATTTGAACACTTGGAAAGAAAGCTATAGAGCTTTTTATGTGCTCCATAGACCTTGCCTATGTATAAATCAGTCACAGGTTTTATTACTCAGAGAATATGTGGACTACATTTTCAAATCTGAGCATAGCTTCACCTGAATCCTATATTTGGGTTGAGCAAATTTCAAAGGGTTCAGAAAGAGATTAGATAGGACGCTAAAAGCTAGCAAAAGATGGAGTGCTCTCAAGAATGAAATTCTGAAGATACTATTCTGAGATATTTTCTAAAAAAAGACTGCTGTGAATACACATAGAACTTTTAAATCAATTTTGATTTTTAAGAAGATGCATGCAAGAACAGGTAATGGGAAGAATACAAAAGTATCATGATCTAGTAATAATAGTATAGGTATTGCTAAAACATGCAAATGGTCAAGACTGATGAGGAATACCAAAACTGACAAAAGGGGTTTTTAAGCAATATATAGAGTAAGGACAGGATTAAATAAGTTATAGGATTAATAGTTGGAGTGGATGGAACAAAGGAGAACAACAAAACTACTCAATTCCTATTTTGTTTTCTTGAGTTCTGGAAATCAATGGGTAATAAAAGTTAAAACTCAAGACTAATGAGAAAATAAGTAATTACCTAGCTTTCTTTGATTTAAGATACCAATGGGGTCCTGAAAATTGGTTGAAAGGATTGTTTAGTTACTGTAGGATGACTTTGAAAAGATAATGGAGAATGGGGGCAATGAAGTCCAGAAAAAGGCAAAAATAGAAAATAACAATAAGAAAGGGAGGAAGGAGACAAAAATGAAAGTTCAAGGGGCTTAACTTCGTCTTTTTTTTTTTTTTTTTTAAAGTCCTTATATGGGATCTTTTTCTGGGAAGAAAAAAGTAAGATGGGAAGTTTAGGCAATATAAAAACAAAATGTATAAAACAATTTTTAAAAAGTCCATAATTATTTTAGATTCTTATTGAATAGCTAGAAAAATAAACAATGATATAGACAGCAAGACTGGGCTAATTTTTTAAAGGATTATTGTAGTCAAATAAAAAAAGAAATTCCATAGTTATAGCACATCTAGATATCAGCAAAATATTTGAAAATACTATCTTTGGGGATAAGGTAGAGAAATATGGGTGGGATCAGATTATAATGAGGTAGATTCTAGATTCTTATTTGAACTGGACTCAGTAGTCATAATGTCTTAAAATAAATGAGGAAGGTTTATATAGTGGTGTATATCAGGAATATATCTTTGCTAAGAAAACTGTAAATTGGGTCATGAAGAATCTAAAACAACTGAATGACAACAGACGATGATTCAGAGATCCAGACTATGCCTGATATTTTGTGATTCAGAATTCTAGCAGTCTGTTGTATTTTTATCATGTTGTAAATACCATCTCTGTTTAACATCATAATCTCATTTAAAAAAAAAAGAAAGTTCTTACATAGATACAAGAAGACATTGTCTCTTGTTTCTTTTGGGTGAGGAGATGGGAAAAGGGAGGACTATATATTTGTTTCCTTTCATTTAACTGGTAAACACATGCTCTGGCTTGAAAAGTTGTGATCTTAGTTTCATTTTTTCCTTGGGGAAAACAAAAACAAAAACAACACAAAAACCCATCAGTCTAACAAATCACACAATATAATACAAATGACCCATGCCTGGTCCCTATCTTTTATCAATAAAAATTTACTGAACAACAACTACATATCCATCATACATCACAAATAAGCCCATGAATATAAGAATAAGATAAATCTGTAGCTCATCCTTTAAGAAGCTTAAAACATTCCCAAAATGTTCTTCATTATTCCTGTAAATTTAATCTGGGCTGCACATCATGATTCAAAGGCCATCATTCTCAATTATACAGCATATATAATAACTCTGATTTTTAATAGACTTGTACAAATAAATACATACTAATTTTCTCCTTTTTTTACCCCTTAGAAAATGCACTGTACAGATATAAAACATCTACTGTAATTAAAAATTGAAAAGTTTAAGTTTTAAGTTATAATATTTTATTAAAATAGCATATTCAACCACTGTCAACCAATAATACAATAACTTTTTTAATTTTCCCAGAGTACGCAGCACGACACAGTAGTGATTTAAAATATCCTTATCCATGATAATCAATGAAAATGTCTCCAATTCAAGTGAGCAACTAAAACTAAAACCTTGGAAAATTTCTGAATCCAAAGAAACATAAAGGTTTCAAACTGAATTCTCGTATATACTCCTGCAGACTCAATCCCAGCATTTTACTTGCCCGGCAATACTGTTAAACTTCTTCTCTTACGCATAGCATAACTATGGGATCCATATTTTATAAATAAAATTGGCATTTTCCATTCCATTTATCTTCCTTTTCAGCTTCACAAAGAAACCAGTAAATAAAACTGTCAGTGACAGTCAACAACAAAGGATCTCACAGCAAGATAAAAAACTTGAAAATACTCAAAGATGTTTCTATTCTATTTGTACATAAAAAGACAGATTTTAAAAAGTGCAAGGCAAGATTTGCAGTTTTCTTCTGAGTGTGTGTGTGTGTGTGTGTGTGTGTGTGTATGTATGTGTTGGGGGAGGGTTTAGGCACATCCATTTCCTTAAAGCAAGCTTCAGAATGAAATTCCAGTTTGTTCTTCATAACACCTGTTTAAGTCTTTCTTTTAAAAAAAAAGGAAAGGAAAAAAATTACATCCTGTCAAATGTAAAAGGGAATTCTCCTGTCCAGAGAAGCAAATCCTTCCTTCAATTATGTCGTGTTCGGCCCTTTTTTATCCTTGCGGGTTTCGGTTTGGGGATGTATTGATTATTTGCTTGGTACTCAAGTTCTTTACGGAAGTAGTGAATTGCCTTATTCAAGCCTTCTTCCAAAGGGACCTGTTTGAAAAGGGAGAGAAAAAGACAAGGTCACATCAATACCGAGTTTCTTGTCTAATGAAATAAGTAATTGTGCTTGTCCTTTGGCGTTTATGCTGTGCAGGAAATGCTGGTTTTCAACATGAAGTGTTTGCTAGGAATGCTCACAGCACCACACTCTGGTCACAGGACCAATGCCAACCCAAAAAAACCAGAATACTCTGCCTACTGTTTCAAAATGTAGTGGAATTCAGCAGCAGGAGTACAGTTTTGTTTTTTATCTTTCATTTTGTTTATTTATTATAAATAAAATTCTACTCTAAAAGATACCAAATCTGAAATACCTTCTTTTCTTTTTTTTCTATTTCCTTTCTTTAAACTTTTCTCCCCACTCCCCTTTTTTTACTTCTACCTACTAGTTTCTATTTCTAATTAAACAAAGAAAAAATGTTACTTGGGGAAACAATAATTTTCTTTTAAAAAGGAAAGTATTTTAATCTCCCAAGGACTGTTTCCTCATCTGAAGAAAGAGGAGATTGAACTAAATGGCCTTTGGCCTCCTCTCTAGAACTGATTCCATTTCACTATTATTCTGAGAGAAGGCTACAGGATGGGAAAAGAAAATATAAAAACACAATCAGCCCTTTGCCAATGAGTCCTTTTATGTCTCAAATATCTACACATAGTTCACATTAAGCTGGATGGGCAACTTTCACTTACGGCTGGATGAAAAGACAGAATACTCTAAAATGATCTGGAATGGCAGAGTTTAAAATAATCTTAACCTCATTGTTAGCTGTCAGCTCACTTTAGATAACAGTAACAGTTGAGCTTTCACTTATGAAGATAGAGAGCAAAATGGAAGCAGCAAGAGCCCCAAAGCTTCTCCTGATATAAATCCCTTCAAAATCACTACATGATTAGAAATTAGAAAAAAAAAAGTGGTAACCACTAGATCATTGGGTAGGTTCTTGGGATCACCTCAGTGACTATCTACTCTGATCCTCTTCAATTTATAGTTGAGAAAAAGTAACGTGCCCCAAAATAAATATCCAAATAGAGGGATAAATATTCAAAGCAGAACTTAAACACAGGTCTTCTGACTCCATATTCAGTATTTATACATAGCCTTCAACTAGAAATACCTAATTTTCTCACTAGTCTTTATAATATATGATGTCTGATTTTATTACTTCATATAATGGGATTTTTGTTTAGTTTTAGGACAGGAAGAGAAGACTAGAACTTCTCATTTCAGTGGGGGATTCTCTCTCTACAAATGTAAATTAGCTTTTGGCCTGTGATATTTAGACTCAGGGAATTGATTAGGGAACTGAAATGCCAAGTAACTTTGCTTCAACCGTGACCTAAACCCATGTCATTCTTACTCCAAGGCCAGACCTTACCACCGTACCATGCTTCCTTTTATGTAATGTTTCCCAAAAACTGTAAACAATTTTTTTTTTTGTAAACTGAATTAAATCTTATAATTACTAAGAAAAACTTGCTATTTATATGGGAATTCCAAAGGGGGGGAGAAATATATATATGTATATATATATATATTTTTTTTTTTTTGAAAAAAAAAAAAAAAAAAAAAAAAAAGGATCCTTTATAGGTAAGAAGTCATCCTAAATGTTATTCTGTAATGCAAATAGTTTGTGAGAAAAAGAAAAGGGGAAAAAGGATGGGGGAAAAGAATGGAGAAAAATGTATTTTTAATTGTTAAAAAATGGAAATGTAAGTAACAGTACCATTGTGTGATGACCAATGATTAACTTAGCTTTTCTCAGAAATAAAATAATCCAAGACAATTCTAAAAGACTCATGATGGAAAATGGTAAACACATCTAGAAAATGAATTAATGGAAGCTGGATGAAGCATAATATTTTTACTTCTTTGTTTTCATGTTTTTTCCTTTTTGTTTTGTTTCTTCTTTCACAATATGACTAACGTGGAAATATGTTTTATATGAGTGCATATGCATAACTTACATCAGATCATTTGCTGTCTTGGGGAAGTGAGAGGGGAAAAATTCAGAACTCAAAAGCTTATTAAAAAATGAAAAAAAATTAAACCATTCAACAGAAGTAAAACAAAAGATAAACTTTTGGGGATTTGAAATACTTTTGGGGGAGGGCTTACTTGCAATATGTTGAAGAAAGCCTACAATGTCTAAAATTATCCATATGAAATTTAAAAATTTTTCATATTTGAATTGTCTCAAACAAAGATAAATTTATTCTGACTTTAATAATTCTTTAATAATTAATTTAATAAATCTTTTATATTCTCAACCTTGGTTTTCTTATATGAAAAACAAGATGAATAGATCTTCCTCCACTATTTGGTGATTCTTCCAACTAAATTATATATTATATAGATTTAGTCCATTGCTAGATGCTGCTTCTTTCCTAAATCAAGAATATGGGGGGCTCCCACCTCCTTAAATGCCCTTGGTAATTGGGTTCAGGGCAGACCAGTGACTGGGAACAACAACAAGGGTATTCCTCACTGTCTCTACCACTAGCCGTTTGCCTCAAAGCTATCAACAATATGCTTCAAAAACAGCCTTCCTCTCAACTTATAATAACAAACTTAGAGAATTCACAGCAAGGGATAATTATCTTCCATGGATTAAAGTCCTAAAACATGAGAATGTTTCTTACTCAATGTTTATGAACTTGCTATCTCTCTGATTCATAGATAATAAATAGGTTACCCCTTCCAGGTAAGCTTTCATGCATCTACTGACAAAATTAAGTGAAGGCATTTTCCTTCATCAGGAATTCTAAACGTGGATCTAAGAAAGCAACAGGAACAAAGGTCCTGATAAGTCTATAAGCTCCAAAACAGGCCACTGGCCAAGGTGTCTGCACAGGGGAATACAACTGTGTATATGTTATTTCATTCGGCCCAGGCAAGGCCATCAAAGCTATTTCCTTGGTAACAGAAAATGATTCTCAAATGATGCATGAAAAGTCATTTAATGGTGTGAGGAAAACTCCACCCCTTCTTCCCCTCTGCCTCACCAGGCGTTGCTTAAATCCAGCTGGTATGGCTCTTCTATTGGTGGACAGAAGGACACAAAAGGGAGGGGAGGGGGGAAGGTCATGTACAACAGAGGAAATCAATTTTCCAGGGGATGCTATGTCTCCTTTGGCTTCACTTACCACGGGCTCCCACCCCAGCATTAACTTGGCTTTTTGGATATCCGGCTTTCTTCTCTGTGGGTCATCTTGGGCTTCTGAGAGAAACTGAATTTCACTACCGCTACCTGTTTAAAGACCAAAACCATAACAATTTCTAGAGATATAAAGAGAATCAACCATTGTGATATGATGGGAGACAATTAAAAAAGGAAACAAACAAAACAAAAGTTAAAATCTAGCCTTGAATTAGGGATCTGGATGATTAGGGGATTTTTTTTGGGGGGGGGAGGTGTAAAAACAGGAGGACTGAGTGTTACCCAGGCTGAAAGTATAGTCAATAGCAGCTTCTCCCGAGTCTTCTGATTCTATTAATTGTTTGTTTGTTTGTTTCTGATTTGGAACTCCTCATCCCTCCTTAGGTGGCTTATTCTCCCTTCTTATTCCTCCACTATTTTGGTGTTGGACTGGTAACAGGCTGTTTAGTCTATTCAGTTTAGAACTCTCATGCTCAAGTGATCCAGTAGCCCCAGCCTTCTGATGGCGAGTTTTACAGGTTGTCACCATAATCAGCTGAAAAATGTCTTGTTAAACCACTTGGTCACATTAACAAAGGTTCTTTCCTCCCAACTCCCCAAGACCTAGAAAATTAGGGTACCATTTTTATGTGACAATAGCCTCCTAGACAATAATTCTCATTTTCAGAGGACTTGAAGATATTTAAGGTGATAGTGTCAGAAAGCTGGGCCTATATTGAAGAGGATCTGAGTTCAAATGCAGTTATGTTATCCAGCCCTGAAACATTTAACCTTCCTGATGTCCAACTGCTTTACCTGTAAAATAGGGATAACATCTCATACAATGTAGTATAAGGATAGAGCTTTGTATCTTCTTGTTTATTGTGATGGTGGTGGTGTCTAATTCTTTCTGACCCCATTTGGGTTTTTCTTAGCAAAGATGCTGGAGTGGTTTGCCATTTCCTTCTCCAGCTCATTTTACAAATGAGGAAACTGAGGCAAACAGGGTTAAATGACTTGCCCAGGATCTGTCTGTATACATACATACTCATGTATACAATACACATATGTATATACCCATGTAGATGTATGTATGTGTGTGTATATGTATACTTAATAAATATCTATGTATCTATATAGTTGCAATGTCACCCCAATTTTATCAAGGGGGAAAAATGTCCTTATTTTATTACTGCGATTATCTCCTCTACCAATGAAAAGCACAAAACTCCTGGGACTTAGTACATGGACTGTTAGAGTTATTTTGGCTGAACATTAATTTCTTTGTGGTTGACCTGGGGTCAAACGCCTTCAAACCAGAGATGCTGGTCTAAAAAGCTACATCATTAGTCAGTACTCAAAGACTTTTCACCTTGGTGGAACCTGCTAGACCTTGGAATCTAATGCCTATGGTATATAGCTTTTGAGAAAGTAAGGTCACGACTAAGTGGGAACAACGCCTGGAAGAGAACTCTGGTAAAGTCTATTACAAAAAACAAAAACAAAAAAACTACCAATTTAGAAGCAAACTATGATGATTGTCTTTATTTTCCATTTCAATTTTTAATTTCTCTTGATTTCCATAGCAGAGCCAGTCTTTCATGGATGCAGATATTGCCATAATAGGAAGGCTGCTAATAACTGGGGCAGAAGTTACATTATCTAGGAAATGCTCTCTTTTAGGTTTAAAAATTTAAGTTTCTGCTGAACATATACTGACTAGGTTTCCCGAAAGCAGCATTGCAATAGAAGATTGAACCTCTAATAACTGTAAATCATTTTTCAAACCTTTAAGTGCCACATATTTGTTACCACCTTCTCATTATTGTTGTCCTTGTTTATGAGTTTAAAAAATTATCCCAGACATATGATTTCATTGGTGTAAGAAAAATTCCCTTCATCAAAGATGAACTTTACAACTTATAGCCTGTGAACACTGCTAAGGTCACAAAAAGTAAATGGCTGGTCCAGTGTCATAGCCAATATGGGTTAAAAGCTAGGGCTGGAACTCTTGAGATGAGCTCTCTATCTCTTACACTAAGATATTTCTCTAGTCCACAGCATCCAGAATTTCCACATAATTTCCCATCAAACTAAACTCAATCCTTCTTAGCATCTGTGATGAAATACTTTTCTATTTTTGATTGTTGTTTAGTCATATCCAAAACTTAGTGACCTCATTTAGGGTTTTCTTGGCAGAGATGCTAGAGTAGTTTGCAATTTCCTATTCCAATTCATTTTACAGATGAGGAAACTGAGTCATATAAGATTAAATGGCTTGTCCAGCATCACACAGCTAGTGTCTGAGGCTGGATTTGAACTCAAATTCAACTGTAGTGCAGGTCCAGTGCTCTATTCATTGTGACACCTAGCTGACCTTCCATTTTGGGCCTGATAAATTCTTTCCACTCAAAGACCCCAAGATCACCACTTTATTACAATGAGACACTGTAGTTGAATCTTAGTGAAGTCTGTAATTTAAATAAGAACTCTAATAAGTGAAATTAGAGTTATTATTAATATGGATAATAAGTTAATCATTACTGTCATTGTGATATCCAGAAAGTCAATTTTTCAGTCACTCACAGAATTACCTAAGTATGTAAATTATAGAACCGGTACTGATTTTCATTGATAAAACCAATTTCCTTACTTGGTCCCTCCCTATATTGAAATGGAAATTTTGGCTCTCTTAAAGATATGGAAATAAAACTTAGTTCTATTACAAATTAAAATTTAATATCTTCTTATGATGTGGGGGCAACTCAGGGGTCAGAGGATCATAGATTTATGCCTGAACAGGGCTAAGAAGATATTGAGTCTCATGTCATTTTTACACATGTGGAAACTGAGGCAGAAAGATTAAGTAATTAGCTAAAAGTCATTTATACATACATCTAGTCAAATATTTGAGAAGGGATACTTAAAAATGACCTTTCTCATATCCATGGTGAAAACCTTTGCTGTTTTATGTAATTCAGAGATTGCAAAAATTGAGTAAGGATTCAGGAAGAGGAACAGTGTAGTAGATATTATTCCAAATATGGAGTTCAAGGAGATGGGTTCAAATTCCATCTCTGTTATTTACTTCCTCACCCTTCTGGGTCTCAGTTTCTTTATTTGTAAAATGAAAGGATTAGATCAGATAGCCTCTAAGTTCCCTTAAGGTTTAAATCTTTGATCCTAACTTAATTTCTTAAAAAGACTTCTTCCTGGATGTTGGGGGAGAAGGAGGGAACAGTTATCTGAAGGATCAGAGAATAGATAGGAAGTGGGTGAACCTGGTGATCTGAGCCTCTGAGCTCAGGACTAGAGTCTCTCCTCAGTTTGGCCAATGAGGAGAGAACCAGATGTATTCCTTTAACCAGAAATCAAAATTCCAAAAAGGCTGCCTGCTACTGTAAGGAGATTTGAGGTTTTCTTAGGTCAGATGTGTAACAAAGCTCTTACTGCTGACAGATGTGTATAATAAAGACATGAATTCAGATCAGGTGGGAGAAAAACACTGACCTTTGGTTTCAGGTCAAACTCATTTGTAGCTGACTTGATCTCAGGAATATCTATAACTGGCTAATAAGAAGTGAATATACAATAAAAGCTCTGATCTCAGCAAAGCCCAATTACGCTAGTGCCATATTTGTTCAGCAGAAATCTTTAGTCTCCCTATACACATGGGTACAGGACTGAGGAAAAAAAAAAATTCCAAAGATTCCATGAATTGCTCAGGGCTGGGGACTAAACTCATTATATTAACAGGAGACAGATTGCTTGGACCTGAACTGAGTCTGGAATCAGACAAAGCTCTGGGTCACTGTGGGGTGCAATTGGCTGGCTTATTATCTCTTGCCCTGATTTCTATGTTGGCTTTTACAATTTCACAGGAAAGCTGGTCAGAATTGTAAATAGTATTTAGAGCTGGCTGATGTGTTCTACACCAAACAATACACAATTTAAGTGATTTTTGTTCACCCTCTAAAATTCCATTCTCACTCAGTATAGGCTCCTCAAACAAATCATTTTCACCTACACAGAATGACCTAACTTTGGGGAACAAAAAGGATCTATCACAGAAACAAGCCCATGGTTACAATCCCAAACAAAACCAAAGACACCCTTTTCTCCTGCTGTTATTTAATTAAAGCATCAGAAGACAAATGTCTCTGATAAAAGCTCTGCTTTTATTCAATTCAATTAGCTTATATTAATTACACATTTGCTAATCAAGGAATTAACCACTGATAGGAAACATTCATACTGAAGTTCACCCATGAAATGACTTATCCTACTTACCAACAAGGTTTTTAATTAACTGAGCAAATTCTAGAATTGTATGTTCTTCTGGGTTCCCCTAAGGAAGAAATGGCCACTGGTTATGAGAGTAATTAAGCAATCACATTAATCTTCTGTAAGATGTTTATAGGCTCACGACAGCAAAAGGCAACAGGCTTTCTAGAGCATACATATGTTTATTTCATCACAGTTGCAATTTTCATTCAGGGCTGTTAATACATCAAAATTCATGTTTATAGGCTCTGGCTGATGATACATTGTATCTATTCACTATCTTTCCAAGTATAATAGCAGCAGCAACCATTGTATATAAATGGCTGAGTCTGGAGTCAGGAAGCCTTGCATTCAAGATACTGTGACCTAATGAACTAACTCACTTAACCTGTCCACCTCAATTTCCTCAACTGAAAAATTTACTCTCTTTGAAAAATTGTAAATTAAGGTAGCACCTAGTTTCCAGATTTTTTGTGATAGTCAAATAAAACAATACTTGTAAAGTTCCTAGCACAGTGTTTGACATTATAAACATATAAATAAAAAAATCATTCTGATGGGAGAACCCCTAATGAGAGCAGTGACATAAATGCTAAACAAAAGCAAAGCCTACTTGCTTAAATATGATAATATCTAGTGTCAAATATACTAGATAAATTCCACATAAAAGAGAAATTATAACTCTAACACTTATACAAAATGTAAATATTTGTTTGGTGAGTAGTAGCCCTTCTAATAAAACAGACACACATACACCTAAACAGGCTTTGTATTTAATAATGAAGAGAGAAGAAAAAGTCTTGTCTATTTTCATTTACTGTTTTAAAAGTCTCTAAATATAATGGGCTAACTTCATATCTTCAAGGTGTCAAGCTGTATCTTTCAATTATTTATTTATTTTTTTATCTGAGAAAATAAATTTCTTAAGTTACATATCTTTAGTTTTTCTGAAGGGTATTTTGATGAGTTTTAACTATTTTGGGGTCTTATTTTAATAATAATATTAACAAAAACCCAAGGACCATGGGGAAAATAGGCTTTCATTGTATCACAGGTATTTAATTGGAAGGGACCTCAACAGACTAGCTAGTCCAAATCTCTTACTTTGCATAGAAAGAAACTGGTGTAGAGTTGTTTCTGATTTTGATTCTGTGATTGGGATTTTCTTGGCAAAGATATTGCAATTTTCTTCTCCAAATCATTTTATAGATAGGAAAAATTAGATGAACAGGGTTAAGGGACTTGTCCAGAGTCACACAGTTTCTAAAGCCACATTTGAACTCAAGATGAATCTTCCTGACTCCAGGCACATCATTCTATCCACTGTGCTACTTAGTTGCCCTAAGGAAATGAAGCCCCAGCAAACTAAATAATTTGACCAAAATTATAAAGTTATCAGAGGTTCAATCTGAACTCAGGTCTCTTGATTAACCCAGACAGCATCCTTTTTCTTGGCAAGAAGGCTGTTTTTCATAGTTATATTACAACTACTCTCATCAGTGAGATGTTATCTTTGAAAAAGCTCCTTCTTCCATGTTACTCAAGGATATTTACATAAGATACATTCAAGTATTAAATCAGGGACACAAATTTATGCATGTAATTTCCATAAGTTACAAGCATTATTAAAAAGCTTTTATTAATACTGTCTGATTATGCATGTTGTTGCCAAATTGAGCGGACCTAGGTCTTCATTTATGAGTTCCGGGTTTCTTCATTATGATCTTTTGTAAAACATCTTTATGGAAATATGTTGCTTATAAAACTTTCTTACTCTGTGCATCTTCCCCAGCCAAAAAACATTTAGATTCTCAAAGATTTTTTTTTGATAGAAAAGGTAGACCCTACAATTTAGAGCTCATAAGGACTTTTACCAGAAAGTCATACTCCTGACAACCAATGGAGAACAGAAAATGTGAAGAAAAAGGACTTACCAAGTTGACAGGGCTACTAACATTGCTATTCATTAAGGCCACAAGTCCATTCACTAGGTCACTGCAAAAAAAGGAAAGCCCAAATTGTCTATTTCCTCAAAAGAAATAACTATTGAAAAAAACAATTTCTTGGTCCCTCCCCCCCCAAAATAAATCGGAAAATATGAAGAATGTAAAAAACCCCCAAAAAACAAATCTTGTAATTGAAATGGATGTTCACAGAATAAGTTCTTATGTCCCTAATGAAAACCCATGTCTGATGTGTCCCTAGCCATTTAGCTCCCATGGACACTGATGATTTCTTTACCCAGATGAAATGTTATTATAAAACAAAAGCCCACTGAGATGAAAGAATTATGCAAAGCATGGAGATCCCCAGACCGGCATGTTACAAAGACAAACCAAATAATACTGGTTATTGAAATATGATTATGACTTGTTTTCTAACACCCCAACCTTCTCCTCCCCAACCAACAATCTCAAACACTCCAAGCAAAAAAGTCAGGGAATTGCAAATGTTTCAGATGGAATGTGATTGGTTGGTCCATGAAAAGTGAAGAGAAGTAAGCAAATTTCCGCTTACCAAGATTTGGTTCTTATTTTCAGAAGCTTTAAAGTGTGGCTCTGTTAAAAAAAAGTTACTCTGTAAAAATGACACCGCAGTACTGCACAAAAGACACTTCTATTCCTATTCAAAAGGCAGCATATCCCTAGAGAAAGCTCTCAGTTCTGCACAGGAGATTTGAAAGATGCAAATTTTAAAATATTTTGATCCTTCTCTGTGCATTGTTACCACTGAGGAGCAGGGCATTATGAGTCATTTTACAGATGAAAAAAAAAAGTATTTGTATAAAGCAAAAGACAAGGATCAACAGTCTTGCTTTTCTCTTAAACAAAGGAACCTTTTTGGGGGCTATTTTGGCAAACTTTTCAATTTTCCATTTATAACCAATGGGCATATTTATACTAGCATGCTCAAATCATTCTTTTCTCACAAATCAAGCACTCATGCCAATAATTGCCAGCCATTTGATTATTTCTCTACTATAGAGAAACTGACCAAAAAAAGTCACTTCATCACTATGGCAGTGAATCATTGGTACCATCTTAACATTCTTTATAATGGAGGTGTTTTTTTAGTAGCAATGTGGCCTGAAAAGATTCAGTTTCAGACATTAAAAGCTGCCATTCAATACTACTTATTATAATTAGTCTGAAACTGGTAGGGAGTGGGGATGGAGATGGTGAGAGTAAAGTTATTTAAGTTAATATCAGATAATAAGGCTAACAGGATTCTGGTAACCATGCTTTGAATGATGGATAATTTATAACATAATCTGGCAACTTTTAAGGTCAACCCTGCACAGATCATACTTACATTTAACCTAAAGTTCTTATCAAGTGTCATTTTGACAAAGTGACTTTTTTTTTTTTAAATAACGTGACTATAATGTATATGAAAACATAACTTGACCATGAAAATATCAACCACAGCAATGGTAAAATGGCAATGGTAATGAATTTGAATTATTAACTATTCCTTACTTAGATGACACATTTTTGGAAAACAAAAGTTGCATTATGATGACTAAGTAGCATCATCCCAAAAGATTAGAAATAGCAGATTGTAAGAATGAGAGACTATTGGTTAAGAGGTTTTCTCATACCCAATCCTAATTGTAATATAAAATGTGAGATATAGGATGATATGATTGATAGAGTTGGTCTAAATGTCATAAAGATTTAGATTTATGTACTTCTGAAATTTAATAATATGTGGTCCCAAGAAAGTCACTTAACTTTTTAAAATTTCTATGGCTCTAATTAAAAAAAAATTTGCAATGGAAGAACTTTCTTCATAGGAAGTTCTCTACATTGATAAAATTATGGAACTAAATTTTATCAAAGAAAAGAATGCCCTAATATATAAAGATTCTTAAAAGAAGAAGCTTGACAAAACAGAAAGCAAAATGGACTTGGAATGAGGAAGACAAAGGTTAAGATTCAAAGGTTCAAATACCATTACTGACTGTGATCCTGAGCAAGGGTTTCACATAGGTTTTCTCATTTGTAGAATGGGTATGACAACATTCTTCATACACACAAGGGTGTTGTGAAGACCCAAAGATATAACATAAGTAAAGCACTGTGCAAAAACTGAAATGCTATTTAAAATATTAATTATTATTTTAAGAGGAAAGTTGGCATAGGAGAGTAATGAATTTGAAATCAGGAAATTCTGGGTTGGAATCTCATCTCACACTAATTAGCTGTGCAATTAGTAGTGATGGGCTACAGGGAAAACACTTAATATCTTCCTTATCTACAAAATGAGATAATAATACCTGTAAAGAACTTTTAAGACTTGTTGTGAGATTCAAAGGAAAATATATGTAAAGGGCTTTAGAAGTTTTAGAGCACTATATAAATTTCATCTGTAATTTATTTGGAGGAAGAGCCATTCTAAACATTTAATTATTTACTTGAGTTACTTAGTTATTCATTTATTTATTTATTATAAGTCCAGAAATGATTCTTTGGGTCTTTTTATAGTTTGTGATAATTTAGTCAGAACTGGGGGCCATTTAGGGAGAAAAGATTTACTTAGTGAATGAACATGAACACCATTTCTCTAAGAACTTAAATGAATAGTTCGTTCATGTTATATGTTTACATCATTCTATCAGAAGATAGAATAGTTGAAAAGTAGCAGTATACTTTTCTATTTTGGCTAAAGGCAGAACCTTGGGCTTGGCTTGAGATGAATTGTGAATTTTAAATCTTGCTGCTTTAACCTCAATTGCTATAACATCATAGTCAACGTCTCTGAGGTTCAGTTTCTTTGTGTCTAAAATATGGATAACATTTGCAATTCCAACCTTGCAAGGTTGCAATTAGGAGCCAATATGTACATGTCAGTTATTTTTAATAAGAAAGAGAAAACTTTATGATAAATTTTAGTTATTCTCAGAATGAGTCATCATTTTTTGGATTCAATTGATGATTTCACTGACATAGTTAATTCCTATTGAGGAAATTCCATTCATTAATGTAGATCAGTTGATGCTAGCAAGATCAATTTAGAGAGAGACCTATGTCACTTATAAATTAAGTGACTTTCCCAGGGTCACATAGCCATTATGTGACAGAGATAGGAGCTAAACCCAATCTTTCTTGCTTTGAGGCCAGTTCTCTATCCACTATGGCTCATGCTGCCTATTTCTACTGTCATTATCATGATCACCAAAATTTTTCTTATAGTTAATAAATGAGTTGCAATAGAAACAGTCTTAGCAAAGTTAATTATCATATCACTGTTCTTTAATTTCAGTGAACTTTTGGGCAGGTAGAAAATGATTTTTTTTGGTAACTGAATAAATGTATTGGGATTTCACTGACTCAGTAAGTATTTAATCAGCAATTGATCATATTAGTCACTGTACTAAACAATAAGATACAAAGGCAAAAAACAAAACAAAATATGGTCTTTCCAATAAGGTCACATTCTAGTGAGGGGGAGACAACTTGCAAAAATATTATGTATATACAAAATAGATATAGAAAAAATGGGAGATGATCTAGCAGTGATAAGGACAGGGAAGGGGTCTCTTTCAAAAAGTGGGATTTAAGCTGAGTTTTGAATGAGGCCAGAACAGCAAGAATGTGGAGGTGAGGATGGAAAACTTTGGGACAGGGGTGGGAAGGTTGGGAATTGAAAACATGCAACTGGTGTTTTATTAAAGTCACATTGGCTATAAGAAGAATTGGATTGGGGAAAGTCTTGAGGCAAGGAGATCAACTAGGTAACTGCAAGGGTGATAGTTATGTGAGAAAGGGAAGCATTTAAGAATTCTGGGAAAGTAGAAACAACAAAACTTAACTTTGAATATGTAAGTTCATCATCTATACACTCAGGAATACCATCACCAACATCATCAAATGATCACGGATAAAACTCAAATTTAGAGTCTAGGTTTTCTCTTCTGTAAAGTGGGATTATACTGAAAGGATTATTATGGGAAAAGTGTTTGTAATTTATAAAATGAGTGAACATCAGAATGTCTTCATTCAAGCAGGACTTGTACTTAGTAACATTATATTAGCATTTAGACGAAACTGCATTTATCAAAGACTTTTTCTTCTACCAATTAGTTGGAACTTGTGAAAATTTAAAATGCAAAACACATCAGGTGAATAATGCAAATAGACAGCAACTGAATGTTAAGAAAGTAAACAAAATGGCTTATTGGCATGGTTTTCAAACAAAAGGAATAGTAGAGATGATGGAATCAAAATGACTTAAGAGCTGTTCTACTGAAAATAAAAATGGCACTGGAGTAAGGATATTTGGGTTATAGTCCCAGGGCTGCCACCAATTATCTCCATGACTTTTGTTATTCAGTTGTTTTAATCATATCCAACACTTCTTGACTCAATTTGGGATTTTCTTGGCAGAGTTACTGAAGTGGTTGGCCATTTCTTTCTCCTGTTCATTTTATAAATGAGGAACTAAGGCAACCAGAATTAAGTCAATTGCTTGGAATCACATAGCTAGTAAGTGTTTGAGATCAGATTTGAACGCAGGAAGGTGTGTTTCCCTGATTCTAGGCCAGGCACTCTAACTACCCAATGATCATTTTAACTCTTTGGTATTCAATTTTCTTAATTTGTGAAATGGGAATAATACTTGTACCATTTATCTGAAACATCTTTATCATAAAACATTATGTAAATATTAGTTAATAGTATTAGATTTTGATTTAATAAGAATACTTGAAAAAGATGGGAGGAAAGGGTAATAAAATGGGTGAAAGTGATGAATTTTCTACTCATAGGGTTGGGTAGCAAAATCTCCTCAATGTTTACCTTCAAACCTATTAGGTACTAAACAGTACTTAATAATAGTATTACTACTACCAGAGTCCTTTCACCATTCATTTTGCTTTATATGTGCAGACTATTTCAATTTTTAAAAATACTGGAGGCTCAGGAATAAGGAATTACTTCCTTTAAAATTTCCCAAATTATAAAGGACCCAATAGAAAGATCTTTCCTTATTTTTAGAATGCTGAGGTCATTCTTTTGAACTTAGGAGTCAGGAGTACTACATGTATGACCCAAAACAAATCACTTTAACCTCTCAGTTTCTTTATCTGCAAAATGGAAAGGGGCGGTCTCTAAGGTCTCTAAAATTCTCCACCTATAAGCCTATAAACTTAAAAGAAAGTAATCTAGAAATGGCACTAAATTATATTTGTGACCAAGTTTTCCTTATCATTATGATGGCCCATGTAACCCTATGTTCCCAAGTCTTTACTAGGTGGATATATCAGTCAAGATACTATACGGCAGCTGAGAGGAACTTCTTGAATATCCTGAAGAGTAGACACTTGAACTCCAGAACAACAGGTCACATATCACTTTTGCTTGGCCAAGACAATCAACTCCGTTGGATTTCAGTTTCTTTATTGGCAAAATGAGGAAGATGAACCAGAGGATTGAGAAGATCTCTTCTACTTTTAAATTTATGATTCTATAATAGTTATGGTTACAAAATTACTGGAAAATCTTTTAAGGAACATACCCTATTGACCAGAGGAATTTCACAGGGAAGAGTATAACTTGTGAAAATGTATTTTATATTGAAGTACATGACAAAACATAATTAGTTTAGAGAAATAAGTGGTCTTGCCCATCATGTATTTAGCTATCCAAAAATAGAATGGACTAATTTCTTTAAAGTATATGACTACTTTCCGAAGCTATTATGGAGATTATTAAATCACTATCATGGTAATACACATTTATACAAAGTTATAAAATTAAAAAGCACTTTACATGTATTACCTCCCCTGAATCACAAAAAATTTTTAAATATGTGCTATAGGTATTAGTTTTTCCTACCTTATAGATGGGGAAACTAAGGCTCATGAAGATTAATTGACATAAAGATAGTTAAATGTCAACAGTAGGATTTGAACCCAGGTCATCCTGGTTCTAAGTTCATGCCAATTCCGAGATTGTGAGATTTTAGATGATTTCTAAGATATAAAACTTGTGTTTCTTTTTTTTTAAATTAATTTTATAATTATAAAATTTTTGACAGTATATATGTATGAGTAATTTTTTAATAACATTATCCCTTGTATTAATTTTTCCAAATTTTCCTCTCCCTCCCTCTACTCCCTCCTCTAGACAGGCAATCCCATATATTTTACATGTGTTACAGTATAATCTAGATACAATATATGTTAAAACTTATGTTTCAATTAAACTATTAGAAAACAGTTAAATCACTTGCTTATATAGTCACACAGCTAGCAATTGGAACTAATCCTAGTATTCTCTTCATCATCCTATTGGCCATTGATGATCATCTGTATCCTTAGAAAAGTTGTAGATAGAAGAAGATGCTGGGGACAAGAGGTAGCCTGGAAATATTGTGCTGTGGTTTAAAGGCTCAATTCTGTACTTTGGTGCTGTGCAGTGAACCAACAAATGCATAAACAAATTGCAGCATCATAGAATCCACAGGATTTTGTAGAAACACAATTTAAAAATTAATGGAATTGTTTAGATTTTCTTTGAGTTTAGTACAATTTAAAAAATTATTTTAAGCTACAACATTAATTACATATGAATTATGTATTATGTACGTATGTATGTATGTCTATCTTTGTATGGATGTGTACATCTATGATATGAATATAATATGAACAGCTAGAAATCTAGCTCTGGGATTAGGAATACCTGGACTCAATGCATTTTTTTTAATCTTTTATTTCAGAATTTATTGTTGTTGAGAGAGAGGGAGGTTTTTTTTTTTTTAGATTATAACTTTTTATTGTCAGTACATATGCATAGGTAATTTTTTTATGACTCAATACATTCTTAACCTGGATAAGACACAATTTCTTAGTGCTCCAGAAAACTCTAAGTAATAGACTGAGTTGTCAGTTTGCATTAATAAAGATCTTTATTTTGAAGAAAATATATCTGGATTTCTATGTTTTCTTGTGACTGAGATTTTTACCTATTTTAATTTTTGTGTTTCAAATCTTCAAAATAAATATTATATAGAATTTAGTTTTTTTGAAAGGCACCTCCTTACTTTTTTCTCCTTAGCCTTTTTGCATTACAAAACTTCATTAGTATTCAATGTAAGATAAAAATGAGGGAAGACTGAAATTCACTAATCTAGATATTTTATTAAAATTTGGTGTATACAAATTCTGTAGGCTTCCCAAGAAAATACTGGAATTAGTTGGAGAAAGGAAAAAAGGACAGTGGTGGACTGAAATGTGGAAATGATGAAAAGCTAATCTTTGGTGGAACTTCTACAATAAATGGAGAAGTCATAAGTTTAAAAGCAACTCTGGGGAGTCATGTCAAGAGAGTCAGTTAATACAAACAATGGTATGATGCAGGAAACTTCAAAGATGTTTTTCTGAGAAGGTAGAAATCTGTGAAAGTTCTTTAAGAATAATGTAAATGATGTAATAGGCTTCCAGAAGCAAATATCAAACAAGTACATTAATTTGTCTATTGAAATCATTTCTAAGAATTGTTTGCCTTACATTCTTTGGTAATGAGGCAATGAAAATCAGAACCCTTTCTATCTTTACTTTCTGATTTTCCTCTGCAAAGGAAAGGGCAAAGAGACAGTTGTGAACAGCAAAGCACTTTAGTTTTAGATTAAAAATAATGATCAAGATTATTTTTATTAGTAATCTTGGGTTATATGGGACTTTAAAAAGCCTGTTGTATATACTCAAAGGGAAAAAAAAAAAACGCCCTAATACCTAAAATTAAAAGTGGATTTTTATCAATCTAGTATCTTAAAAACTTCAATAGTGGTTATTTGCTCAAGTAATAAACATGATACTCAATGACTATTCTTTCACATTCCTAAAAATTATTTATAAATGCATCTTTTTGAAAATGGAAATAAATGTATAACTATTTTCAATCCAAACAGTAAGAGGTTAAACACATTTGTCCAAATTCTTGAAGTATAACAAATAGAATGTCAAATTTGCAGGATTTTAATGCAGGATTCCAAACCAAGGAAGCTTTGTCTGAAAGATGACACAAGGTGCACAGCATTTGTTGATATGGCTGCATTTAACAAACTTTTATCATCAAGATTATCTCTGAGAAAACTGAGCCTGAGAAATCAGTCTGATGAAGTCATACCCAGCAGACAAATGCAACCTAGGAACACTAGATGGCAGCATGAATTAGAAGAAAATCCACCAAAAGTGGGTTAATTGCTAACAGAGAAAGACAAAACTTAGATTTAGTGTGAATTAATTTAAGACAAAAAAGGCCTTCTGGTTTAAAAGAAAAATCTGAATTTATTTTAAAAACAGAAACAGGTCCTTTCCACCTGCCTCTTTTCTAGTGTATTTTGGAATTACAAAGTAAAAATGAAGATTTCTTGAGGACTATCTTATCTGTCCCCAAACCACCAGAACTGGCTAACAGATCCTACACAATAATTACATGTTACAAAAAATAAACATGCCTTACCTTACATATTGGAATGCTCTAGTCTGAGACCCAGAACCATATACCTAGGAAAACAAATAGAAAGCCTGTTAGGAACATAGTAGTAACACAGAAGAATGCTGGTAAATGTTTAACAACCAGATTTCTCCCCCCCCCAAAAAAAAAAAAGTCTATAACTTAGACTTTTGAGTTCAGTCTTCATTATTAACATTTCTTACCTCCTTAAGTCTAGACATTCCACAAAACAGTAAATCAAACCTTGTTTTGTAGCTTTTGTCTATTTTAGAGGTGCAAATGCTTGAACTGAAAATCTAACAATTGCTTTGGAATCAATTTACCCCTAAATTACTCCAAAAGTCATAGAAAGATCAAATTCCAAGGAATACAAGTTGGTGATGTGATTTTTTTTTTTCACTCTCAACACATTTTTTTTTCTCTATCCCTTCTGTGATGAAAGGATTGTAACTAATGTCAATTCATATACCTAATGCTTTAAAAGCTTAATTTGAACCCAGGTCTTGCTACTCCAAGTCCAGTATGTTAATTGATTAAGCCATGCTCTTTCTCATGTTGATTGGTAATTAAGTAAAGGCAGCCTAAAAAAAAAGCCCAAAGAAAGAATGGTCCCTCAGGGTGGATTCTTTGATGGACCACACAGCAAACTTTGTACCTGAGAATATTTTTATATTCTTCTGAGAAACTGGGTCATAACATTCTTGGCTTCCTGATGAAATGGTTGAGCTTTCCTGTCTTTTTATTTTAATTATCTTTCCTAGCACTGACATTTAGCACTTTATTTTTAAGTGTTGGGGCATTACTAGCTGGGACTATTAAGAACAGAAAGCCTTGCCATTTCTGGACAGTGTTATGATTACTTCCTTATACTTAAATCTCGAGTAAGAAGGAAATTGGAGATCAGAAAATTCTTACTGTAAATAGCCATAAATCCTTTAGAACATTTTCTTTAAGTAAAACTGTAGAAGGGGAATGTGCTAGCATAGGTGGTTTTCACATAGTGGGTAGAGCCTCAGATATTCATTTTATGAAATTTTGGAAAAAATACAGAGCCAAAAAAAGCTAACTGAAATGGTTCATTTAACCTCGAGGGGGAAAAATTGGGGCAAGAGATGATGTAGTGGCTTAATATAATTTTTTTGGTTCAGATTTATGATTTCATTGGGAAACTCCCAGATCAGCAACTATTCTGCAATTGACTATCTTAGAAAATTACTCATTGCAAGAGAGAATCAAATGAAATATTTGTAAAAGCTAAACTTAGCCCAGGGCCGACCACATAGTAAGCACTTAATAAATACTGATTTCCTTCTCTTCCTTAAAGTAATATACCAGGGATCATATAATCAGTATAATCTTTCCACTGTACCACATTATCTTCCTTATTGTAGATAAACAAAATAAATAAATGTCTTCAAAAGAAAGGAACAGATACCATCTTGGTAGAGCAGTATTATCATGATAAATCACTTTCACTGTTAAAATATCTGAATTTTATTTGCCAATTTTTTTTTCTTTTCGTTGGAGGATAGAAGGTAAAAGAGAAAGTAAATGATTGCTAATAGAAATTTTTAAAAATATATTTATGCTATCCTGAAATATACAACTTAAAAAAAAAACCCAAATCCCAATATTAGTACTATTGTTTATTGCATGTTTTCTATCTTGGGAATGGCCCAAATTATGGTATCAGAGGTTCTTCAGAAGAATTTGAAGGATTCTTATAGGGCAGCATATTTCACAACCTCTTGGTCAAATTTAGGAAGGTTTTGTTTTTGTGGGAAGTAGAGAGCTAGTAAGAAAGATTGTTTTGAGGACCAGTTTCTCCCTCAACTACAGCAGCAATAGTAATGGTGCCTCCTCCCAGTACCATGACCACAAGGTATATCTTCCTTTTTTCCCCAATCATTAGCTGCCATAGGTACACTCATTCTAACCCCCCCCCAAATTCCTAGGAAGCTCAGAATTAGCTGGTGGGACTGAATTTTTTAGAAAAAGCTTCATACCAAATCAAAAAAAATGTGAGAATTGGAAACAGCCTGAGTAATCATCTAGTGTAGGGGTCCTATCTTCGGTTCAAGAGCTTGTTTTTAATAACTTCACTTCAGTACAATCAGTTTCCTTTATAATCCCAAAAATTTCATTTTATTCATTTAAAAACATTACTGTGAAGGGGGTATCTAAACTTCAGGTGACCAAAGGGATTTATAACATAAAGATAGTTGAAGAAGAATTGACCCAATTCCACCTTTTCCTTCTGTATAAGGAAACAGTCTCCAAGGGACAAAGTAAATTTTCTTTTTTCTTTCTTTCTTTTTTTTTTTTTTTTTTTTTGGTATTTATCATGTTTCATTTGAAATATTTATAAACATATCTTATTTCAACAGTATTTATAATATATCATTTAATATATGTGTATATTTTCTAATTAATCAGATTAATTTTAGATTGTTTTATATATTTTATACATAATTATATAGATGACAGAAATATCTATATCTATATATATAAATATATAAATGTATGAATATTCAAGTGAATATATATAATACATCTATATTATGGTATAAATAGTCTTTAGGTATGTATCTCATCATATAATCAAAGTGAATTTCCTAATATCACACAGAAAGTGAGGAACAGAGTCTTGATTCCAATCTAGGTTTCCATAGTTCTCAGTCCAGTGTTTTTACTATAGAAGAATCCTGATGTTTAAAAAAACTATATATTCTTGAGAGTTTCACTTTTGAAAAACAGTTGTTAATATCTGCTTGAATCTCCTTTTATCATTTAAGGTGTACTTAAGGATCTATAGGAATAGGCAGTTAAGTTAAGCAGCAAGAGTGCTGGATCTACACAGAGAGAGAACCATGGGAACAGAGTGTGGAACACAACATAGCATTCTCACTCTTTCTGTTGTTATATGCTTGCATTTTTCTTTCTGTTTTCTTTTTCTTCTTTCTTGATCTGATTTTTTTTTTGTGCAACAAGATAACTGTATAAATATGTATGCATATATTGGGTCTAACATTTCAACATATTTAACATGTATTGGACTACCTGACAGCTAGGGGAGAGGATGGGGGGAAAGAGGGGAAAATTTGGAACAAAAGGTTATGCAAGGGTCAACGTCAGAAAAGTTACCCATGTATATTCTCTGTAAAGAAAAAGCTTTAACAAAAATAAATGAATGAATGAATGAATAAATAAATAAATGTCTGAGGCTGGATTTGAACTCACAAAGAGAAATCTTCCAGATTCCAGGTCCAGTGCTCTTTCTAATATGCAATTTCAATGCCCTATAGCTACAGTAGCAAATCTGTTTAATAGAAATAAAAACCCTGTAACTCAAAAGTAGATTAATTAGGAATACCCAACAGCAATAATACTTGGTAGTAATAAAAAATATGAGTTAATATTTATATAATACTTTAAAGATTACACAGTGTTTTACAAATAATAACCATGTTTTATCCTCCCAACAATCCAGAGAGACAGGTGCTCTTATTATCCCCTTTCTACAAAGGAGGAAAACTGAGGCAGAATAAGCTTAAGACATTTATCCAGAGTCATATTGCTAGTGTCAGGGGCTACATTTGAATTTAGGTCTGCATGAGTCCATCTACTATGCCACCTAGCTGTCTATACATGCACAAAGACAGCTAGTATTGCTAGCACATTTTAATGCTTTTTATAATATATTTTATTATATAATAATTATATATAATATATAAAATATATTTATATATAACATGTATAGTAATTTTGTATATATATGTAAATATATATTGTATTATATAATATATAAATATAATACCTGCTCTATCTGGAACCTTTACTATGAGAAGTATACCAGTTGTTCCATCTATCCATGCTGTTACATAATATTCTCCACAGAGGACTAGAAAATTGTACATTAGCATTCAATTGTGATAAGACTCTGTTCATCCTGTGTAATTGCACAATAAAATGTCTTTTTTAAACTTGAAATTCCCAATTCTTGCTTTTCTCTCTAATCTTTCCACTGTACCACATTGTCTTCCTTATTGTAGATAAACAATGTAGAGTAAGCAATGAAATGTAAAATCCTTAATTTATCCTTCTCTTGTTTTTAAGGGGCAGCAGACAACTCCTACCAGATGAGTACTTTGTGAAACAGGAAGTCAGATGATGCTAACTTTCTGGAGATTTCTCTTTCAAAGGCACTGGCTTCAGTCAAAGTGCTGCGAAGTACCTAATAAAGCCCATTAGGAACCCAGATCCCCATGACTGGGCTCTGAGAGTCTCCCTTCTTACACCCATTCTAGTTCTCACTAGGGAATCTAAACTAGCCTTAGATATTATCATATGGTCTCTGAGTCTACAGGCCTAATTGGTGAAGACTGATTTCCTAGTATTAGATGTGGGAAATAAGGAATAGTCCTCTTTATTCTGAGAAATCCCATGGCTTTCCCTGGGCTTTTGTTATATTTGGAAGAGAAGAGGACTGTTAATCCTAATTAAATAGTGGGAGAGAGGAGTCTTTTACCTAAAAAAAATCCATGACAATGATCCTCAAATCATTCCAGATGTCATACCCTTGGCTGTATTTGTGCACTCTGTGTGTGTGTGTGTATTTATATTGAGTTTTGATGCTTCACAGTCAGTGTAATAGCGGTTTCTGTTCTGGCCAGAAATTTTGAGAGTCTTCCCCTCCCAGAATGATTCTTTTGTGAAGGCAAATAAGGCCATCTTTTGCTTAAATTCTTATGTGGCCTTTGATTATTGAATGGGTTTTGCCTCAGACAAACTGTGACTTGGAAAAGACCTTGATCTTACACTGGTCTTCCACAGGATACCAGATTTCTGGTTGTTTTTCCCTACCTGTCAGCTTCTTTAGGTAGTGGTCTAGTCACTACTAGATCTATGATCTAGAGCTGGAAGGAATTTCAGAGACCACAAATCTTTTTACTTTACAGATGAGTAAACTACAGCTTATACATGAAATGACTCCTTTAGTTATAGTATTGTTCAGGGTGTTTGCCTGGCCTACAGCACTAAGTTTTAGGGTGATCATAATTAGGCTGCAAATTATGGTCACTTGTTTTAATTCCTGACATATGTCATCAATGTTTTAAGGAGTAAGGGGAGAGCCAGATAAGGTTATGCTTTAAAATAAGCAAGTCAAGCCTTTAGCTAGAGAGCTTCAATTTCATGGATCCCTAAAGGTAGGTTTAGAGCCTCTAATATTAAAGGCAAAATACCACCAAGGATTGATAGGTTATTCCAACATTTGCCATTCTTTTATTAGTACAGGGAACTAGCATGGTGTACTGCATAAAGTCTTTGGAGTAAGGAAAACCTGGACTTGAAAGTCCTCCTTTATTAGCTATGTGATTCAGGGTAAGTCACTTAACTCATCAGTGCCCTTAGGTGATCCTTTAAAGGCTCAAGTTGCAGAACAGGTTTCTGACAATGAGAAATCACAAGTCCAGTACAGAACAAAGACACATAGATGCACAAATACAGATATTTATTACTCAACTGACCCAGAGAAATTAGACAATGTGCCAGGCTCACATAGCTAGCATATGCCAATCTACATATATACAGGGCCTATGTGTAGGACTGGAGCAGAGGGCAGTGCCAATCAGCAATGCTATGGTCAGGCAATAAGACTTTTATTGACAAGTAGTTTATAGCTTCTATTCCCATATCTCTCTAACCTCCCTCTTCTTTGTCCCAATTCTATCCACATCTGACATAGTGATATATACAGCTATCATGGAAAGAAATGCTTCATCTCCTCCCCCCCTAACCTCCAATTAGTAGTCTCTAACAGCCCTCTCCCACCTAAAACTTTTACCTCTTCATCAGGGTTACTTTAGGCTCCCCCATGTTCTATCTGCTATCTACTGAAGCACCAGTCCTTTAGAAGCCACTGGAATCCACCCCACTTTGGGTAGTAGACATTCAGTCCTGGGACCAAACCATGGATTTATTTGGCCCTAGTAAATCTTTCCCTTTCAAATAAATCATTACATACTCTCTAATCTCTATCTTGCCTCAGTTTCTCCGGCATTACATTTGTTCTGTAATAAACAGGTACTCACCAGGCAATTTTGCTATCATCTACAACAAGAAACAATATATATATATATATATATATATATATATATATATATATATATTTTTTTTTTTTTTTTTGATCATGGATCCCTCTGGCAGTTTGAAGTCTATATGGCCCCCTTTTCAAATAATTTTTGTTACTTACATTCTTAATAGAAGGAATGCTAGATACCAGTGAAAAGTTAGTGAACAGAAAGATGTGTTTTCTTCCCAAATTCATGAATTCTCTGCAATCTATCCATGGATCTCAGGCTAAGAACACATTTTTCTATGAGAAAAGTATCAAAACTCTGATTTGACAGATGCATTGTGCTTTGTTCATATCTTGTAAGTCATCCACAGGAATGTCCCTTTGGCATACACGTGTTTGATAACTGTTAATATTCCCAACAGAGTGTTTTCACTCAATTAATTCCACAAACTCCTGCCAGAGAGCAGTAATTCTGCATAGGCCTAATATTAAAAGAATAACAACTAATGGAAACCAAGGGACCACAACCAAGATAAGAGGTTTATATGAAAATATGGTATGAGGGATGAAAAAAAGACTTAATTGAATTTCTGAATTTCTCTCCTCCCTTCCTCTGCCTTGCCCCAGCTCATCAAGCTTTCCAGGAATCAAGAGTGCTTGGAAATCAGAGAAAGCATCAGGCATAAATACACACAAAGCACTATGTTAAAAGTCAGATTGAATTATATGCTAAATTTTCATCTCTAAACATGACAACAGTGAGGTGAAAATTTTAGTAGCTGTTGCCTTTTTTTGGAAAGGAAAAATGAAAAGAGATTTTGGAGAAGAGAACTGATTATTTGGGGATGGCATTCTATGGAACTGTTTAGTAGATGACAAAGAGTTTAAAGATGACTAAGGAGGAAAACAAGCTACACCGGAATGAGTGGGACAGTTAAGAGCAGGACAGGAGGTTATACTTTAGTCATTATTTTTATGTGTGCTGTTGCTTCCTCCTGCTGATTCTCACAGTCTGTCAGTTTCCTTTTGTGATTTCCTTTTAAAACTTTGTATTTTTCTGAGGAATATAGTCATATTTCAGAAACTAGCAAAAGTTGGCTGCCAAATCAAATAACAAAATATCAAAGCATCTCTCTAGATTTCCTTTAATGCTACTGCCTTTCCTCTGTATATGTCTTGTTTGTACAAGGTTGTTTGCATTTTGTCTCCTCATTAGATTGTGAACTCTCACCCAACAGGGACTGTCTTACCTTTCATTGGATCCCCAGTTCTAAGTGAAGAAGGGACCCTGAAACTCTAAAACTCCTTGAAGGAGAAAATCTTCAACTCTGCCTCAGTGAGGGACCCTGCCTGAAGGAAACAAGACAGTTTTATTCTGTTATCTAGGTGAGGTTGGTTCAGTCCTGAGCAAAAGAATTCCAACCCTATTTATTGAATTAAAGAAACTCATTCAATTCTATTCAAATTTCAGCTCAAGCTGAAACTCAGCTAGTAGATGAGCCAACTTGGAACTCCACCTGATAAGGTGAAGTCTAGTTTTCGGGGTTCCCTTTCAGGGAACTAAAATGAGTTGGTTTAGGTTTTGGGGGTTCTCTTTTGTAGGGAACAAAATGATAAGGTCTAGATTTAGGGAATTTGGATGTGAAGAAGGGACCCCAAAACTCTTTGAAGGAGAAAATCTTCCAAATTCCAGCTCAAGCTGAAACCCAGCTTGCAGATGAGCCAACTTGGGACTCACCCACTACCCCCCTTCAGCTTGTAGCCAAAGGTCCTATTATAAAAGAGCCAATCTAAAATCCTCTCTTTGCAGAGGTTCTAAATATGCTGTGCTATGCCAAGGAAGCCTCTTGCCCACTGGAATAATATTCTTTGCCAGTGCTATTCTCTCTTTACCCTCACCTGTTTCCCTAACCAGACTTTATGCCTTTATGTCGGGATTTCTAAACTTACTTACTTCCCAATCCCTAATCAGTGGTCCTCAAACTTTTAAAAATAGGGGGCCAGAAGGGGATCCCCCAAAACTCCTTACCCTTGCACTGACTCCCAAGGGGATGCAAGGGAGCCAAACCTCTTCATTTGGTTCCCTGAACCCCAAACCTGCCACTAGCCTTATCATTTAACTCCCTGACCACCAGAAACCCCCACTCTCACTTTGGTTCCCTAAATCTAGACCTTATTATTTGGTTCCTTATTAAAGGGAACCCCAAAACCTAAACCTCATCATATTTTTGGTTCCCATACTGGAAGCTCCAAAACGAGGTCACCTCATTATAAGCATGACGCCTAGAATACAATGGGTATTTAATAAGTTTGTAAACTTAACTGTTAAGGACCATGCCTAGGTGAAGGTGCAGATCAATTCTCCAAGAGCCTCCACAGCTCTGAATCATAACATCTGAAGGAGTTGCAAAGCAGTCTTTATTGACACAGGTGTTGCTTGTGCACTAGGAATGAAATAAATTGGAGGCAGAGGGAAAAATAACCAGTTTAATCTGAAGCAAACTAAATTTGTGTGAAAAAAGTGATGGAATCACATAACTTGGACTGAAATTGTAGCTCTACCAGTGTGGCCTTAAACAAATTTCTTAACATTCTGGATCAGTTTTTTCATGTTTAAAATTAAGGGTTTAGAATAGACAACCTTTCTGTTTTAAAAACACAACAAAAAACTATTGCCCTATTTTTAAAAGATCCTAAAACCTACACGGAAAACATAAAATGTACACAGACACATACAATCACTAAAATGATTGATTTTATTCAAATTTTTAACTATAATGTCCCTTGATTTGGTATGGGATTTTTAAAAAAAGGCTTACAAATTGTGTGTGTGTGTGTGTGTGTGTGTGTGTGTGTATGTGCACATAATTTTTTTTTCTTACTATTATAATATGTTACCAAGAAATGACCTAAAAATTGAGCCTTTAGAAAATAATTTATGGGTGACTTTGTACAGGGTAATTAAAGAAGCTAAGTTGGTGCTAATACTAGAAATTCTTTTTCCCTTAAAAATGACTTTTAGAAAGCATGTATGAGAAAAGAGGATGTATGTGCCTCTTATTTTCCTTCCTCTAAGGAACTAAGTTTTTTCAAGTGGATTGGGGGTAAGAAGAGAGAAAAGGATTTCTTCCAAACTTTCCCAAGGTTTTTTGGGAGCTAATTAAAGAATTAGTTGGCATGAGTGTGCCAAAATGATATCTCAAACACAGCTCAGAGGATGGAGATGAGGGAATTGCTTCAACAGCCAAGTATGCTGTAAAGTTACTCTGAAGGAAAGTATCATAAAAGAAAAAAAAAGAAAAATCAAAAGAAAAAAAAAGTCAACCTCTCCCAAATGATTTTCTTGATAATTAGTTTTCTTTTTACCTTTCCAGACTAAACTATGAGGGACTGCACTCACTGATGGCACCAGTCAGCCTTGCTTCCTCACTACGGAAGCTCTCCAGGCATAAAGACATGTGAATATTACTGCCTGCCAACAATAGATCTTATTTTTGTGACACACCTGGAGGCTCTCTTGGCTGCCTAGCACTTGGGTTCTGACTGCTGCCAGGAGACTAATGAATCGGGACTATGCTTCTAGGAAGATCTTTGGCAGTTTGTTCTTGAAACCAAATAGCTCTGAGCTGTAATATAAAAAGAAGGGCTTCTGTATACAATAGGTGAAAAGTATGATGGAGAGAAAAGGAAAAAAGAATGTCTCCCTGGTGATTTATGTGGCACCGAAGACCAGTAGAGTCCCAATTCAAGAGTAGTTCAGAACCTCTAAGAGAATCAAAGGGGGAATAGAGTGATTAGACTCAGGTGATAAGAGCCAAGCATCCAATACTTGAGCAAGATGCAGATTTAGTAATGCTATTTATGAGCAACAAACAAAAACAATAGTGGCTTACCACTATTTAAATATAGTGTTCAATAAATGGGCTTACCATTGTTTTCCTGTATATAAAATATATACTACACACATACAGCAGAAAGATATAGATTGGTAATTACTTGCTGACATCTCATTGCTATTATACCAGTATGGAATTATATGAGTGAAGACACTCTCCTGAGAATATAGCCTTAAACTAGACTTTGTGACTTGAGATTTTATAATAATAAATAGTTATAGCTAAAAAAGTTGCAGATGTTTGTTCCTTCCCATTTCCCAACACCACTTAATTAGCACTTAAGTACTTCTTTTAAAGGTGATGATGGCTTGGAATCCTCTTATCTGAGGATATCTACTTATATTGCAGTTCACTAAGCAAATTTAAATTAAGAATTTATTATTATTGACTTGTATCCTTTTGTTTCTTGGCTAGATTTCTGTGATTAAAATGTAAGCCTGGACTCCCCCCAAAAATGGGGAAAAAAGGCCAGGTTGGGGTGGGAGCTTCTGCATTTTGCAGTTTATGCTTTACATTCCTTTTGCTGACAAACATCTTGTCAGAGGGGAGATGCCCTTTCTCACTAGATAGTAATGAACTCCTTTTTTTTCCTCACTCTGAGTCTGCTTTTGTCCTCCACATCAGAAACTTAAATTTAACATTTTGAAAATGGAACTTAACTCTTCCCTTACCAACACATTCTTTGTTTAAACATTTTTATCTTGAGAATACTATAATCCTTGTAACATCCTAGATCAATAACTTTGGAATTATTATTGATTCTTTCCTCATCCTATATCAGTATTTTATCACTTGGCCAAGTCTTTCACAACCTCTTTCATATTCTCTCCACTCACACATAGTCCTTCCTTCAAGACTTCCTTGACAACTCTAATAGTTTCCTTAAGTTTCTAGCTTACAATTTTTGTTTCCAATCCATCTCCCATCCAATTAATAAATTAACATTTGCATAGAAGTGATGATATATCTTCCTACTTAAAAATATCCAGGGGCTCCTATTTACTTTTCTGTGGACATATTGTATCTTTTCAGCAGAATTAAAGCTTCTTCAATGCAGGGACTATTTAGCTTTTATCTTTATATCCCTTTCCCCAGTATTAGCATTCTAATAAGCTGTAAAATCAACTGCTTGGTTCAATAATACATCACATTCTCTTTTCATGTTAATATGACACCTACCTCCCGTATAGACAAGAAGCTCCATCAAAATAGGAAATATGACATTAAAAATTCTGTATCTCTCCCAAAGTTGAGGTGTGAGAAAGTAGCAACCCTACCCGTGAGAAACCCTAAGGCTATTCTGGCCTAGGAAGTACCACAAACAATACTGACCAATTTGTAGGTGGTAAGCTGTAGAACTTAATAATGGGAACTATCTCATCCTACCATTCTTCAGTAGTATCTCAAACCTATCAGCATATCAACTTAATCTTTGTTTCTCTTTCTTATAAAATTATCTTCATGCTTCTACTTTTTGGTTAAACTTCTTTGAAACTTTAGCCTGCTGCCAAGAAGCATAATTTCTTTTTGCTTCTGCCTCTTTGCTAAATTCCTGTGAAACTTTAGCCTGCTTCAGATGGTGCCATAATTATATAATAAATCTTTGCACCTTAATTTGAACACAAAATGAATGTGCAAATATTTTTGATAAACTCATTACACTGACTGGGGGACCCTAATCTTGTTGAGGTGTTTTCCTCAACATTTTTGGTGCCCAATGTGGGACCCCTCTGTCCCCCAAATTTTGTTCTTCTAAGGTAATTCCTTATCCTGTAGTGAAGGGATACCCCAAGCTCGTAGGAAATCTTGTCTGGGTTGTCTGAGCTCTGTAAATCCTGCCCTCTTTCAGGGACTCCTTGTAGAGACCCTAAAGAAATAAACTAACCTGGACCCCACTTCTCCAGAGGGGCCCACTGCCCTCAGTGTGCATTTTATTAGTCAGTTTCTGATGAGGGGAGCCCCAAAACGTTCTCTTTCTCTCTGCCTTTGGGGATGAGCCATGAGGTAAAGCACTTGAGAAGCTTCTTGAAGGACAGATTCTCCTTGAACTCTGCCTCTGAGAAAGACCCATCCCAGGGAATCAAGATAAAATGGTTTCATTCTGTTATCTTGGTAGGACTAGTTTGAGTCCAGGGCCACTCCCTACTTAGCTCAAATTTAATCTCATTTATTGAGCTGAAAATTGGCTCAAAACCACTCCCAGTAAGTGGTCTCATCTAGGCTGGGGGCAGTGACAGCATTGAGGGAATCTCATTCAGTTGAAACTTCTGTCTCAGGTTTCCTTATAAAAATGGCAATTTTAAACTCATTTCTTTGCAGAGGACCTAAGATGCCATGCCAAAGAACCCCTTTCTCTCCTTGGCATAAGCTGCAATCCTCTGCCCACTGAAATGATATTCTCTTTCAGAGTTACTCCCTCTATCTTTATCTCTCTATTTCTTAAGACCTTATTCACTTTCTCTGCTGCAGGATTCTCTGCTAGAAACTCTCTCTGCCAGGACTCCGCCACTAAAAACTTTATATCCCTCTGTTGCGAGGACCTTGCCATCAAGGAATTCAGTCTTTCTAGCAAAGGCTGACTTCCCAATGCCAATAATAAACTTTTTATCTGTCTAGCTTTTTGGGGTAGTAAATTTCTTTATGAAGGACCCCTGTGCTGACCAAAAGAGTTCCCACAACTCACTGCCTGGCACAAAACCTCATCATTTGGGGACACAACCCTAAACCTCTTCATTTGGTTCCCTGAATCTCTTCATTTAACTCCCAGGAACCCCAAATTTCATCATTTGGTTCCCTTACTGGGATATGAGGGGAGCTAAACCTTTTCAAGTCTGCCCTAGACATATAGAGAAAGCTGCAGAATTAGACATGGGTCCTCAAACTCTCCAGACACAACTGTTGGAAACAGCCTTTAGAGAGTCTTCAATAATAAGATTCAAGCTGAGGCAGAAGGGAATGAAGGCAGAGATAGGGTGAGGAACAGAAAACAGTTTCAAATTTTAGCTGCTGCCATATCCAGGAACCATGGTTAGGGCCCCTGGTCTTGCAATTATCCTCAGAAGAAACCCCCAGACCTGTGGCCTAAGTGCAACCAGAAACCATATCCTAACTACAACCAGGAGGGGCACAGTGGGGATGAGCCAACTCTGCCAGTGCTCTATCCTCTGTTCTCTTCAGGACCAGGAGTTATGGTACCCAGGATTAGGCCAGGCTACCCCCTGCTCCTTCACAATGGCTGAACTAAGGGTAACTTTGATGTTGCAAATAAATCCATTGAATTTCTCTTCGATTTTGTGAGAGCCCCATTTTCAGTCCTACCCTGGTACCCAACCCTCCCTCTCTTAAGATGATGGGAGTTGAAGGGAACTGTTTTGAAGGTCTTTTCTCTGTATTGTCAGTTTGGCGATCTATTATTCAAACACTCTTCTTATCACCTTCTGTCCTGCCCCTTTATTGGGACATGACTTAATGGTGAAAGAGGAGACCCAATTTTCCCTTCTCAAACCTTTTGGACAAGCACTGGCTAAAGATTGAAGAAACCTGGAACCACTCATTTTCGCTAGCCCAATCCAAGAGGCTTCTCTGGCTGATGCTATAAAAATCTTTGATATTCTAGGTTCCTGAGGCTATAAAGTTTCTTTGTCTAAGGCCTATGCATCCACTAAATATTTGGACCATCAATTAACTGTCATCTCCCTTTCACTCTCAGAAGAGAGGAAGCAGGTGATCATGTCACCCTCAGAACCTGACTCAAAGAAAGCTAAACTGACCTCTGCCTAGTGGGGCATGTGTTTGAGACCACTTTTGAAGTCAAGTCATCCTGATTTCAGGACCAGTGCTGTGTCCACTGTACCATCTAGCTACCCCAAAACAAATCAATGGCCTTAAAAGCCCTTTCTGATTTAAATGGGAAAGAAGTCAGGTTATTCTGTGGTGAGCCTCAAAAGCACCTTGAAGCCTAAGCCACTCACTACTGGGGCCTCTGCCCAGAAGGCTGAACTAATTATACCTCACCAGAGCTTTAGAATTGGGGAAAGGAATGAGAGTGAATAACTATACTACCTCCAAATATACCTTTCATCTCTTGAATGCTCATGGGATTATATGGAAAGAAAGGGGATTTTTGACAACCAAACATTCCCCCATTAATTATTCAGGGGAAATTCTATAATTACTGCAAGCTGTCCATGGACCTAAAGAGATTTTGGTTATATTTCATAAAAGACACTACAAGGGGAATTCATTTCAGGCCAAAGGAAACAGGCTTGTAGATTCAGCAGCCCATGGTGCTGCCTGGTTCCCAACTCCAATTGCATATAGCTCCCAGGTACAGGTCTTTGATAAAGAAAGGGGACATACCTTTCTCCTTCTGAGTGGTTTCAAACATCCTCAGGCCAACTTCTAATCCCAGAGACAAGACAGTGGGAATTTCTTTTTTTGCTCGACCAAGCCACTCACTTGGTAAAGAATGCCCTCCAATCACTTGGGAAACCTATCTTCACTGGTCAAACAATTAGACAGGTCTACCTCATTCTAGCTTTCTTTTCTTTATTTTTTGTTGTTGTTATCCTCCACTTTTTCCAAGTTAATTGTTTTTTTCCTATTGCTAGTGAGCTTTGTATATTCTGGCCATGAACATCCCAACGGGAATACCACTGGCTATCTAATCCTAAATCTCAACCATCTCTGGATGCTGCTGTCACCACTTTCAAGTCTCCCCTCCTCAGGCTGGGCTCAGCTGTAGGTAGGGTCTGCTCTACTCCCCTTGTCAGCCTGAAGCAGCTTCAGAAAATGAGACCTTCATCCCTTTGTCCCAAATGAATTTGAGTTAAGGCTACATAGCCTTAAGTACCAGAAACAGTGGGGGCCAATGTGTTGGTCAGTAATCCCTAAGGGAACTACTACTCCCCTACCACTCTTCAATTATACCTCTAAGCCATCTTCTTGTTTCTGTCTCTTTGCTAAACTCTTTTGGAACTTTAGCCCACTTCAATTAGTGTAAATTGTAATTGATCTTTCTAATAAATTGTAATTGTAATAAATCTTAACTTGGAGACTGACTGAGTATGCAAATTCTTTTGCCAAACCCATGACTCTGACCAGGGTTATTTAGATTTCTTTTCTTTTTTTCTTATTTCTTAGACTAGGTTAAAGAAGAGATTCTTTGCCTCAAATGCTACCTGGCCTTAGTTACTGAATGAATGTGGCTTCAGTCGAATGGACTTTAGTTTGAAAAGGCCAAAAATCTCCCCCTGCATTCAGGGCCATCTCCAGCTGTCCTATATCTGGCCACTGGACACAGATGGCTCTGGAGGGGAAAGTGAGACAGGGGACCTTGCATGGCCCTCCTTCACTTAAATCCAATTCACTTGCATGTCATGGTATCACCTGCTGTGCCCACTGTGCCATCTAGCTACTCCAAAACTAATCAATGGCCAGCAGTCTTTTACCTAGAGAAATGGTGGAGGAGAGCACCTGAACCTTTCTTTCTCCCTGTGCCAAACAATGATCCTTTTACTCAAAACTAAGCCCTGTATATGCTGACCCCACTATTGCCTTTCCCTCTAATATTACTTACTATGTGCTCATATTGTAGATACTTATATATAAGTTGTCCTGTCATTCCCTCATTACAATACAAATGCCCAATGCCTTCCCCATTAGAATGCAAGAGCTGCTTAAGAGTGGGGACTACTTTGGCTTTTTCTTTCTGCCCCTGGAGCAAAGCACAGTGCCTATCACTTATTAAAAGTCTGGAGTCTCTTAGATAAATGAAATGCCAATGCATCTTTGTTCAACTATCTAAAATTAACTAATCTTCCTACTGATGTAATAAAGAATTTTTTTTTTTTTTTTTTTTTTTTTTTTGAGGGAGGGCACCCGGGTTAGAAAATCCTGAATCTGCTGGCAACCCTCCCTTATACCTCTTTCACCTGGCCTTGGGAAACTCCTAAAATAATCCCCATCTAAATTGCAAGTCCTTCCCACCCTTTTACTTGGCCTCAGGAATAACCATCACCCATTTTAGTCCCTCAATTCATCTGGAGATGCCAGGCCAGAGACAATACTGGCCTGCAGACCCTCAAATGCTGTTAGGGTGTCTCACTCCACTATGTATCCATGATAAAAAACCTATATGATTTCAGTATTACTAGTTGGTTTGCTTCTGTGGAAGACATTAAATTCTGTCAAATGAGCAGCAATGGATGAGGAGCATTTGCTTAATTTTGTACCAAGGTGTACATTTTTTCAGGGATATTTATGCTTAATTTAAAATTTCTTTTTAGCTTTCCACGGTAACTTAAATTCCAAATCGAGATCTCACTGTGATTTAAAATCTTTTAACTTACAAAAGTTCAAAGTTAAGTATACTGTCACAAATACTTACTGTGAGAGGTTCCCCTTGGAGAGCTTGTAAAATGAAATTACTAACAACCCGGCCGTCATTCATATGCATCCGTGGTCCAAAAGTATTGAATATTCTAGCAACTCGTACTTCAACCCCTTCCTGCAACGAAGAGGGGGAGAAAAAGTAATATTATGTTTAATTTTCTCAATTGTAATCTTGATAAAGGCAAAACAAATGGAGAGAGGGGAATTGAAGCATAATTCTTTTCTAGGAACAGCAAGATTTATTCTAAATTTTATTATAATATAAAGTCTTAGCTAATACACTATCTTCTTTTCTTCACATATATCCTTTGACATTGTCAGGGGTTTTAAGTTTTGAAGATGACCAAAATATGACAGCTTTCTTACAAGAGTAACCTTTCTTTAGTTGTAGATACTGTAACCAGACTGTAACCAGTCTGTCTCTTCCTTCCCAAGTTTTTTAAGCAGTGCACTTTTCCAACTATTCCTTTACAAGTCCATCAGCTTTCCTACTCAACCACACATTAACTGTGGTATGCCCTGAGGCTGCCCTGGATCCTCTGTTCATTTCTTTCTATATCCACTGCAGGGAATTCAACTCATGGTTTAAATAATCACCTGCATGTCTTTCAGATCTATATCTCTAGCCCTAAACTTTTCATACTCTCTCTCCCTTATCTATTTCTAGCCATCAACAGGATAGTTTCTCTTAGGACCATTTTCTAAAATAGAACACATGAATAATACTAACAATCACCATTCACATTTATGTAACACTTAATGGCCTGCAAAAGGCTGCCTTTAGATATAAGCTCTACTGTTTGGCATTTATGGCTCTTCATGACTTGGCCCCTTTCTATCGTTCCAGTTTTCTTATACATTACTTCCCTCCTTGCACTCTGTGATCTAGCCATGCTGGCCTGCTTACAGTTTACCCTACACAATAATCTATGTCCTATCTCTATGTCTTTCTACTGGCTACTCTCCAGGCTGAAATGCTCTGCCTTCTCACATGGCTTCCTTGTGCAACTTAGCTCATCGTAACTTCTGCAGAAGGCCTTTCCTTCCCCTCCAGCTACTGCTACCTTTCCCTCATTTGGCTTGTTTCCCTTCAATACTTAGCTCAAGGGACACCTTTCATAGGAATTCAGCAAAGTTCTGGGTTCAAATCCAGTCTCTGAAACATGTTCACTGAACGATCCTTAGAAATGATTTAATATTTCAGAGCTCTCAGCCATTCTCTAAAAATATAAGTTGCTGAATACATTTGCTGATCTGTATGGGTAAAGAGAGTTTATTCATTGATAGTTCCCTATACCAGTGAAATTACAAGTCTTTTCTTATGACACATGTATATGTGCATAGTCATGCACACAAATGAGTATATGTGTGTGTTCACATGTACACATGCATGTAAGTATAGCAAACCATTCCAGTATCCTTGCTAAGAAAACTCCAAATGGGGTCACACACAAATAAAAAAAACAACAACAAAAACAAACCAGTGAACATACACACATGCATGTGTGTACATAAAATATTAATTTTACAGAAGTTACAAGAGGTTAAGTGGTTTGCCTGAAGTTGTATGATTATAAATGGTAAATTTAACATATGAAACCAGCTCTTCTGGCTTTCAGGTCACTGTTATTTATGCTTCTTCCAAATCATTAACTTCTCTAAACATATTGGCCTTGCCATATCCTGGAAAATCAAAGTGTCCTCTTGGGCAGTGCTTACTTATTATTCTTGGGGTCATCTTGACTGCTTTCTGTTTAACTACAAGTTTATATTAACAATATTACTTTATATTTGCCCAGTACTTTAGAGTTTCAAAGTATTCTCATATAAATCATCTTCTAATTCTCAGAGCAAAGCAGGGACAATCATCATGTTACAGATGAATAAATGATATGCCCAGGGACACATCTCTACTAAGTAGAAAAGTTGAGGTGATGTCCAATTAACATAGTACAGTGTTTTTTTGCTGTCCTCTACTAGATTAGAAATTATTCAGAGCTATATTTGTCTCTCTCCCCTTCTTTTTGCTGAGGTAATTGGGATTAAGTGACTTGCCCAGGGTCACACAGCTAGGACTCCTTAAAGTGCCTGAGGTCCTCCTGACTTCAGGGCTGGTGCTCTCTCTACTGAACCACCTAGCTGCCCCTACATCTGTCTGTTAATTCCCACAGCCATAACTCTAGCCCAAACCCTAACCATCCCAGGCATAGCCTTTTGCCCCTTGTCCTTGCTAATTTAAAGTTCCCCCATATTACCTGGCTTAGAAGAATGCTGAGACCCAAGAATAAAGTGCCTAGTACTATCTTTGCTAGCCTCCCCAGATGTAGCTATTGCTTATTCAAAGGTAGGTGAAATATGCTTGCATATTTTAAGGGACAACTTGCATCCCTATCTCATTCTCCCAGAAAGAGGAATCTGGCTGTGAAACTCATCTAGCTACTTCCCTTCCCCTCAGCTTGCCTGGAATAAGTGATGTATTTAATAAATGCTTGCTGAATGAATGAATTTTAATAGGATTTTCCTGGCTGAAGAGGAAGTTGCTGATTCAGATTGGGCTTTCTTCTTTGTGCTATCCTGATCACTTTTGGTCTACTTCTAAGATATCTCCTCACTCAGCTACTAATATTGGAACCCCCAATCTTCAAGGGTTCCATCCTCCTCTGCCTTTCCCCTCATCTCTTTTTCTAATCTAACATAAAGCTTTAGAAAGTTTCCCCCATGACTAATAATCCTAAGGCGCATATATCCAGAACCAAATAAAATATCTGCAAACAATTTGGGAAGGGAGAACATCTTCTGGGGATCCCTTCCCCTCACTAAGCCCAGGGATGCAGGAGAGAGAGAGAGAGATAGATGATTCATATTCCTCTCTCTGAGAGACTGGAAGGAGACAGGCAGTGTCTTGAAGCAAATGGGAAGACTTTATTTTCCTTATCTTGTTGAGCTCCACCTGCAGTAATATCAACAGCAGGAGCAGCAAGAGAATCAATCTAGCACAACTAGTAACTGTGTGTGGGTTGGTGAAGAAGCTGCTGATACTATTTCTGTTGTTTCTGGAGAGACTGTGACTATGGAGCTAAGAATGCCATAGTTAGCAGTTCCCAGTTTTTATACAGAGCAGACTTAGGGAAATAGTCTAGTCTACTTATGAATGAGAGAGTGCCTTCACTTACTAAAATGTTCTTGAAGGCATAATACAAAGAGCTTCAGGTAAAGCTTCATTACATTCCAAAATGTTTAATCTCGAGCAAGTCACTTTTTTTCTAAGCCTTGGTTTTCTCATCCATAAAAATGACTGGAGTAGAAGAAAAAAGTGGAAATGGTGCTGAAAGCAGAGTTATAATCCTTGCTTAAATCTGAAACCAAATTCTGCCCCCTCACTATCAGAATGATCATGGGTAAGTGACTTAAGATTTATGGAACTCAGTTTTTTCACTTGTAAAATGAAAGGATTAGATCAATCATCTTTTTTCTTTTCTTTTCCGTGAGAAAACTGATGATTTGCCTGGAGTCACATAGCTAACACACATGTTAAGTGTCTGAGGTCATGTTTGAACTCAGGTCTTCAGGACTCCAGGACTATCTAGGGGTAGCCCTGACTAAATTATCTTTAAGACTCCTCCAAATCCTAATATCGTATGATAAATATTCCCTAATACTGTTTTCAGGTTTAAAAAAAAACAAACTTGGAGACAAATTAATGGAGTTAAATGATTTGGCAAAAGTGACACAGGTACTGAAACAGGAATCAACCTCAGTTCTTTCTGATTCCAAGCCCAGCACGCTATTCACTATCTATTCTTTTCTTTCCCCTCACAAATTGCATAAACTTCAGCCCAGGCAATATCACAAATTCTTAGAATATTGGTTTATAAAGTTTTAAAGTCCTTATATTTATTGTGTTTCTTCCATCACATTATAAACTCCTTGAAAGCCAGGCCCTTAAAACTACTTAAAACTTTTTATTTATATATACATGTACATACACACATACACATATATAAACTCTTCACAGCACAGAACATATTGTTATCTTGCTGGGTACTCAAATGTTGATGACTAAGGCTTGTGGTTTTATTTGTAGCCTAGAAACAAATAAACCCTTTCCCTACTAAACAAGTCAGAGAAGATATAAAAAGGGAGCTAGAGATGGTGATCTCAATTGAAAATAACTCAAAAGTCACCAACTTCACTTTTATTAATAGAATGGGGGAAGGAAACACAGAAACAAGCAGTGAATGCAGCTTTATTCTAGGAATAGAATAGAAAATCTCAGCAAGTTTACACAAATCAAACCAGTGTGCCTGACAGAGTAAAAGTCATACTAAGCTTCCATCCAACAAATCAAGCTTAGTAGCACTACAGGCTCCTACATCTATTAGCTGACAGGGACCTCAGAGGTCATGTGATCTGACATTTTTTTTTTAATTTTTTTTTTTAACAGATGAGAAACTGAGGTCCAGAGTCACTTACTTAAGTATTCCCTTTCCATCACAGCCAGGGATATGGGGAAGGGAGAGAAACCTACCTTCTAAGAGAGTAGAGGATGGAGGCAGGTCATCCTTTAAAGCAACTCAGATTGAACTCAGGTCCTGATGCCAGAATTAGTCTTATTTTGGCTCACTAATAGTTGTTAACTTATTTAACCTTATTTATTGTCAATATTCTATATAAGCCTTTCAGCTTGAAAGGCTTTACCAGAGTTCACATTTCACCATCACAGCCTTTTTTTCATTTGATCTTCACATTATAATATCCATTTTCTTAGGAGAAAGAGGTAAAGTGATTTGCCCAGATTCAGTGTGTTTGCATGAGGACTTGAATTAAAATCTTTTTAACTCTAATACTCTATCCACTGCAACACCTAAATGACTGATAGAAAAAAAAATCTTCATAAATAAACAAACATCTCTCCTTTTTGGTTTCTGTTCTCTGGAGAATTATACGGCTTAAAGCAAAGGAGGCTTGGTGATCTCCAAGACATAAGAAAAAAGTAATTGTGGTTTGGTCTTATCCTCATGTTATTATGGTACTGTGTGGTCCTTGTTCTTCCTCTAGAGACAAGAGACCAGTACTTTAAGGACAGTTGTTGATGAATAGTTTTTCAGTCATGTCCAAATCTTACTAACATCATATTGGAGTGACTGCTATTTCCTTCTCCATATATATATATATATATATATATATATATATATATATATATATATATATATATATATATATATTTTTTTTTTTTTTTTTTTTTAAATACAGATTTTATAGATGAAAAAACTGAGCCAAACAGGATTAATTGACATGCCCAGGATCACAAAGCTAATGTCTGAAGCCAAATTTGAACTTAGGAAGATGATGCTTCCTGACTCCAGGCCAGGCTGGACATCACTATCCATTGTGCTACCTAGGTGTCCTATACTTCAAGGACAGTTGCTTTTTAAAATTTGGATTAAAGACTCTAAATCTTTTATCAACAGATGAAGTAAAATTAGCCCAGTTTTTCTGAGCATTCAGGCTTTCAATGGAACTTTTAATTACTGAGGTTAGAGAGTCATTTCTAATAAAAAAAAAATTTATGCAGAAAATTTTTAAAAAAATTAATTGACCCTCTGAAGTGTATAATTTTCACTCATGGTTAGAGCATGATGGTTTTTTAGGAAGTCAAGACTGCAATTTTGAACCCAGGTAGATTAATTAGGCTTACAAAGGGGTATATCTATTTCTTGGCCACAAGATAAACTCATGGGCTGTAGAGTTACTGAGATTTACTGGGTAGGTAAATGTAATAAAAACGATATAATGATAACAACAATAACTAAAATTTATAAAGCACTTTAAGAATTCTCATTTTAATCTCACAATAACCCTGGAGGTTATTTTATTATAATAATATATATAGTATATATATAATATATAATATATTAATTATACTAATTTTTAAATAAATGAAGAAATTGAGACAGACAGAATTAGGTAAGTGATGTGTCCAGGGCAAAACAGTTAAATGTCTGAATCAGAATTGGAACTCATGTCTTTCTGACTTTTAATCTACATTTGAGATCACTTTATCATGTGAATTGTGAATGTTATTATAACTACCTAAAAAAATTCTTCAAAGCATATCTCCTATAAATAAATATCTCATAGTGATAAATCATCTTTACAGGCCAATTTAAAGTAGTAAAACTCATTTCTTAAACTCCTTCAATTAATTTGGTGATGCTGAGCTGATAAAACCTATTCAGTTTTTTCTTGTTCTTTCCCAATTTTAAATCTTCTGGCAAAAATAAGTGAAAAAAAAAAGTCAAAATGTGACTTCTCCAGAATTATACCTCAAGTCCTATTTTACAATGGCAGACCTCCTACTGACTACAATTCTAATAAATTTACATTCTTCACCAAGGATTTGGAGTCACAAGTCAGTAATTCAGGAGGCTCATGGTTGAATCACTGTTACTAATGACTAATTTTCACTTTTGGGTTCTGTGGCAATATGCCATTTTGGGGAATAATTTGAGTCACTGGCATCTCATTCTAGACATCAATTTTTTATAAAGGGAAAAACAAATACTGAATGTCTGAAAGGAGAGTAGACAGTTGTCAGGTCACCTAAAAGACAGCAACTTGAAAATAAGATGGACAATTAGTCTTCCTCATAAGGTTGCTACACATAACTTCAGGGAAGCTTATTATATCAAATGAAGTTTCTAAGCCAACAGGCTTAATGTCAATTATTGGTTACGTTTCCTGTAATGAATGCCTCCCTTATGAAAAAACAATTAGCTATAAGAGATACAAAAACCAAAAAGCTTCTGAAGTACATTGAAAAATTAGGTCTTTCAGAATAGTTACTACACTTTGCTGATGTTTAGCCAATACAGTGAGGCAGAAGCAGATTTCAGAATCCTCCCCATGTCTGTTGCTCCCACTTGAATATAGGCACATGCCATAGATTGAGATAAGCCATAATAAAACATAATATAATTAGCCTTAGCCCCTGTTCTTTCTTAAATTCACTCATTTAATAAGCATTTTAAAGCACTGTGCTAGGTTTTGGGGTTATAAAGGCAAAGAAACAAAAATATTTCTGCCCACAAGAAGGCACAAGGGAGAAGAATTAGTAAATATAAAATACAGCAGAAGCAGATTGAGACATACACATTTTTTGACTTGTTCAGAAAGGTATATTTTGCTTGACTGCTTGCTTATCAATCTATTTTCTGCTGAGGCAATTGGGGTTAAGTGACCTGTCCATGGTCACACAACTAAGAAGTATTAAGTATCTGAGACCAGATTTGAACTCAGGTCTTCCTGACTTTAGGGCTGGTGCTCTATCTACTGCGCCACCTAGCTGCCCCTTGACTGTATATTTATTGCAAGGGTTTTGTTTTTCTCTTTTTCAATGGGTAGGTGAGCAGAAAGACATAGAAGAGAGAAGGTAGATTTCTGTATATGGAAAGATAAATTTAAGAACATGAAAATAAAAATTTTAAATAAACTAAATATGAGGGAGGGGTGAAGAGCATGGTGAGAATTTATTAATTAAAAATATCAAAAGCATTTCAGCCAGTTCCAAATTAGCAAGTAGAAGGAAGAAGAATATCAGGAAAGGTCTTGCTCAGGAGAAACCTCAATGGATAACATGGCTGGGCTTCATGGCATAAAGAACTGCAGATGATCTTATGTTAGATGTGTAAAATAAAACAGCCCTGTACATCATTTAGAGTGTTCTACAATAAAACAAGGACTTGTGTTCTAAATGATATGCCTATGCTTCAGAATAATCCAAAACTGTGAGATGTATTACATTTAGAACAAAAAAGCTCCAATGGTATTGAATTCATGCCTCCTTTCTGATCTTTTTTCTTTAAACTGGAGCCATCACAACCTACTGAATGCCTTTACTTTTTACTATCATTAAATGTACTTTTTGTTTCAAGTTTAAAACAAGAAATCCAAAAGCCAAAAATATCCTAGTAGAGGAGCCAGCTACAACATTGCTGATTAAAACTTCAATGCTTGGAGTAACAGATGGTATTTCTAGGGCAACTTTGTTATGGATCTTCAGAATGAGAAGTGGTAACAAATGCTATGTAAATGCAGGCTATGGGCCATTTACTTTCGGAATAGTCAAATTATTATGGCTGCCACACATAGATGATTCTGATTTCTTTAAATGCTAGGTACATTCTAAACGCCCCCTTTTCCCCCCAGCACATGCTTCATTACTCTGCAGTGACCTAGTTTAGATGTTCTAGGCAAATGTGTAGGAGAAAAAAATATTACTGAGAAGGAGAGTCTAGTATTGGTTCTGGACATAACTATGGCACTCATTTAGTTATGATAGATAATGCATTATCCAGAAGACTGGGGAAAAATAATTTTGTCTCACTAAACCCGTTTCTTAATATAGCCTAACTACAGTAGCCATGAGACCTTAGAATTGGGGGAAGGGAGAAATCAGATTGGATAGCCAATCCAATTTAATAAGAATGCATTAAGAGCCTGATATATCTAAATTAGGTAATTCAGTGGAGAGAATGAGAAGCCTGGAGTCAGGAAGATTCATCTTCCTGAGTTCAAATTTGATACCAAATACTTCTATCTGTGCAACCTTGGGCAAGTCACTTAACTCTGCCTCAGTTTCCTTATTTATAAAATGAACTGGAGAAGGAAATGGCAAACCACTCTAGTATCTTTGCTAAAAAAAAATCCCAAATGTGGCCAAAAGAAATTGGGCATGACTGAAAAAGTATTCAACAACAATATGTGTAAGGCACTGGAGATATAAAAATAAAAACAAAATAACTTCTGCCCTGAAGGACTTCCCATTCTATTGTGGATAACTGATAAGTAAATAAAAAATACATGCAAAATAATGTGGTATGTAGGGAGGAAGAATTGCCCACTTAGGTATACTGAGACAAGATTCTTTGACTCTTTAACAACATAACCAATAATGATACTAAATGATACTAAAAACACAAGGGCTAGATCTGTGGGTTTTTTCCCCTACTGCAATACCCTGAGAGCTGCATCTAATTAGTTTTTTCTTTGTATCCCCAGTATTCATCATAGTACCCTGCATATAGTAGGCACTAAATAACTATCTTCTGAATGGAACTGGCAAAAAAAATCACTCACCAAGAATTTATTAATTATTATAATAATATGCTTACTATGTGCCAGGCACTATACTACATGCTAGGTATACAATTGACAGATTAATTTTCCAAAGTCTCTTTCAACTTTAAATCTATGCTCATTCATTCTGGTCTAAAAATTTAGCGCAGTTTTCTAAATACCAATTTCTGAAGGGTTCAATCATACTGCTCCATCTATCTTTAATTTTAATATGACTGGAATTGTACATTAAGGCAGGATCTATTCATTATAAAGAGGTTTCTGAGAGAGAAAAAGAAATGCATGTTAAAAAGGAAAGAAAGCTACATAATTTGGACTTGAGATTTCTCTGCATATATCCACTTGACATTACTTACATGGCAATATAGCATCCCTGCTGAAATGTGGAATTGAGTTCTAGATCTAAAGTAACAACATCAAGGGGAGACACTTTAGTCCTGAGGCTAGGCAACTATTCAGAACTCTAAAACTCAAATAAGGCAGCGGGCATCATAGCAGATTTTTAGGACATGAAGGAAGCTGAGTAAGGGTTGGAAGGTGAAGAAGCCAGTGCATCCCAATAGGACTCAGTTGATTATGAAGGGACAGGTGAACACCAAAAAACCCCCCAAAAAACAAAAAACAAAATAAAACAAAACCAAAAAAACCTTACGAAGTTCAATTGACATAACATCCAGATTCATTAAAAAAAATATATTTTTCCTTTGATTAAATTGAAAAGGACAATGGAATAGTGTATTGTTCTCTTCTCTAAATTATAATTGTTTTCTGTGAGCAGATCTCTTGGGGGGCTTCTGGAGGCAGCCTTAGTTTCAGTTCAGTGTAATCACCCTAAATGCAGCCAGGAGTTAAAGTCCAGATCCTTTATTGTGTCCTTCAAAATCCTGAATCTTTTCCTGGGCCCAGTTAGCTTTCTTAGAGGCCTATCTCTCTCCTTGGTTCCCAAGAGCTCTTGTCTGAATGTCTTCAGCCAGCTCAAAGGTGGAAGTTGGAATGAATCTTGACCCCGCCTCTGAGTGTGGACTTGTGGGCTTATGTGGGCTTGTGAATCCCCCGGAAGTCAATCCTAGTTGTGAATCTCACAAAGTTCATGAGCAGGCTTTTCCTTTCCTCTAAAGATGTTAAGTCTAATGTGTGAACCAATGAGTGAATTCCATTAAAGGTGTGAACTAAGTATATTACCTTGTCTCAAGTTCTGGTCCATAACATCTCCTTGTAGGATCAGATCAATCATACTGAACCATGCTAAATTAGATAATTATATCCATTCCAGTGACTTAGCACCTTGCAAGAATCCTAATAGAATAGTGCATTTCTCCCAAAGTCTGTAGACTTTTTCCTATAGGGAAAGGCTGCAGGTATATTTAAAATTTAAACAAAAACAAAAAAGACCATCTACTACTTTCCTGCTCCCAACCCATTAAATATGTTGAACACAAGTTATAGAGAAAGATAATGCATCAAAACTAACCAGAAGCATCTCCATCAAATATCAACATGAAAAACATCTTTTCTCTTACTGACTAAATTAATATCACATGTCTATCCCAAAAGATCAGTTCCCTAAACTAAACATGGTCTGAATGATACATACTTAGTAAATAAAATAAATCCAAATGAATAAAACAAATACTAAAAAATATTGTAGGAAACCAAGGGCATACCTGTTTCATATAGGCATAACACATAGTCTCCGCCACACGCTTTCCTTCATCATAACAGGCTCTAGGTCCTATTGGATTTACATGACCCCAGTAATCTTCACTCTGAGGGTGTACTTCTGGATCTATTAGAGGGAAATAAGGAATGTGTTTTTTTTTTTTTTAATACCTCATTTCAAGCTTACAAACAAGATAAATTCACATTGAAAACGGGAGAGTCAGAAAAAAAGAAAAAGGGAGAGTATGGTAGAATTTTTATATTGAGATTTATCTGAAATACAAGGAATATATATATAAGCAAGGTAGAATATTGAAGAAATGGGATAGAACAAATAAGTTTTAAATGGTCTAGTACAAACTCCTTCCCTTTGTTTACAATTTCTATATTCCTGAATGTGTATGAATGTATGAAACATTTTAATATTAAAATGAGACATTTTGATAAAAATATTTTAACAATAAAATAAATTGTTTTATAAAAGATTTTGTTTTTGATAACAAAAATTATCATGCCCTAATTTATTTGTCTTATATATTTATTTTGTATATTTTTCTATAAGGAATCATTCTTCTTAAAGCTCTGTACAGAAAGCTAAACTTCTAAGTGAAAATCTGTGATCACAAATGTTATATATTCCATGGAGTTTAAAATGATAACATAAAAAATATTTCTGATGTTTTTGTGTTCGGGGGCTACCTTTAGGAAGTAATTAACAAGTACAAGATAAAGAAAGCTGGACTTGGAATCAGAAGACTAACTTAAGCCATAGTGCCTCCACTTGTTAACTGTAAGCTCTTAGCCAAATTAGCTTGATTCTCAGTTTCTTACCTAATAAATGGAAATAAAAGAAAATATAAATGAAAATAAAATTTGCAATCTTCCTTATAGGGACATTTTAAGTTTCATGAGAATGAATGTAAAAATGTTCAAATGCATGTCATAAGGAAACAAAAAACCAGGGATGGTTGAACAATCACTTATGTACCATGTATCAAACACTAAGACTATATGATTATTTAGATTTTTACTGTTTATTTAAATGGACAAAAGACAATTATTGAGAGGGTATCACTGGAACACAAAAGATCACCTACAGACAAGGCTCTCATTTCACAATTAAATAACAAATACTGTGAATACTTCTAAGAAAGAACACAGTGTCCTTAAGAACACAGTATCATAACATTAAGATATGAATTAGATTTTATCCCTATAAATTAAGTTCTAATAAAGAGAAGGAAATAGGGACACAAAAAGGAAGGACTCATATATAGAAAATAAAACAGGAACACAATTACATGGTTTCTCAGAAGGACACAGACAAACATAATTTTGCCTAGGGCTTAGTCTACCTGTGCAAATCACCACCTGTTTCATGCAGTAAGAGCCAATTAATTTTATCACTAGCATCAATGTTCAAAATAGTTCCTGATGCATCTCAGAATATCCAAGTGATAAAAGAACAATCCCGAATACCAAAAGACTATTTCCTTGTGTACTTAAGATTTCTCTATTTAAGATAAATGCTGTCAACATGAAAGATTCATTTATGAGATAGTTTCCATGTTATTTATAGTCCAAATAAAGGTATACAAATAAAGGAGTACCTGACCACATAAAGATCTTGGCACTATAAATAATACTTAGGAAAGATTTTTAAACAAAATTAAATCTGATACGGAATGGCTGGTGAATTTCAGAAAATGTATTGCTTTCCATAATCTCATGAAAAATAAACTCCCATCAAATATGTCATTCAAGTGGAAAGGGAAGGTGGTATATATGAGCTTTGTGAGCATGCTATCTTGGATAGGACAAGAAAGGTCCCTTCATATTTTAATCTTTTAAGACAGTGCTAAGCCCATGGGACATACTAGCTTGGATGGAAAAGCACAGTTCTTGGACATAGTTTTAAGATATTTTGCTGCCTTTGTCTTTGAGGAAGAGAACATTTGACAATTTAAAGGGAGAGCAGCCAGTCAGTTCATCATTTATTCAAACAAATCAATGTTTCCATGTTTCTTCAGAGATGGGAGAGGGATGAGAAAGAAAGATAAAATAAGGGGCAGCTAGGTGGCACAGTAAGTAGAGCACCAGCCCTGAAGTCAGAAGGACCTGGGTTCAAATCTGGCACCAGATAATACTTTCTAACTGGGCAAGTCACTCAATCCTAATTGCCTCAACAACAATAACAACAATAGCAAAGGAAGATAAAATAAGAGGAAAGGGAGGAAAGGTGTGTAGTGAAGATATAACATTTCAGTGTCTCAGTGTACCAAGGAGCACATCCAGAAAGAAGAGAGTTATAGTTTCCTTGAGCTTCTGAGAAAGAGCTGGTAACATTCTTTCCCTGGAATGTAAAATAATAAAAATATACAAAGACTTTATTTGAGGTGGGTGGAGTACTGTTTAGGTAGCAGATGTGTCCCAGATGATCTTGCTCTCTCTTTATGTAGCATCTGCATAGTTTGTTAATACTTCATTCAGAATAGCACCATCACTTACATACCACAAAGACTTTCAATCTCACACTAAACCTAAACTGGAATGTTTTTGATATTCAATGCCTTGCACATATGCTGTGTTTACTTAGAATATTTTGCAATGCCATAGTGTCAATGGTGTGGATCTTCCTCTATGCTCTAGTAAATATACTCTTTGTGAGTTGCTATGATCAAAATAATTCATCACCTTTGAAACCAACCTGGTGATGAGCTGTTCCAAATTGCTACTCTGGTCTCTGGAATACAGAGATACAATCTGTTGCTAGGTTTATATTTGAAACCCTTCCAGCTTAGGAGAAGCAGCTTTACTGCTTTCCCCTGGTTTAGCCTTTGGGAACCCAGGGTCATCTCCACACTACATAACAAGGAAACATTAGTATAGGACTAAACAGAGGATAATTTTATTATGAATTTAAAATGCAACTCTCTCTGATACTCTTTCAATTACATACATCACTGTTGTGACAATGGTAGGCCTGGGGAAATGCTGATGAGAATGCTGTTAGAGGATAATACATTTTATGTGATAGATTTTTGGCATGTGCTCTTTTAGATATCTTAGAGCACATAAGGGGCAGCTAGATGGCACAGTGGATGAGAGTATTAGGCTTGAAATCAGGAACTCAAATCTGATCTCGGACACTTAACTAGATATGTACCCTGGCAAAGTCACTTAACCCTGCTTGCCTCATCTGTAAAATATGCTGGAAAAGGAAATGGCAAACCACTCCAGTATCTTTGCCAAGAAAACCCCAAATTGGATTTTGAAGAGAACAGGAGAAGAAGGAAAAAAGCAGTTGATGTATTCCTTTTTGGAGCTGAGTTTTAATCTTTCCTCTCCCAGAAATAGTAAAAGGGTACAAGCAGGGAGTTAGAGAAAACAAGAAAAGAGTACAGCAGAAGGAGTCTCAGAGATGAAGGATTCCTGAGAAGCTATGGACATTAACATTCTCTTCCTGCTTTCCATTCTAAAACAGGCTCCTTGCTCATTCAGCTCTCCTACTTTAGGATTGGGAATGATGAAATCTACATGAGTGGTACTCTAGCTGACACATTTTAAAATCAGGCTCCTTCTAGTCACAAGGTTATTTTGGGGATGACTGTCAAATATTCACTTGTGACCAAAGATAACAGAGAGAAAACTAATAGAAACTGCAGGTTCTTCTTCTGAGATGAAACCTCAGAATTCCACCTTAAAATTCTCCTACCAAAATTTATAAAGTTCTGGCAAATGATGGCTCCCACTGACCCCAAGAGACAAGTTGCCACTGTCCTACCTCCATATACTTCTGAAGTGGAGGCCAGAAGAAGACGTGCTCCAACACGTTTTGCCAACCCTACAAATATGAAAACATAAAAGGATTATTGTGGATTTCATCACTACCGGGAAAAAAACTGATTCAAGAAACATTAAGATAATTTTTTTTTTTGGAAAATTTTATATTGAAATCACATAAATGCTGAGTCCTGTCACAAAGGGCATAAAAAGTCCTATCACTCTATGAAGAGACTACACAGCCGAATCAAAGAGTTTCTATTTGAAAACGGGGTGGTGGTGGTTCAACAGAAGGTGAAATAGGAGGCCCATAGAGGGGGAAGGAATTATTTAACTAGTCTTGCCTCAAATGCTAAAACTCGTGTTTATATATTATTACACCTGTCCAGAACTCAATGTCCTGTTCTTGAGAATAACATGTATCCCAATATCAGTGTTGGGACAATCATATTCTTGATAAACAGCAGCTCCTTATTCAAAGGTACCAATCTTATGTTGCATGCCAAATTCAGAATGATAAGTACAGAAGAGGCTTGGGGCAACTCTGCCATTCCACAACTATTGAGCAGACATGGGAGTAGACAGAGGAAAGTATGTTATATTCTTTAATCTACCTGGCTCCTGTGGAAGGGACTGATAATACCTGCTCAAATTCCTTTTTTGAAATAGAAAGATGAAGTTCAAAAACAAGAAGAAACAAAAACTCTTCTCTATCCATTTTCCTTGGGAAAAGAATGCTGACTCCATTTCCTGAGATAGTCAATTCATTTAAAAAAAAAAAAAAAAAAAGCAAGCTCAATTTAGTTGGCAAGGCTCAATTTTTTTTTTTTTTTTGGCTGTATAGGGCACTGATCTGAAGGAGAAAACAATTTAGAGAAATCACTTGAAACTCATAGCACATTAACTAAACCCTGTATAATAATATTTGATGTTTTATCTAGAGAAATCAAGATCCCTTTTTTTTTCCTTACTGCCCTTAGTACTTTCCCCACCCTTCCTTTGAAATCAAACTTCAGTATCATAGTACCAGAAAAAAATTGTTATTTTTTAAAGCAGAAAAACTGGGTCCAAATATATGTGATCTTACAAAAATGTTAACTCTTCACCTTTCTTCTGTAACACACATCATTCAACACCATCAATAAGAATAGTTTGCCTTTAATATCAATCTTTTGGCTTAGTCCAGAGTCAGGTAAATTAGTTCAGTTTCAACCTACTTGTCCTAACAACCAGACAGTTTCTCCTTACTTTTAAATAATGCCATTAAACACCCACACTCCCATAGCTCTATATCAATCTAGAGCTGAGGCTGAAGGTCATGAGTACTTCTTCGTAAATTTGTAAGAAGGAAGGCATGGGATTCGTTTCTGGCATTAGATAATTTCTTTAATGATTTGTGGAATTGTAAGAGAGGAAAGTGATGGCTATAGGATACTTGCAGAGGAAGCTCCCATGTACAGATACCTGCTTTTAAGATGCTGGCCAGTTGCTCTACCACAAAAATGGTTACTCAGTGATAAAGACATTGCAGTAACTTAAGACCCACAGGCACTGCACAAGAACTAAAGAAGTCTTAGTTGATAAGCTGACAGTCAAGACGGCAAATTACCATCTTATTAGGACACTCCTTTCCTAAGCTACAATTTAAGGGAAACCATTCCAAGTCTGAAATAAATGTCCAGTGCAAGAGCTCATGATGTGTCTTTATATCTTGTTAAATTAATAAATATAATTTATAAAAGAAACAGGGAACTAATTTCAACTTACCCAACATATTTAGTGTTCCAATTGTGTTGGTCTTTAATGTCTTGATAGGATTGTACATGTAGTTTGGAGGAGAAGCAGGAGATGCTAGATGATAAATCTGGTCCACTATAAGAAACATAATAAAATGATTTCCAGAGACCAATAAAAATCTCAAGATTTTACAACAAAGGCCTCATTAAATTGGTTAATGCCTTTGTCTAGATTAGATTTTCTAATATTTTATTAGTCATAAAAATAAGTGTTTACAGTGATATTTTAAAAAACAAGCAAGAAAATGTCATCCACCAAAGCTTATTGAATATTCCAAAGTTTTAAAAGTCAGGTTCTTCTTTAACTGAAGCCAATTAAGTAATTTGGGTGGTTTGATTGAGTAATCTTAAATCCAGGTGAGAAGTACTTAAAACAGAAAGAACATTGATTTTCCAGTGATCATATACTTTATATAAAAGTATATTTTCAATAAATAAAACAGACTAGCAAATAGGCATAAAAAGAGAAAAATAAGCCTTCTATGCAATTTAAATGTATTCTATACATCAAAGGAGAGAATTTGAGATTACTCAAGGAGATAGGATAAACTGTAAAACTATAAATGCCAACACCATTTTAATTCTGATGTATTCTACACTTTTATTTGCTTTGTATCTTATTAGCTCATTGCTCCAATAAATCACTCACTACTAAGGATCAGAAGTAATTCCTAGCACATATCAGTTAGGGTTTTGCTGACCAAATTTCTCTGATGTGTATGATGAGAATGATATAAATATCTTGATATAATGCTATCTTTCAACAACAGTGGCATCCAAACAAAATTGAAAGAGATCCAGCTGCTGCATAATGACTTAGAAAACCACAGATTAATATTATTTATGTGGTATTATATTTTCATTTATTTTGCTCAACAATTTTAATGTGAAAGTTTTGCTGGCCAAATCCAGAGATGACTGTGAGTTTGACTCCTCCTTCCCTATTTCCACTAACAGCACCACCACTTCTCACCCTCTTTTATAATAGACATATCATGGATTCTGCCTTCTCCATCACTGCCAATGTTCCATTATTGATTTCTGTGAACTCTTTCACATTCTCTCACATCTAGTCCTCACTTCTCCCCCATACCCTCACCAGTGGTCACCTCTTGAGTTCAGACTTCTGAATATTTCACCCTTAAACTATGCAATCCTAACTGACCCACCTGTCTCTAGTCTCCCCCTTCCACTTTTCATCTTAAACAGTGCTGCTAAATTAATCTTCCTAATGCACAGTACAGTTCTGATCAAACCCCTTCAAAGTCAAAGGATCATAGACTTAGTGGTGGAAGGAACGCTGAAAGGTCATCTAGGCCAATAACCTTTACCTTCTCCTTTTGCAGATCAAGAAACTTAGATCCATAGAAATTAAGTGATTCACCAAAATCACATAGATACTGAGCAACAGTGCCACAATTTGAACTCAAGTTCTCCAACTCCAAAATCAGAACACCTTTCATTGTACCAAGGCTCCCTACTGTCATAATGAATAAAAGTCCAAACATTTGAGGCTTGAGCTTAAGGTGATGCTACCTTTCTAAACTAAAGTTCCCTATTATTCCTGACCCTTTGCTTCCCCATGAAGAAGTTTCAGGCTTTCTTACCCCGGGTTCACTTCACCTCCAACTCATCCACCCTTGCTCCTTCCAGTTGCTCTATTCCTTACTTTCAAATTATTCTTATTATTGGTGAGATAACTGGGGTTAAGTGTCTAGGGTCACACAGCTAATAAGTATTAAGTGTCTGAGCCCACATTTGACTATAGGCCAGTGCTTTATCCACTATGCTATCTACTTGCCCCTACCTTCAGGTTATGATGTACAATATGTCTCCAAGGTCTTAGTGCAGTTTTAAGATATTCAAATTTAAAACTGCACTAGGACTTTGGGGATGCTCTATAAGTAGAAGTGGCATTTTCAATGAAAAACAGAAATGACATTGAATTCACTAAAACATTCACCTTCTCTCCTCCTTCCCTCACATAACCATCAAGAACAACAAAAAATCAGAACCTGCTTCTAAAAATACTCTTAATCTAAAACTGCCTTGCAAATAAATATTGTGGTTTTTGGAACTTGAGTTTCTATGTTTAAAAACACATCTCTTACGACAGCAATGATCACCATATGCCAAATGTTTATCCTCAGATAACAGAGAAAATATTAGCTCCATAATCAGGATGCAGGTTTCTATCATGTCTTTTCTGTTTTCTTTGTTTATTACCTTCTATCTCAGTTTCCTGGCAGTAATATATTGAATTACATTTTACATTCTGAGAAAAAATTGGCAGATAAGCCACTGTCAGTGATCCCTAAAGTATATGGAGAATTAGAAAGGTTACTAGAAGCCTAGAAGGGCGAAGAGGCTACTGCCTCTGCAGTCTGTAAAACTGTAAGCCTGTACACATATACATATACATGTGTGTATGTGTGTGTGTGTGTGTGTGTGTGTGTGTGTGTGTGTATTTATGCTTAATGATAGCTATAGCTATCTCTATGGTGGAGAGGTGGGGAAGGAAAAAAAGCAAAGAAAAAGAAATTTACATAAGAACTTTATGATATATTTAGAAGGAATAGCAAGATGTACATAATAGATTTTCAGTTTCATGTACAATTATCTTTTTTTATTACAATGTTATGCAAATACTTATTTTCTTCCATAAATTAAAAATAAAACAAACTTAATAAATAATTGAAAAAATGTTTGTAGAAAATATTATTAAAGGGATGGCTTGTGAGCACTTAGATAAGGAAGCACTGGTAAGAAGATCTGCACAACTTAGATAGGTGAGGTCTTAAGGAGGACCGAACTATGAAGGGCTTCAATTTTTGAGACCACAGTCTTTTAGTACTATAGAAATAACAAAGCTTAACATCTAGTAGGATATATTCCTTTATATATTTCCCCTAACAACAGAAGGATTTTTTTTTTTTGGCCATTTATTTCAAGCTATGTAAGATATAGCTTGTGGTATTACAGGTTGTGCAAAAAAGTCTTAGTTATTGCTGAGGATAAAGAAACTGTACTGGATTCCCCTCCCTCCCTTCTGTGCTACGTGGCTAGACTAGGAATATCAAGGGAATGCAACTGACAGAGTTCACTTCGAACTCAGCATTTGACAAAACTTGTCATGTTATTTCTGTGGGCAAAATAGAAATGTGTGGTAGATAATAGTACTTTTGGGGGTCTGTAAATTCAACAAGTTAGATAAATTTGAATAAATATATGAATGAGTTGAATTTCCAATTTGAAAAAAGTAGTCATTAATTATCTAATGCCATGTTGAAGGGTGATTTCTCCTAGAACAAACGAAGGATTTGTCTTTGACTCTGCTCTTGGCGCCCCCCCCCCTTTTTTTAATCAGTCAGTAACTGGATGAAAGCATAGACAACATGCTTGTGGAATCTGCAAATGACACAAAGTTAGGAGAGAGAGCTAATATACTGAATATGGGAATCAAGGTTTAAAAAAGACTGAATGGCAAGAGGAGTTAAATTGACTAAAATAAAATGGAAAAGGAATAAAGGTGGAAGTTTTACATTCAGATGAATAAATTCACCTCCAAAATTAAAAGATAGGACATATGCTGCTAGGCAGTCTTCCTTATGAAAAGAAGGTATAGAGAAATTCAATAGAAAAGCTCAGTACTGTGCCCAAAGAATCAATGTTATCCTAAGTTACAACCAAAAGAAATTGTGTACAAAAAGAATCATAGCTTGGTCACACAAAATCTAGAATACTTTGTATAGTTCTGGATACCACATTTTGGAAATGATAGTTTACTCAAGAGAGAATGACTATAATGGCCAAAGAATGATACATATGTGTATCAACTGAAACAAGTCAATGGTTAGCCATTAAAGGAGAATTCAGAGACCCAGGGTAATTGTGCCCACAGGACTTGTGGGTAAAAAAGGGATTAGACTTCACTTCCCGACTTATCTTCCCTTATTGCCAACTAACCATGTCTTGGTGTATCCCCACAGTTCTGACTAGGGGTTGCCCTCCATTGCCCAAGCTCCAGGCACGTTTAATTTCACTTCACACAGATTTCTCACCAGCCACCACACATATCCTTTGATTTTTCTGTGCCATCTATATCCTTTGTACCCACTTTCTAGTTCTGGAAAAATGTGCTATCATTGCTCCAAGACAAAATATGCTAATTTATTCCACACTGTGACTTTCCAAATCAAGATACACTTTTGTGACTACTATTCTACTATATGTGCTAGCCCCTACTAAAATGTAAGGTCTATGAATGCAAAACCAGCCTTTTGTTTTATATTTTTATCTCCAGGGACAGGGACATAATAAGTACTTAATTAATGCATTTTCATTTGTACATTCAGTATTTGGCTTGGCTCTAGGAAGCAGAAATGAAGGCAATCTCCCAAGAGAGAGAAATTTAGGACTTATTTATTAAAAAACTTAACAATTCAAGTTGTCCAAAAACGAAGTAGACTATCTCTACTGAGTTTCAGGTTGTTATTAGAACTGGAAGAAACATTTGATTTCCCATAGACTAACCATCTAATTTTAGAGATAAGGAAGCTGAGGCCCAGACAGATTTGGCTCACATAGTGTCAGAGTCCAGGTTTAATAGGACCATACATTCATCTAGACTCAAAAGGTTACTCAGATGTCATCAACTCATTAACAGTTGAGGAAAATGAGTTCCAGACAGTTTAGTGACTTGCTCAAGGTCATAAAGATAGGAGAATGAAGAACACAACAGAGTTCTTTTCATTACACCCACTGCCATAATATATTTTAAGCCCAAGATTCTTCCATGGTCCAATCAGTTTGGGAAGTGATGTTCAAATATGATATAATGATACTGGCAAAAATCAACAAGAGTACAATATAAAAAAATTAAGCAAACCCCAAAACAACAAGTATATTCAATATGCTCATTACCTCATGACTAGTAGAATTACCAGGAGGATAAAGCCAAAAACTGAAGACACAGATTCTGGAGAAGATTGCTTATATGTTTGCAAGTTTTAATAAATTTAAAACCAAGAAAAAGACTTTCAAAAGAAAAAGACACTGTATTTTAAGCTGGCATTGCCAAGCTTTTGTTTGGATCCATTTAACTCCTCCTCTAGGAATCTATGAACCTGAAATATGACAGAGCTTTTAAGCTACCACTCTAGACTAAACAAAGGCATAACCACTTTTCATCTGAAAGTCTTCATTAGAAACCAAGTTAAAAAAAAATCCAGTTTCCCCATGGCATAAACCAGGCCACTTGCAAACTGTAAGACAGGATTTGCCCAAGCACAGAAAGAAATTTTCAAATGGGGCTTTAAAAAAGCCATTCCAATTAAGTTAGCTGAATAACTTTTTCTCAGTTTTTTGTTTTATTTTCTCAGTTGTTTATTTTATACTTTTTTGAGTTCAAGAACAGAAAGATGCTTAACCAGTTTTCATGGTGTTTAATTTTTGTTCATTTAGTTCTTTTGAACATATTCCATGTCACTCTCACTTGCTATGCCTCCTAGGGGCTCTCAAAATAGATTGAATCTACAGTTGAAGTTTTTAAAATTACCATGGGTCTTAATGATAAATCTTGGTATAAAATTAAAGCATGTCTAACAGCTCGACTTGCTTAGCAATTTACAAAGCGATTCCTTTCTGTTCCTCTAAGAGCTGGCTCTTAAGTTTTCTGATATTCTGTATAAATGACTAAGGTTGGATGATGCCTGTAAGATATGTTAATGACAGGACTTACTTTCATTTAAGTGTTCAAGTAGATGGTTTCTGAGGTCTATTCCAATTCTCATTTTGTGACTTACAAAAATACTACTGTAGAATGAATCTTAAATACCCACTGCATGTAATAATACATGCAAAGAAAGAAAGGAAAAGCAATAAAGACTGTTGAGAAGAAAACTTTCCTTTTAACATCACACTAGTGATAAAACTATTGTATGAGAGTGTGGTTAAGCTGCATGATTATCTGACATCTTGAGGAATGAGTCTTCAGCAACAACTGTAGAATGGCAATTTTTTAGCTTGACTCTATTCAAGTCATGATTTCTCACCTCTCTATTTGTTAGTGGAAAGAATGACAATACCAGTGCAAGTGTTGATCTCCCTAAGTATTCTAGAAGGTACCCTCCAGCTCTGTTCCAAAAATCTAAACAAATCAATTTTTATCCATCCTATTCATGAAGGAATCTGGAAAGCACAATGGATGTAAAACATCTTCCCCAAAAAATTAAAATAAAAGCTACCACTTTAAGATTAGCCAAATGATTTTAAAATTACATTATTTCATTTGATCCTCACAACAATCCTGTGAAGTAAGTACTAAATTATTATTAAAAGGCAAGGACCTGGGTTCTAAGCTTATCTCAGATTTTACTACCGAGGCAACCTTACTACTGGTCACAACCTCCATGAGTCTCAGTTAAATTAAGTGTAAAATGAATAGTTTAGATCAATGAGTTTCTGAGGCCCCTCTCTTCCAGCTCTAAATCTAAGATCCTACAGTCATTATTTTACAGAAAACTGAAGCTTACAGAAATTACTTGACTTCACCTAAGAATGTCATAACTCTTAGTGATATGATGATAATCCTTTGAAATGGTAAAGTTGTTTCTGAATGCAAACCCAGCTCTGACACTTCCCTACAATCCCTCTTTTTTTTTTCCCTCTCCGTTTCCCTTCTTGTTTTTGATGCCTCTTACATATTGTCTCCTGTGAATTCCTGGGAATGAGTTTCTTATGAAATTATGGAAACTATTGCTAATCTTCCTTTATTTTAGTTATTCCTTTGAATACCTAGTTAGGTACAAAATATAAAAGAATAAAAGGAATAAAAATCCCCTTCCTTTTCATACAATCTATTTTTAAGATAAGCAAAGGGCAAGATATCACCCTTGTGATATAATTAGTCCTCTTCAAGAATAAAAGATAAACAACAATTATAACCCTTCTTTTACAAAGCAACTTTTTTTTGCCTCGGTAGTTTTGCAGATAAAAGAGAGAAAAAAAAATGACAGCATTATCTCAGGTCCTGTCCTTTAAAAAAAAAAAAGACATTATTTTAGTTCTAGTTGATAAATAAATTTCTTAAGGAATTATGAAAAGAAACGAGAAAAGAAAAATTCTTTCAAATTATCATCAAGGAATGCTGCTTCCATGTCAGCACTAAATTATATTAATAGCAATGAGTTGGAATGTAAATAAAGCAGCAATGTTAACTCTGCTAGTCTAGAATTAGCTCCATAGCATGTCAACTGTTTATACTTCAGACCGTAATAAAAATGAAAAATGATTCAGTGGAGGTGGGGTAGGGTGTGGGGAGGATGAAAGGATGGAAATAGGAGGCAAAAGACAGGTATGCACTCGTCATTTACTACAAGTTTCCTTCCCTTCCAGTGATACTGACCACTAAATGAACTTTTCATAAGCACTGTCCATTTGTAATGTTTGGTAGCCTCAGCTAGCAAAATTATGACCCTCAGGAAATGAGCCTAAAGAATTTTAAATTAGTTTAGTTAACCCCTTTTAAAGCCATGCTTATTTTCACTTTTTCAAAGAACTGCTAAAAATAGTTCAAAAAATACTGTTAAGAACATAGGAGTTTTGTTCCCGTTGTGTTATCAAAGGAAGGGGAGAGGCAAGGAAAAAGGGATGGTGTAGACCACACAGATATGAGAGGCAATGTGCCTTTCAGAATTACTGCCAATAATTCTAGGGAAGAAAGGCCTAGCCACCTATGAACTATTTGTGGTTTCTTTTAGGAGTACATTTTAGCGAAGCCTGAAGTCTATGCAAACAAAGCATTTATTAAAATCTAGAAAGAAAACTGCAAGAAACTGAGAAGGAAAAATTCTCCAAGTATCCCACCAGAGTTATTGTACAGAATATAAAAACAGCAAAATCAGTTTATTTCCTATCATGCAAGCAGAAGGCACATATAAAAATAGATGGTCTCTTGCAACACCCCACTGATTCCTCTCTGCTGAAAGCCTCAATTCAGACCCAGTGCCAGAGGCCATTAAAACTCTAGCCAGACATACAAGCTACTTTACTTCCACAATGATGGCATGAGGGCTAATTAAAATCTGAGATATCTTACCCCCTGAAAATGAGGAAGAAAACAACAACAGTATCATATTCTCCCCTTATCCGGTAAGCTCCATTCATGAATGGCTGACTGCTGAATAAAATATAGCATCTTAATATTTAGAAAATACAAGAATGGAGAAAAAAAGCACCCTAGAACCTAACACCTTATTCTCAGAAAGGCCACTAATGCAGTTAGTGGCCACAGAGGAAAACATACATGTCTGTATATATACAGAAACAAGAGCCAGCATAGCATGCTCCTGGATAAAGAACTGGCCTAAGAGAAAAGATCAAAGAAAAGGGTTCAAGTCCCAATTCTGATATACCCTAGCTTGTTGACTTAAACAAACTATTTAACCTCTCAGTGTCCTAGGCAACTATCCAAGAGTGTAAGTTTAGAGAAAATGTCAATCTGCATTGGTATAAGGACTCATGCACCCCTCTCTTCCTTGTGCTAATACCAAAAGTCCCACAAAATCTTGAGAAAAAAAGAGAAGGGAATGTTGCTATTTTTGAGAGCTTGGAAGGTAGTGGAAAAACTAAGCTTGGTTAAAAAAAATTAGGGAAAAACTGCTACATCTTTCAACCTGTGTCTAGATGGTCTCCAACATCCATTCCGGCTTTAATCCATTTCCTATGCATTGCTTGATTTCAAATCAGTTATACCTTCTTCATAAGCACGGAATATAAAAGGTACCACTGAACCACCTTTCAGTGTTGTTAAATTTTCAATTCTCACTTAGAATTATAGAATATCAGAGTTAGAAAAGAAATAACTTGATTATATATGAAGTTCAATGCCTCATTTTACAGAGGATAAAACTATTTAATTTTTACACAGTACTCTTTACAGTTATACATTTTAATTTTTTTTCATTATGAATACAACAATAATAACTTCTGAGAACCAAGTTCTTATCTACCAAAGAAAAGGATTTTGACTCTTGGCATATAGCCTGGTCAGGTGAGGGAGTAGATGATATTTAAGGCTTTTCAAGTATAACATTTTATTATCCAAAGATTCTGAAGAGAGATGGTCTCCAACAGGATGATTTCAGAAAGGCCTGGAGAGAGTTACAGGAACTGATACTAAGTGAAATGAGCAGAACCAGGAGATCATTATATATGGGAACAAGAAGACTATACGATGATCAATTCTGATGGACATAGCTCTCTTCAACAATGAGGTGATTCAAACCAGTTTCAACTGTCCAATAATGAAGAGAGCCATCTGCTCCCAGAGAGAGGACTACTGAGTGTGGTCTACAACACAGCATTTTCACTCTTTCTGTTATTGTTTGCTTGCATTGTTGTTTTCCTTCTCTGTTTTTTTTTTCCTAGATCCAATTTTTCTTGTGTAGCAAGATAACTGTATAGATATGTATACACATATTACATTTAACACATAATTTAACGTATTTAATATGTATTTCACTACCTGCCATCTAGGGGAGAGGGTAGGAGGAAAGAGAGGAAAATTTGGAATAGAAGGTTTTGCAAGGGTCAATGTTGAAAAAATATTTTAATTTTTTTTCAATATTGACCCAGCAACCATTATTTGGTGCTTCATATTTGCAATATGAAAACTAGAATTAAGAAACACGCAAGTTAAATGATGAACTTGAGGCCATACAATTTAAGGCTGAAAAAGATCTGAAATCTCTCCTCATTTTACAGATGAGGAAACTGAAATTTAAAGAATGAAATAACTTGCTTAAAGTCATATGATGACTCAAGTCTGTATTCTGACACTGATGTTTTTTTCAAATCTAAAAGCTCATGAAGGAACAGAACTCAGATTCTTTTTTTCCCCCTGAGGTAACTGGGCTTAAGTGACTTGCCTAGGGTCACACAGTTAGGAAATGTGACGAGCCGGATGCCAGATTTGAATTCAGGTCCTCCTGATTTCATGGTTGGTGCTCTATCCACTGTACCACCTAGCTTCCCCAGAACTCAGATTCTTAAAGTAGCATACTATGGTATGCTTGGCAACATTATTTTTGGCCTCCTACAATGATTACTCAAATATTAATAGTTAAAGTCCTCTTTATATCAATCTCTGATCATCTTGGTGTTTAATAATGAAAGCAAATTCTCATTCTCTTCAAGAGAATTTTTTTTGGAGGAAGAAAAAACAAGATTTAAAATGATTGTTGATAATGTTTTAATTTTTTTCCTTCTCTTCTCTCTAGGTCCAGCATTCAGATTAAAGTGTATTTGTCTCTCAAAGAAGATACAGTTCTAATGGCCAATATCTATCTTAATTTCACTTAAACCTCTATTATCAACAAAAACTTTAGATCATGATGGTTCTCCATTAACAATTACAATGCAAGCCCCAAAATGTAATTTCCCTCCCTCCAACTTTTATATCTCCCCACTTTCTATCAATATTCAAGGTGAGTAGACTTCCCATGGAGTGCTTTAAAATCTACTTCCCACCTGTCTCCAGCCTCCACTTATTCTACATCAGAACTCAGCATTCCACCCTCTCTGTGTAGTTTCCATTCACTATCTCCTATATCCTTTGTCCTCTCCTTTCCAAATTCTGTCTAACATCCATTTGTAGAAACTTTCCTCATTTCTCAAGACTCACTTCTAACTCTAATTCCTTCTCAAATTTCTCATAAATCTTATTTTGTCCTTTCCTATGAACCAATCATAATTTAGTTAATTTGGTCTTTCAAACATACATATTTTATGTCTTCTACTATATTATAAACTCCTTGAGAGCAGAGGTTGCCTGAGTCTTTTTCACCTTTGAATATGTCAAACAAGACCACAAACCTTCCAAATTAATTATTTTAATTCTTTGGTCACCAAAATCCTATCCTACTTACCAAGGTTCTAATTAAATATTCCTTCTGACTCCGCATCAAATTCTTAGTGTAACTAGCTGTTGGCTTCTTTGTACAATAAGAAATCAAAGGATCCAAGGAGAAATCCATCTAATATCTTTGCTTTTGAAACATAATTGTTATAACCTGTAAGTCCTAAAATTACCAGCATCTTTCATCTACAAATGGCCTTCATGCATGGCTGAAGGAAATCTCCACAGAAGAAGAATTACAGGAGTACTGTACTCTGGACATGCCATATCATAATTACTATCTCATTAATCCAAACAACTTACAAACAACAAAAACCCTAAAACTTTTTAAGGCTAAAGACTGTTTTCAAATATGCTGAGACTAGAGGGAAAAAAGGATTATAAGTATTTTTTTTTGGGGGGGGGGGGGAGGTGAAGAAAGAGATGAGCTTTTCTTTCTTTATTTCCCAACCCTCTCTCAACCTAATGAAGGAAGGAGTAAAGCAAAACCATTATCTGTCAAATAAATCTGAAGTGCTAACTTTTTGGTAGCTACCAACATATTTTATTGCACCATGTCTGCACTAATCTAAAGGGACTACTAATCATTTGCTGGCAGTTACTGGAAAGAACTGAATGACTTCTCTAAGACATAGCTCAAACTTCAATTTCTTTCAAATGACAAAAATGTGTGTATATATATAGAGAGAGAAAGAGAGAGGGAGAGAGAGGGTGAGGAGAAAAAAAGGAGAAGCCAACAACAACAACAACAACAACAACAAAACCCCACTAATGTATTTTTTCTTATTTACAACACATGGAACAATATATGATAAATGGAACAAGAATTCGCAGAAAAAGATTTTAAAAAATCAAAAAATCTGAATCACCATGATTCTATCAATTCTTTTCTATACATTATTGTTAATTAGCTATATATAATATACAAATCTTACATGACACATAAATCCATGAATTTTAATTTGGTTTATTTTATTATCATTTTATAATTACGCTATTAACATAATATCAAGCATTTTTTTAAGTGTCTATGTGCCAGACAGTGTGTTAGGAACATAAGCTACAAACACAGAAAATGAAATTATCCTTACTGTGAAGAAATTTATATTTTATTATTTATGAAATATTTATATTCATATTTTAACAGACTATTTAAAAATAAATTAAAAACAACGGAAAAATATTAGCATTAATAACAAATTTTAGCAATTAGTAAGAAGATAGGATGCATAGATACACACACATCAATCAATATTTCCCCCCAAATGAAAAGTATCCATAAGACATGTTTTCTTACCTTCAATGTAGAGGGGCTCTACAACATCGTGGTTAATTAGTTCAAAGTTTTCATGGCCGATCCAATGTTCCACATTTCTTTTCCTGCCCGTAAAGAAGTTGTCCACAACTGTAACCTCATGGCCATCCATCATTAGTTTGTCAGTAAGATGAGAACCCACAAACCCTGCTCCTCCAGTTATCTGCATTAGGACAGTTTGTATGAAATATTTACAGAAAACACCAAAGAAATCAGATGAAAACAGATTTTACAAACTGGCTTTTGCAGTTGGCTGAGGTTGGGGATGGAGAGGTGGGAATGGGGAGAAGTGGGAAGGGAAGATGGGAGGGTAAAGATATTTCAGGTAATACCTTAACTTCTACTCCAGAGCAAGCAAGCATAAATATCTCAACAATCTCTAAAACAACCAAAAGATATTACTCAGATAATTGTTCAGGAAGATAGGTGTTATAAATTGAAAAACATCTTTCTCTTATAGAACATTAATTACATCATTTCAGCATTCTGTTCACATGAGATACCCTGAGTAATGCTGGGATGGCATTACCATAGGTAGAAGACCTAATAGAATTATTTTCATTAGAAGGCATAGAATAGGCAAAGTGACTCATGCATTGAATGTCTGTGAGATAGAGGTTTCCATTATAAGAATTCACCAATGAAAAAAGTTAACAAGTTGATAAGCAAATAGCAAGAACTATTTAAAGGCTAACATGCAACACACACACACACACACACACACACACACACACACACACAAAACTGCTGCTTAATTATCATCACAAAAAGGTAAATCCTATGTAGAATCTAACTATGTGCTATTTCAGAAGTGATATAATTATGCAGTTACTGTGCTGTGACAGGGTTCAGTAATAACCAATTTCCTAAAATTAAAATCCATAAGAAACACAGGGTCAATTCAAACATATGAATGAAAAGATGCTATATGTATTCATGCTTGGGGAGAAGGTGTGAGTGATAGTAGGGGCTAGCCAGGTATAAATAGAAAAAAAATAAATAAAATTTCCATGTTTTGCTCTGATTTCAATTCCAATTCCATTACAGAACAGCAATTTCATTTATTTAATTTAAAAGTTCCCAGATGAAATTTCTAGGTCACAAAAGCCATCCTATTCTGCTCAACATCCATCTCTTCTTACCCATTCCTCCTTTCAACCTCCCTCTCTGTCTGCCACTCTAAAAAAATGCTAAAAGGTACTCTCCCTATCCTGGCTCAGACATTTCTTCACTATGCCACTAAATGTTGTAGTTTCACTTTCTTCCTCTGTAAAATGAGGATAAAGATATTCATATTCCCTACTACATATGACTGTTGTGAGAAAAAAAAAATTGGAAAATCTTAAATCATTATTATGTCAGCTATTTTATGATGGTGATGAGGAAGAGCAAGTGAATCAATACATAAGAAAATACCTGGCTTATTAATTTTTTAAGCCTTAATGAATGTATATTTTTAGGAATGATTTTTAATTATTATTCTTAATATGATTGCTTATGTTAGAATCATGGAACAACAGAATGTTTGAGTTGGGAAAGAAATCAGATTTAGAATTCAAAGAGATCTTAGTAACCATCTTTAGCCCTTTCATTTTACAATGAGGAAACTAAAGCCCAGGTGTTAGGTAGTAAGAGGATGAGAGTTCAAATCTAGACTTTCTGAATCCAAATCCAGTGCTCTCTTCATTGTACTGTCATGAAGAACCCTGGGGGGCAGACAGTCCAAATGGGGCATTTTGCAGACAGGGAGAGAGAGAGAGAGAGAGAGAGAGAGAGAGAGAGAGAGAGAGAGAGAGAGAGAGAGAGAGAGAGAGAGAGAGAGAGAGAGAGAGAGAGAGGGAGAGGGAGAGGGAGAGGGAGAGAGAGAGAGGGAGAGGGAGAGGGAGGGGGAGGGGGAGGGGGAGGGGGAGGGGGAAGGGGAGGGGGAGGGGGGAGGGGGAGGGGGAGGGGGAAGGGGAGGGAGAGGGAGAGGGAGAGGGAGAGAGAGAGAGAGAGGGAGAGAGAGAGAGAGAGAGAGAGAGAGAGAGAGAGAGAGAGAGAGAGAGAGAGAGAGAGAGAGAGAGGAGAAATGATGGAGGCAGACCAAAGTTATGTGACTTGCCCAGGATGATAGCTAGTAAGTGTTTATTCAATTGTTTTTTACATATAAATTGCAAAATCAACAGCCTAGAACCTAAAGCCATGCACTGTATTTAAGAATTGCTTCCTGTATTTTGTTAACTTCAGAGGCATGAAATTGTGAGAAAGTCCCTAGGCCTAGGTGGCCAAAGTTGCTTTAATGGAGTAATTATCCTCTATCACAAGCACTTAATACTTTATGTTACTTAGCTAGGCTATCAGAATATTTTCTTCTTATCTTAGCTCATTAAGTAAGCATTCCTAATAGAAGGAATACCAAAAGAAGCTGAAGGCTTCAGGAAGAGGAAAAATTTTGCCAGAAAAGGAAGAATAAGGGTAAGAATCAAATAAGAATAAGAACCAAATCTTCTGGCAAATTTATATAAAGGTACCAGCAAAAAAAGGCTTGTTATCCATTACACTGAAAATTGGTTGTTTACTTTTGGTGTTTTCCACATTACAGACTTCAGTTGATACATTAATGTTAAAGCTTTTTCAAAGTGCCAAAAGGAGCTAAAGTGTTTAAGGTCAAACTTGGCATTTAAATGTGAGGTTGCTCAACAATAAGAAAATAATAATTTCAAAACTAATTTCAACAAACCATTCTTTGGTATGAATATTTTAACAGTCCCTCAGTCAAAAGGGCCCCAAGTTTTAGTGCTAAAGAATTTGTAAATTAAAGCTGTATAACCATTTCATAAACGGTAAGTCACTATATAGACTTTATGATTTTAGAGCTTAAACTTGCATTCTAAACTCAAATCCCCCCTCCAAAAAAGATGAATTTGTCTTTTCTCACAGTTTAACTTATTCTAGAGCAATTGCTCTAGAAATAGTAGTCAGAATTTTCCAGTTATTTGTAAAATAGAATAAATTTTGCTATCATTCATGACCCTGTGATCTTTGCCATATCATGTATAAAGTCTTCTTCAAAACCATTAGTCCTTCCGACATAGAATCTTACACAAGATTAACAAATGGTCATGATTGTGTCATTCGTCAGAAAATTCTATGGCTCCAGAAGACTGGAGAGAAATAAATGTCCTGTGCCACATCATCATGGGTTACTACTCCATTCAAACTCAGATGGGGCAATAGATATTTCTGGTGAGTTATAAAGAGGCTTTGACCCAAGTAGAGAGCTGACATTTGTAAAAGAAGCTTCTGGATTGGTCTGGATTTGGGTTATGTGACTCACTTGGAAAAGGCAGGAGACGACCAATCTGTCTACTCTTAGAAAGAGCAGTTTTTATGTAAAGATAGTTTATTTGCTGCTCAAAAATAAGTAACATTTTTCTTACAAGTGTTTTTCTTTTCTTTTTCTTTTTTTTAAGTTCCCATAAATTTACTGTGGGATAAGTACTATGAATACTCTGGTAAAGCTTGTATTAAATTCAATTTCAAGCATCCTAAAAGGGATGGGTTACAATTCATAAGTCATCAAAGATCATAGATAAATAGGATAAAGAAGTTCCTTTACTAAAAAGAACACTGTGAATGAAGGAAAAAATATGCAAAAACTTACCAAAATTCTTTTTCGATCCTTTTCTGATAAAAATTTCACCGGTGGGTACTTCTGAGTAAAGCTACAGAATGTGAGGACACACAAAAAAGTAGAAAGCCAAAATTAAGGGTCTCAATTCATTATTTTCTAACTGATGAAATCACTAATAGCAATAGTTTTACAGAACAAATATGTTTCACTTTTGCTTTTAATATTCTTTTTTTTTATTATAGCTTTTTATTTACAAGATACATGCATAAGTAATTTTTTGGTATTGACAATTGCAAAACCTTTGTTCCAACTTTTCCTCTCTTCCCCATGCCCTCCCCCAGATGGCAGGTTGACCAATACATGTTAAATATGTTAAAGTATAAATTAAATACAATATATGTATACATGTCCAAACAGTTGTTTTGCTGTACAAAAAGAATCAGACTTTGAAACAGTGTACAATTAGCCTGTGAATGAAATAAAAAATGCAGGTGGACAAAAATAGAGGGATTGGGAATTCTATGTAGTGAGTGGTTCATAGTCATCTCCCAGAGTTCTTTCGCTGGGTGAAGCTGGTTCAGTTCAGTACTGCTCTATTGGAGCTGATTTGCTTCATCTCATTGTTGGAGATGGTGCTTTTAGTCTAAATGATCAAAGAAACAGCTGACTTAGGGCAATTCTTACGTGAAATTTATATCTATTGCTCATTCAATTAATTAAATAAATATTATTTAATTTGCTGTTCCACAAACTGAGTATGCCTTGGGGCTCTACCACAGAGCCAAGCTACAGCTCAAGTTGACCTGAAATTGACATGTTAACACATGTAAAGGCAAATGACAAGAGAAATACATACATACTAAAATAACTGCACAACCAAAGTGTTGCTCAAGCCTTGACAGGAAAAAATAGAAGTCATCTTTTTCTAATTCTCAGGGCAGGGAAGAACACCACGTTGTGTTAAACAAGAAATTGAAAAAAATACTTCTTTTCACTTTTCTAAATATTAGTTTCCTTCTCCCCAATTTTTCAGAATTCCAAGTTTGTTTTTATTTTTTTGTTTTTTTAAACAATCTCTGTCATCTTTTCTATTCTTCCCAACTACTAGGCCATCTGGTTAGTAAGGAAGTCTCAGAAGTTCATCTAGTCCTGTAGTTTCAGCTGCCCCACGGATCTCTTCCAAAGTACATCAGTAGTCTTGACTTCCTATAGGGCAGGGGTTCTTGACTTTTTTTGTGTGTCAAAGAAGTCTGGGGAAGCTTATCGACCCATCTTAGAATACTATTTGTAAATTCATAAAGGAAAATACATAGAATTTACAGCTAGTTATAAAACAGTTAACAAAGTGTAAGGGAGGAAAAGTTTACACATCTTAAGTTAAGAACCTCTGTTAAAAAGCTTGTCTATCACTGTGTGTACATACTCACACACACATACATATTTACATACTTGTATATATAAACACACTTGTATATACCAGACACTAATATAGCACATACACACTTCTGTACATAAACATAGTTGTAGATAGATATATAAAACAGACATACTGTATTACATACACACACTTGAATACACAAAACATACACATATGGCAGATTATATATACACTTGCATACATGCATATAGTTGTATATATATACTTGTATACACATCCACAAATATACATACAAATATTTCTGAAGAGAATATACAAATACACTTTGGGAGTTGGGCACATAATTGAACAAGAAAGCAGGCTCACTTGCCTATGGGAAATTGCACAGTTCATTTAAAGCCCCCAAAACTTCTACCAGAAGCAAAGGGATTATCAGTACTGCTATGACCACGAATAACAGAAACCAGAATCTGAGAAATTAAAAATGAGGGCCATAGGGAAAAATGTCAAGGATGTAAGCAGGATGTAGCACATAATAAATATGGAACTTTGAAGGTGAATTGAAGCAAATGATGTTATCAGGAAATTAAGGGCTCTCCTAATATAAGCCAGTCTCTTAATATCAGAAAAAAATCAAAGAAGATCAATACTGTGATGAGTGGATTCCCTGAAGTGAATCTATAGGAGGACAAGGACCAGAGTATATAGGATAGGAAGGTATATGCAGGCTATAATCTGTATATTGCTACAATAACACCTTACTCACCATCCTTCATCTCTAGATACATGTACTTCCACTGGCTAATTACCAGACCTCAAAAGCTCTCCTTTGCTATCTTCTGGCTTCCCTGGATTCCTTTAAGTCCCTTCTAGAATTCTACCTGTTCCAGTCCCCCTTAATGATACTGCTTTCCTTCTGTTGATTAGTTATTATTTATCCTGCATGACCTTGTTTATATAATGTTTTCATGTTATTTCTATTAGACCATGAGTACCCTGAGAGCAAGGACTACCTTTTACCTTTCCTTGTATCCCTTGGCACATACTGGCACAATGCCTGGCACATACTAGGAACATACTAAGTGCTTACTGACTAACTACATCCCAAGAACTCTAATTTCCCTTGTTTAGGAATGTGCCTCTAATGTTTATTTTTAAAATGTTTAAATTTTCAGCACTAAAGTCTTTCCTCTCCTCTTCCTCCCCCACCCAATAAGAAAGCAAAAGTGAGGTTTAAAAGCAATAAAAAGACAAATAACATGCAGTATACCTGAAGCTTTGTGAAAGGAAGCATTTTATTTCCAAATTAATGATCTATAATGCTTATCGGACACTGGTTTCACTCTGAAGGACTTTTGTTAACTGTGTTTCCATGCAGAACAGGCCTTTTAGCAGCACCCTTACAGCCTCCTTGGCTGCATGCATGAAGAGAAAAAGGAATGAGGGCATATGTTGCCTATAGCAATGGCCTGGTTACATACTTCTTCCAGAAAAGAGACAGTGAAAAGACAGGATTGTGCAAGTGCCAGGACTGGATCATAGAGTTAGAGCTGAGAAGGATATTAATCTATCATCTAGTACATTTTGTCACTTAAGTGATAGAGGCAGACAGAAGAGAAGACTGATCATTTGAGAATACTGTCTATAAATGTATTTTTTTTTAACTTTTCCAGGATCATGGAATATTCAAGTTGGAAGGGAACCTAGACTTCTAAGGCCTTTCTTTTACACATAAGGGTACTAAGGGATAGGGAAAGTTAAGTGACTTCTCCATATCACACAGAAAATCACTTATAGGACCTAGGCAAGCAGCTAAGTGTTTGTTCATCTAGGATTGAACTTTTTCCCCTTATTTTCCTTTGCTCTTTTTGTACTGTCTTAGGATTTAATATTTGGGGGAGGGGAGAAAGCTGCAGTCTTCTCAATTTTCATTTCATTTTCAGACCTCTTAAAGCTACCTTGATTTATCTTTTAAATGAAAGAGAAAGTTCTGGTTAAGAGAATAATTGAAAGGTAGTAAAGAGCTTAGATCTACAGGTAAATCCTAGCTTGAAAAGGACCACAAATAGAGAAATCACAAGAAAAATCAGAGAAACAAAATTAGAGTCCTTTTTCTAAATCAAAACTGCACCAAAAAAAGCCAAAGCAAGTCTAAGTAAATAAATGGACTTGAGGTTGGTCAATTCTGGAAGGACTATGCTAGGAAGCACAAGCTACTATAAATAGTCCCAGTGATCACTGATGCTCTTGGGAAAGGGATGAGGAGATGAGTGGTCAATCAGCACAAGCTCCAGGAATGGTGAACTGAAGCCAGAAACTGGTCCTAGCTGGTCAGAATAGAAGTAAGGAGCAGAAAAATTCTTCATAGCTCACTAAACAGGGAAACAAGACCTTGCTGAGTATAACTAGAAGAACAGGGAGACATGGCAAGAAGAAGGGACAACTCAATGACTGGGAATAGGAGGAAAGACTGAGAGGAGAGGGGAAAGAGTGGTTTGCAAGAACCCTGAGAATAGTATGATATCCAACATCCAAATGGGGCTTGACTTGCAGCAGAACTTACTCTCAACTGGGGAGCATTTAAAAGAAACAGTGCCTATGTGTGCAAAAATATTTATAGCAGTCCTTTTTGTAGAAGCAAAATATTGGAAACAAAGGAAAATGTTATCCTATAACCAGATAAAGAACTGATGGACTTGGAATACAGATCAAAGCATTTGTTTTCGCATTTACTCCCTTTTTTCCCTTTTGATTTGTTTCTTCTTTCACAAATGTGACTAATATGGAAATATATTTTATGTCATAACATATTTATAAACCAAATCAAACTGCCTACCATCTTGGGAAAGGGAGGGAAGGGAAGAAGGCAAGGGAAAACTGGAACTCAAAATCTGGAAAAAATGAATGTGAAAATTTTTCTTGACATGTAACTGGGGGAAAATTAAAATACTATTTTTTAAAGAAGAAAAAAAATAAATGTTGAAAAGATATACTAGCAAAAAAAGAAAGAGACTAAGTATTGAAAGTAATGCCTAATACTAGCCATTTTAGTTAGGGTACGGACAATTGAGATGAAAGGATCAAACAGGGTTTAACCATTCAAGGTACAAAGTTCCAATCTAAGAACTGAAACGAGAAACAAAAGTAGGAGGTGCAGTGGATAGAGCATCAGCCCTAAAGTCAGGAGGATGTAAGTTCAAATCTGTTCTCAAACACTTAACTCCTCATACTGTGTGACCTTGGGCAAGTCATTTAACCCCAATTGCCTCAGCAAACAAACAAACAAAAAAGTAGGGAGAACAAAACAATGACAATGAAAAAATGATAAAGCTAAGAAAAATTCCACTAGGACAAATAGAGCCTCTAAAAGCAATGGTTTGGCCACATGGACTACATGAGAAGATGGAAAGAAAGAAGCAAGAAATTAAGTTAGATTTCTGGAGAAAAAAAATGGAATAAAAATAAATAGCTTAGAAGTTAGGAATTCTAAAAGAGATGTATTCTGTAAGATATAGAATGTTCTATGCAGGAACCAGCTGGCAGCACATTTTGACAAGAACTGAGAGTATAAAAAGGAAAAAGGAGACTGAGTATGAATGGTAAGGTAGTTATGGTAATGTAGAATTGAGCACAAAATCTTGAAACCCAAAGGAAAAAAAGAATATTATGATGAAAAAAACAGTTCTCTTTCTTCATTTCCTAAATAAGTGGGAATCAAAAGTAGCAAGAATATTGCATAGCTAACCAGGTGGTCACTTGAGTTCCATCGACTTTTATTAATACTATGCTATCAACCACATTTTTCTAGCAATGCACTATTAGAAATGTTATCTGAAAATATGTGTAACTACCTCTCCCAACCCACTTAAAGAGAGAAGGGTAAAGTGGAGTATAGCTTTCTCTCACACATTCCAGGCCAGAGAATTATAGTTATATAACTTACATTTATTGAACTTAACTATTTAGAATTCTGTGCTAATAAAACCATTAATAATAACAAAAACTATTTTTCATCTACACAGAATTTTTCAGGTTTCAAAGCTTATTCCTAAAACAACTCTATAGGATAAAAGAGACTCACAGACATTTAGTGATTTGGAAAATATCAAAAAAATTAAAAAGATTCAAGGAGAGATCTGTTATTTTAAGCCTTCAGACAATTCTGTGTTATTTGCATTACAAAGAAAATTTAAAAAGTAGGCTCACAATCTAGGTGGGGAGATAAGACAAATATTATAGCTTAAACAATATAGAATATTATAAGATAAGCAGTCAAATGAATAAAACAGCTAGTGAATGAGAAAAGAAGAGAAAGGGAAAAGAGAAAGGAAAAAGGATAAAAAAAAAAAAAAAGGAAAAAACCAAAAAGATATTCTAATTTACTGTTATCTGCCTGTAAATTTCAAACATACCACCTAAGCTACCAGAAAATAACTTAAAATGTTAATAGAGCTGACATTATTTCAAATTGGGGGCAGCTAGGTAGTGCAGTGGAGAAAGTACTACAAGTACAAGTCAGTAATCAAGCAGAATCAGGAAGATGAATCTTCCTGAATGCAAATTTGGCCTCATATTTACTAGCTATATGATTCTAGACAAGTCACTTCACTCTGTTTCCTCGTCTGTAAAATGAGTTGAAGAAGGAAATGGTAAACCATTCTAATATTTTTGCCAAGAAAATCCCAAATGGATTATGAAGAATTAAATGTGTCTGAAAAATGACTGAACAACTGAAAAACATTTGAAGTTATTTTAACAGCATATTCTTAGTAACATTTTTTAAAACAACACATTATCCTTGAAACTATTCTTGATGAATAATGCTTAATTTCTACTTCCAAAACCACATTTCTTTATTTTTCTTTTTCAATATTGTGGTTAAAAAAACCCTAACAACAACAACAACAAAAACTGATTACTGTATTTTTCTGCTAATAAACAAAGAAGCCAATTCTAATAGCCAAATATATCTTCTAACTATAATTACGTGTGTACAAAGTCAAAATATTCCCATGATTCTGGAACAGAATAAAAACAATAGATGTTAGTCATGTTACTTGAGAATACACACACACACCAACTCTCACTCTGCTCAGTTAACCTGAAAAATGTTTCATAAACTATATCTAGGAGTTTAAGATAGATCCTTACAGATTAAATATGTAAATGTAAATATTTTTGTGGCTTTAACAACACATAGATCATCTTCAAAGAAGGATAAAAGGAAATCTTCCATTTCTCATATCTGCAGTATTTTTTTCCTTTGTCAATAAAGCAAGAATGCTATAAGACTAGTTTATTTCTTCGTTTCACAAACTTAAAGGAATTTCCTGCCCAAAATACAAGGAGCACAGATGGACAAATTTATTTTCCCAACTATATATACTGCATCATAGGAAATCTTATTCCAGTTTTTTTTGTTTATTTGTTTGTTTTGTTTCGCCTGTTCTTTCTCATTACAAGCATGAGCTACAATTATTGCTCTTGTTCACACAGCAAAGCAAGCTCTGATTACTGAATTTGGGTTCTTTCTATCCAAAGAATCTTAATCTTCAATTTAGATCAAAATGATTCAGGTTTCAATAACTCTCATGAACCTTAACAGGAAAATCCCCAACAATAATACCTGAGCTATTTTCCTTAAATAAAAATAAAATATTTTACTTTTGCTCTAGGAAGAGATTAAATGGTCAATCCATTAGTCTTAATTGAGGGCAAAAAGGGAAAGGACCAAGACTATTCACATCACTTATGGAGCCCAACTTAACTTTCCAAACCAGAATAACTTCTCCAGGCCACAACTTCCTAATATGTTCCCTCATTAGAATATAAAGTTCCTTAAGGGTAGGAATTATGCCTGCTTTGTGTTTATAGCCTTTAGTTCTTTTAATTCATTCATTCAAACTAAATTACAACTTTCCTTACTTTTTAATCCTGGAATTGAAAAATTTAATTCCCATAAAATTCAAAGATGCTATTTTTTTGTCCTGCTGTCCTGCAAGAGGCAGCTTGAACTTGTAAAGAGCCAATGGTTAAATTTTGTGTATGAGTTAGTTATGGCTCAGAAACAGACAAATGCTACAAATCAGAGCTTGATTTATTATTGTGATAATGTTCAATTATTCCAATCACATCTGGTTCTTTGTAACACTATTTGTGATTTTCTTGGTAAAGATACTTGAATGGTTTGTTATTTCATTCGTCAGTTCACTTTACAGATGAGGAAATAGATAAACAGGGTGAAGTGACTTGCCCAGAGTCCCACAACTACTATGTGTATGTGGCCAGATTCTTGACTAGCCAAGCACTCTATCATCACAGCCACCTAGTTGGGAGTAAATGTCATCACAGCTACCTAGTTGGGAGTAAATGTCAGAGTCCAGATTCCAACCAAAACCTAAAGTAATAATGATGACTGATAATAATATCAGAGAGTCACCATGACAAGGTGATAAGTTGTGGAATAGAGATTCTAATCCCCTCAAAAGTGGAAGGAATATTGGCAAGACTGTTAATAATATAGAGATCACCTCAGTTAGGAAGCCATTGCCCCATATCCCATCTGACACCTAATAGGTGCTTAGATTTGGCCAAGTCACTTAACATCTTAGTAGCAAATACATTTCCCTAAAACTCTATACCAATGTCACCATAGATTCCAACCAAAACACGTAACACGGTAAAAGCTATCAAAGAACTTAAACATTTTCTCCCAATCTTGGTATCAATGCTCAATATCTCTCTCTAATTCACTCTCCCACCTCTAATATTCAATATGTGAACAAAGAGTTGTCAGTTCTAGGTTCTGTAATCTTCTTCCCATCATCTCTCTAATACATCCTTTTCTCTCCTCTGACCCTGCCAGCACTCTGGTGCATACTCTCATCCTCTCAGGCCTGCAATACCCTTTGGGTTGGTTCGTGTTCACCTCCAGTCTATCCTCCACTTAACTGTCAATTTCCTAAAGCATAAGTCTGAACATATCACATCACCCCCAACCCTAATCAATAAATTTCAGTGTCTTCCTACTATCTGACAATTGACCTCTCTGCCTTCTTTTAAGTGCTAACTAAAATCTCACCTTGTACAAGAAGCCCTTCCCAACCCCTCCTAATATCAGATTATTCCCTCCCTCTGCAGATTATTCCTTATTTATATTATTTATTGTTAATTTACATATTATCTTTACCATTAGACTAAAAGTTCCTTGAGGGCAGGTGCTATTTTTTGCTTCTTTTTTGCTTAGCATGGCAGCTCTGTATCTGACACATAGAAGGTATTGAATAAATGTTTACTAATTAACTGTTACTTTGAATTTGTCAAATCTTAAATAACTGTGAAGGACAGCTAGATGGAAAAGAGGTGTGGGTCTGGAATCAGGAAGAATCATCTTGCTGAGCTTAAATTTGGCCTCTGACACTTAACCGTGTGACCTGGGGCAAATCACTTAACCCTATTTGCCTCAGTTCTCTCATCAGAAAAATGTGTTGGAGAATGGCAAACCACTCTACTATCTTTGCCAAGAAAACCCTAAATAGGGTCATGAAGAATCAGACATGACTGAAAAACGATTAAATAACAAAAAGAATAGTGAATTATGCTAAACTGTGCATATGTCTCAGATTCCTCCTAGATTGCAATTTTTTTTTTTTTAAATGCCACATGTAATGTCTAGCTCATCTTTTTAGGAGTTCAGCAAATATTTGTTGAATGAATGAATCAGCCTAAGAGAAGGGGGCACCAGGCTTGGCTAGATTCCTTTTCTCATGTGGAATCTTGGCAAACCAGGCTATGTCAAACCTTGGAAATAACTTTGTTAAACAAACCACCTCTTTGTAATGTTTGCGTTATGGATTTTATCTATAAAAACTAGCAATGTAAACAGAAATTGAGGTGAATGCCAGGGAAAACTGGCTTATGATGAGCCCACTCAAGAGTAATTCCCAGCATCTTCCCTAGTGGGTGTAGTCAGAAGGACACTGTTTATGGGAGGGAAGAGGGGGGAAATAGAATGGAGAGTGAAAAGACAGAGATTCTAGACCTGTTTCCCTTACTAAGTAACTGTGTGACCTTCAATACACTAAAGCTTTCTGGACTTGTTTCCTCAACTGTAAAGTAAGCTGAATTGAACTAGATTATGGGTATCCCTTCCACATTGTAGGATTTAGGGGGTGTGGTGCCCCTGAAATCTGGAAAATCTGTTTAAAAATTTTTGATCTTCTTCTTGTACCAGAGAAGTCTGAATTCCTAAATATAGAAAAATATTGCTAATACATAGTATTACATAAGTATTTTAAATATTTCTACATCTCTAAAGTTTTCCTGTTATCTGCTTGCTTTCGCATGTTGTCTACGATTTTCATCAAACTCTGAAAAAACTTCCATTTAATTTTTTATGCTACCCTGCAATATATCAAAACCATGATGAGAAAAAGTCAAGTTATGGAAGGAATAACTCCCTTTTATGCTACATAATCCCTCACTGCAGTAAGGCAATCTTATTATACCTCCCTAATCATGTTATGGTCTTGTTCAAGAAAGGAGAAACAACAACCTTTGAGTAGAGATAACCCTACTGGGGACCCTGAAACTGGACAGTTGGGTAGCACAGTACTCTCTCTCTCTCTCTCTTTCTCTCTCTGTCTCTCTTTCCATCCTCTCCTCTCCTCCTTCCTCTCCTCTCTCCCTCTCCCTCTGCTTCAATTCTTACCCACTCTTTATCGATGAATGGGCATTGCCCCAGTCTAACTCAGCACTTAGGACCATATCCAGTCATCCTAATCTATACCTTCCCATTGGACCCACATGGCTGGAGGAGAAAGTGAGGCAGGTGGCCTTGCACAGCTCTCCCTTACTTACATTCAATTTCACTTGCATGTCATGGCATCACCTCCCTAATGTCATGGTCTTTTTCAAAAATAAAGGACAAAAACAATCCATTCATAGTCTCATTTACCACATTAGTTTCATTCCTTCTCACACCTCCCATGGTACTCCTCCCCTCAAAGCTAAGAAGTTTGAATCATACTGAAAAAAGTGAGACTATCATCAACAGTTCCCTCTTCTCATATTACTCAGATCCTATCTTACAGGAAGAGGTAGCAGCCCTGCTTGCCAATGCTAACCCTCTATGTACCTTTTGAATTCCATTCCATGCTATTCTAGGCAGGTAGGTAGAACAGTAAATAAGAATGTTGGACTTGGAGTTAGGATAATCTGAATTAGTGTGGCCCTAGAGAAATGACTTAATTTCTTCAAGTAAAGTAGGAATACAATTGTTGCAAGATGCTTTCCAAACTTTAAAGTGCTATGTAAATGTTAAAAATTATTCTATCCCATCTTCTCTAGATCTTTCTTAGTCTTCTTTGTTGAATTTTCATCAATGCCATATCACCTTCTCTTTTGATCTCAAGTCTCATTTTTCCAACGGTCTATATTCTATAAACATTCCAACACAACATGTCCAAAACAGAATTCATTATCTTTCCTGCCTTCCTCAAATTCTCCTTTCTTTCAAACCTCCCTATTACTATCAAGGGCACTGCTATTCACTAGTTACCCACACTCATAATCTGGGTGTCGTCTTCAACTCTTTACTCCAACTCACTCCCTATATCCAATTTGTTGCCAAGGTCTGTAGATATTAATTTCTCAATCTCTCTTGAATATATCCCATTCTTTTATCTGACACTGCCAGGCCCTTATCACTTTCTTGGTTGTTCAGGGATTTAAGTCATGTCTGACTCTTCATGATCTCTTTTGAGTGGTTTTCTATTTCCTTCTCCAGCTCATTTTACAGAAGAAGAAACCAAGGCAAACAGAGTGAAATGAAGTGCCCACCAGGATCACACAGCTAAAATGTATCTGAGGTAAGATTTGAATTCAGGTATCCCACACTCCAGACTAGGTACTCTAACCACTAGGCAATTTAGCTATCCCTTATTATTTTACTCCACTAGTGTGGAAACAGCCTTTTCTTTGTCTCAGACCTTTTCCCCACTTCAGTTCATACTTCAATCTGTTGATTTTCCTAAAGTCCTGCTCTGGCCATGTCGTCTATCCCATCTGATCAATTTCAGTACTAACATGAAATCCTCTTTTCTGAAACTTAAAGCCCTTCACAGACTGATTCCTTCCTAACTTATATTCTTGTAGATTTATCTTCCTTCAAGCCAGTCTGGAATTCAGGGGCCTCTTTTGCTGTATCTTGTATATACCATCTCCAGACTCTTTGTCTTTCCTAGCCAACTCCCAAGCTTCCTGGCTTCCTTCAAATCTTGACTCTAATCCTACTTTCTATTGAAACTGAGGCTAAATTAATGCCTTCTTTGTATTAGTTCCAATTTTCCTTGTGTATATCATGTATGTATATCATTTTTTGCATATCTTCTGAGAACAAAGACTATTTTTACCCCCATTCTTCATATTCCCAATGCTTAGTACAGAGACTGGCACAGAGTAATCAATATTGCTAACTTGACATAATTTAGAATTAATCTAACATCTCCCATCCCTCAGTCAAAGAAGATAGTCACCTAAGAATGATCCAAGGCTTCTTTAGATCAAAGCTAGCTGTCTCCAAAGAAAGTCATGTTTCTAGGTTTGAGTAAATACTGCAATCAGATTTAGGAATTTGCCTTGATACCTACAGGCAACACTAGTTCCTTTCTAAGAATACCGAATATGATGTTGATACAAACTAAATTTAGTATTTTATTATTTTTATCTAGGTTTTTACAGTAGTTTCCCAATTAATTTTCTTGGCCTCCAGTGCTTGATTCCTATCATTCCTATAATTATTTCATAGACCTGTTCAAAAGCATGCAATGATGATGGAATAAAGTACAAATTTTTCAGTCTAGACTTTTAGGCCTTCCAGAAATCTTGCTTTCCATCCACATTTCTAGCTTCATCTCTCACTAATTTCCCAATGCATACCTGATACTCACAACCTTCCAAATATGCTTTGTTATTTTCTATACTCATGTTACATATAAACTCCTTAAGACCAGAGAGAAGGGTTATATTTTCACTGCATCCTCAGTAGGAGCTCAATAAATAGCTATTAAAGGAATGAATCAAGATGAATATCAATCTACAATGATCCAAGACAAGTCCAAAAGCCTTATGATGGAAAATGCTATATATATTCAGTGAAAGAACTGATAAGTCTGGATGCAGATTAAAGCATACCATTTTTCTTTTCTTTTTTTTTTGTTCTTTATATTTTCTTTTCTGTTTCTTGTTTCACAATATGATTAATATAGAAATATGTTCTACATGATTGTACATATGCAGTCTAATTCAAATTGCTTATGATCCTAAGGAGGAAGAAAATTTGGAAATCAATATCTTATACTAAAAATGAATGTTAAAAATTGTCATTGTAATTGGGGCAAAATACTATTTAAAAGAAAAAAGGAATTAAAAAACTACACATGAATATCAATCCTCAGTTTGCCACACTACCCTTTTTTCTCACTGAGAATTTTGCCAAATCAGACAGACACCAGGCAACAAAAAAAAATCTCCTGATTGGAAATCTACTAAGTAAAGATTTAAAGTCAATCAGTAAATCTGATCTTTTCTTTCAGGGCTCCCAGTTAGTAGGTAATAGCCTTTTAATCTAGTCACAGCCTACAAAAGGCTCCATTATTTAATGAAGAAGCAGGGAACAAATTCTTTAGAAAGGAGCAACTGATGTAAACGGTCACTATGGGAAGAATGAGAACAAGAAGGCTTGAATTTAAGCCATTTTTACTGAACATATATCACCCTATTATTTAAAAAGTTAATTTTTTTTTTCATGGAAGAGGACTTTCTTATAACTGACAAAGGAAAAACATAATCAATGTTTGAAAAGAAACAATGTCCATTTTAAGCTACATCTATGTGAGAGTATGTATATGTCTGTGTGTATGTAATATTTCTATATGTACTTAAACATATACAAACACAATCACATACACACACAACAAATTCAATTATTTTGGATAAGACGGTGATTTCATTAATTTAGAAAGAACTCCCAGGGAAGAAATTCCTTATAGACATAGAAATTAGCACATACTCTGCATTTTTTGGTTTTAAGAGGGTTGCCCAAGTTCAGTGAATTGTCCAGGCTTGTGTATACAATATGTATCAAAGTATTTAAACAGAGATCTTCCTGACTTGGCAACCAGCCTTCTATTCATTTCTATCCCTACTGGATTAAGTACGTGATATAATAGGCAGAGTGCCAAGCCTACAGCCAGGAAGACCTAAATTCAAACTAGAATTCAGACACTTATTAGTTGGGTAATTCTGGATATTTGTCTCCGTGTTTTCATCTATAAAATGGGGATAAAACACCTACCTCCCAGAGTTGTTGTGAGAATCAAATGAGATAATTATCATAAAGCAGTTGACACAGTGCATAGGATGTGGTACAGAAAGGTTTGCTACTACTATTAATTATCCTTTCCACATATACTAAGAGATACTTAACTGATGAGTTTATACTAGATACCGTTCTAGTAATTGTCTACTCGAACATCTCCAATACTATCAAATTGTAATTCTATTGTCTTAAATATATTTTATATAAAAATTTACTTACCTTTTTTCCAAGTCTCTAATTTTCTCTCTCAATGGTGCAACAGCCTACAACAGGGACAGAAATAAATTTTAAAGAACTCAAGACCTCTCTCCACCCCTGAAACACACAGGCTGTTCTTTTATAAGTAAGCATAAATGTCTTCCAGACATAACACAGAAGTCTAACATTATTTCCCACTGTTCATTTTAAGTCTGAAATCTAAATGTACTACAACTTGGATTCAGCTGTTACTCTAAACAATTAGGGGCATGCATATGGTGCTTCTACTCCTTGAGATGTCTAGAGTTTGGGTAGAAGATAATATCTATATCTAGTCACCATCAGGATCAGTGAAGGGGAATTTCAGATCAAAACCAAACATACAGGAACCATCCATATCTTTTTCTTAATAAAGCAGCTTTTTCCTATTTTGGTTTACAAACGATCAACATTTTGTTTGTGTAGCCAATTTGATTCAGTAACTGAGAAGTTGTTCTTCCAGGATGTTCATACGTGTTGTGTTATGAAGCATAAAATCTTGGGGTGAGTCAGCACAATTCATGGTCTTCCAGAAGTTGTTTTGTATTCTTTTTACTTTCATTTGAGCCTCAAACCAATCTTAAAAAAAAATGATGCTCACCTACCCAACTTGATCCTTATAAGGGAATTCTAGCTATTTTTTTTAAATGTAACAATATGTATTTGTAGTTTCTGTATAACAGATGCCTTGGCTTGTCCACCAAGCAAGAAGGCTAACTAAAGTCATTCTTATTTGTATTTTTTCTTTTCTTTTTTCTCCTTATCTTCTTTTTTCTTTTACTCCTTTCTTCCTTCTTTTTTTTCACCTCTTCATTCTTCTATTTTTTTTTCCTCTCTCTCTCCTCAATTTCTCCCACTTGTTGCCTAGGAAGGATTTCACTGAATGATGATGGATTAAATTTTCCTTGAGTTAGTTAAAAATAATAAAAACTTGTACTAAAAAGCAAATTAAGTAGAAGTGTCATTTGTAATAAAATACTAAGAATTAGAAAAAAACAAACAAACAAACCCCACAACAAACAAAACCAAATAGCATGTATTATCAGCTCCCATCCCAATGAAGACATCTGGGCAGGGTCTCAACTCATGATTTTGTACTCTGATCCAGGCTCTACTACTTACTTTAAACCTTTGAATGACCTTTGAATTTCTTTCCAGCTAAAAAAAAAATCTATGATCCTGTTATCAGAGGAATAAGGAAAGTAAACTAACCTCTTCTATCTTATTTTCAAATTTCTGTTCTCCATTTTCCTGTAGAGACCTATGGAGGAAAAAGAATATAAAGTTGAGGTCAGTTGAATGATTTCATGATTTTGAACAACTATTCTAGCTAAAATTAATTATCACAAATAAAATATTACAGGATTTAAACATTCCCTATACCTAATATTCATTTGTGCCATTTTTGTAAATATAGGCTCTAGTCACTCTAATTGACAAGTTTTTAACCTAATCTAAATAATCTCATTTCCACATTACTCTCAAAACTAAGAGTTAAAAGTTAAGAAGCAAAACTTGTTAAAAAATAAATTTAAGAAGTAAAAAGATATGGGACCCTTCATTATATTAAGGGTGTGGACTCTGTATACTAGGAAACTTTCTTGGGCATCCAAGACAAAATGGAACCCTTTCAAGTAGCATAACAGAGCTCCTTTACATGGGATCAGCATACACCACACCTAGACACACAGAAGTCTCTTTGTTGATGAAACATACATATGCCACAGTGGTAGAAGTCAGATCGACATTTCTCCCACCCACTTTGGAAAAAATCTTTTGGTCAAAATAACAAATAAAAAGACCTTGGGAGATAAAGAGTAAAAAAGAAAAAGGAATACTAAAGTAAAAAGGAATACTCTTGTCTTTGGAGACTTTACACTAACACTACAAATAGCAACAGTAAAACATCAATTTTACAAGCAAGGATTATGGTGACCACTCTCCCTTGAATTCAAAAATCAAGAAAGAAACATGGTAATGAGAATTTCCTTTTAACTTAAGTTAAAATGGCTTACTGGGAAAACCTAAAATATGTTTAAAATAACAAAACATAAATTTCTTTCCCTAAATACACATATATTCAAGGGCACACATACATAATCACATAAGCTCTGTAAACAGCCTACTAATTAACTACAACACTACATCAAACAGTAAAAGTGTACACAGTAATATAAACTGGATAAATAGTATTATTATTGCATATATCAAGAATTTGCTCATATGACTTGGGGTACTGATGAGATTCAATTTAAGCAATTTTAGATCTCCCTACATCTTCCTTTCTCCCCCTTTCTCCCTCCCCATATTCAGACTTTTCAAAGGCCTTTTAAATCAATGAACTTGACTTTGGGAAGAAAAAAAAACAAAAACACTTCAGTTCTTCCTTTTAAAACATAGAATCTATATTCTAAATGACAATTAAAATGTTTTAAATCATGGTAAAATCTGAATACATCTTTAAAATTTCACTTCAGAGAAATGAGTAAAAAATGTCTAACTTTAATCTAACTTTAAAATTATAGAAATTAAGCATTCAGATATAGCAATAAGAGGATGAAGTTATACCAGAATTATAAATTAACCCCAACTACAAGGCTGGTTTTTTTTTTGTGTGTGTTTTAGAAAAATAATCCACACTATAAATTCTCAATATTCACTAATAGAGGATTTTAGTACTATGCACAATACAAGAAAACACATAATTAATACAAAAGTTTATATCAGCTCTACTCTTCATCCCCAACAAGCTTTTTAAAGAAAGCATTCATTCTGCCTGTTTCTGGTGATGTATTTTTGATCTTGTTTTATTGAAGTTAGGAACTAGCTGGATACCAACTGACAAAGGAAAAGACGGCTTAGATACTGAGAATCCTATCTAAGATAAAAGTTTTCTTCAGCAAATCTACAAAATATTTAGTTGGAAAATTAATTATAAAACACAGTTGTGCAGTAGATATTCAAGTGAATTAATTACCTCATGTTTACGAAGTTACCCCAAACAGCTGCTAGAAAAAAAAGGAAAAAAATCATTAAAATATATAATATTTATCATTTTAAATAAAGAATAAAAAGGCAAATTTTCAAGAAAACTAACCTTTAAACAAATTCACACAGAAAACTATAGCATATAGTCTACTGTTTAGCTACAAATTATCCTCATCACATATTATTTATATCATATATCATGTATAAATGATATATATCACAATATTATGACATATGATTGGCTAAAATTATTTACAATAAAGACATTATTTTAGTGATTCAACAAACTAGATTTTTGTACATTAAATAAATCAAGGCAGGCAGCTGGTACAGTAGAAAGATTGTAGATTTTGGAGTCAGAACCTAGGCTCAAAACCAGCTTTGCCATTTATTAGTTGAGTGGCCTTAGACAAGAGAAAAGAAGGGATTAAACATTTATTAAATGTACCAGGCACTGTGCTGAGCACTTTGCAAATATCATCTCCTTTGTTCCTAACAACAATTTTAGGAGGTAGGTGTTATTGTTATCATCAGTTTACAATTGAAGAAACAGATATATAGGTTAAGTGACTTGCTCAGGATCACATAGCTAAGAAATATCTAAACCTGGATTTGAACTTAAATCTTCTTGACTGGGAATTCAGCATTTTTATACCATTACAGCACTTGAGCTGCCTTTATTATTTTATTTCTGAGTCACAAATTCTACATCTGTAAAAATTACTGGGTTGGACAAGATGGCTTTTAAAGTGTTTTCTAGTTTAAGAAGATCTTTCCAACTTAAACCAGGTGAGCATTTGCGATGGATGACTAATCCAGGGAAGATGAGTAAAATGCAAATTAGAAAAACAAAACATTCCCCCCTGCCTGGGAGTTAGCAAGAAAACATTTAAAAACAGAGCTAGGAAAGACCTAGCCAAAAATCCACTCCAATTCTCTGTCATTTATGAGAAAACCAAGTCCCAGTAATGCTAAGCTACAGAGAATCAGTAGGATCTGAATTCAGACTCTCAGACTCCAGTGCATCTGCTCCCAAGGTGTGTACCTAAAGAATCAGCCTTGATGCTCTGCCCTGGTTAAGAAGGAAAGATCCGTGCCTGGTAAAATCCAAAGGGATACTTTTCTTAGAATGGAATGGATAACATCAGCAAAAAAAAGGAGAACTATGGTGGAGATGCGAAGAGACAGAAGATGAGTTAATGAATGAAGTCTCTGGGTATCTCTGCCTTGTTAAGATTACCCTTACATAACAACCTACTATGAGGTTCTTTTGTTTTTGCATATATCTTTTGGGACATTTGTTGAGTCTCTTAATTTCCTTATGCATTATACTTTGGTGGAGTTTTGTTCACTCCTGGGTTAGAATTTCCCTTTTTCTCTGAAGAATAGAGTTAATTTAAGACAGTTTGGTACATATGTTACATTTTAAAATAATATCTTATTAGTCAGTCTTGTTTTTGTTAGTGATTTTCTACCCACATCTGCCCCCGCTCTTTGTGATAAAAAAATAATAATAATTACACAAAGATATTCCACACAGAAGTCCTGCTTAGCAATATATAAATACACACACACACACACACACACACATATACACATACATATTTCTCCTTGTCCTAGTAATGAGGAAGAAGTCATATTTTATTATCTCTTTTCTAGAATCTTCACTGGCTTTTCTGTTACACAGAGTTCAACTTCCTTTTAGTAAGCTTTTAATGTATATTGTAAATCATTACATCTAATGTTCTTTATATAATCTTGCTCAAAAATTCCTTAATCTTATTCTATTGCATTCAGATAGTTATTTTAGTCATATCCAATCAACAAGTCATCATTTTGTTTCTATTTCTTGTCTACAAGAGTACTGCTAGGAATATTATGGTATATCATCGTTTGTCTTTAACTTCCTTAGTGTATATACCCAATGGTGAGATGCTGGTTTAAAGACTTTAAATCATTTGCTTTTTTTTGGAAAATTTCAAATTGAAATACAGAGTAGTTAGACGATATCCTAACATTAAAAAAAAATTCTCTGATTTTTTTTTAAAGGAAGATTGATTAACAAGTCAAGTATCTAGCAACTAGGAATATTATATGCTATTAAAAAATAGCAAAAAGAATGGTGTCAGAGAAACCTGGAAAAACCTATATGATGCAGAGTGAGGTGAACAGAACTAAGAAGATAATTTATAAAATAAATATCATTGTTTAAAAAAACCCAATCATTCTAATAAATTAATGAAAAAGCATAATTCTAAAGAACTGATAGAGAAGCATGCTATTCAACTCCTGCCAGAGAGGTAGAATTAAGGTGCAGAATGAGACTTGCATTTCTTGATCACGGATAATATAAAAAATTATTTTGCTTGACAATGCACATTTGTTGCAAGGCTTTTTTTTTTCCTGTCACAAGAGGAGCAGAGAAAGGAAGAAAGGGAATAGTCTCCACTCTCAACAAAAAAGAAAACCGAACCACTTCATATCTCTTACATTGGTTAAGATGGAAAAGATAATGATAAATGTTGGAGGGGATGTGAGAAAACTTGGATACTGATACATTGTTGGTAGAGTTGTGAAATGATCCCTCCCTTTTGGACAATAATTTGAACTATACCCAAAGGGCTATCAAACTTTGCATACCCTTTGATCTAGCAGTATCTCTACTGGATCTGTAGCCCAAAGAGATCATAATAGGAAAAGGACCAACATGTGCAAAAATGTTTGTAGTGGCTCTTTTTATAATGGCAAAGAACTAAAAATTGAATGGATGCTCATCAGTTGGGGAATGGCTGAATAAGGTATAGTACATGAATGTTAACGAATATTATTGTTCTATAAGAAATGATGAGCAGGATGATTTCAGAAAAGCCTGGAAGAACATAAATGAACTGATGCTAAGTCAAGTGAACCAAGAGAACATTGTATACAATAACAAGATTATGTGATGATCAATTGTGATAGACTTGGCTCTTTTCAACAACGAGATGATTCAAAGGAAATTCCAATAGACTTGTGATAGAGAGAGACAGCTACATCCAGAGAGAGAACCAGGGAGACTGATTGTGGATCAAAGCATAGTATTTTCACCTTTTTCCTCCTTTGTTGTTGATTGATTGTTTTTCTTTCTCATATTTCTTTTCCCTTTTGATCTGATTTTTCTTGAGCAGCATGATGAATATGGAAATATGTTTAGAAGAATAGCACATTTTTAACCTATATTGGAGTGGGGAAAGGAGGAAAGAGGGGAAAAAATTTGGAAAACAAGGTTTTGCAAAGCTGAATATTGAAAACTATGAATTTGGAAAAACAAAACACTATTTTTAAAAAAGTAAAGAGAGAAAGGGAGAGAGAGAGAGAGAGAGAGAGAGAGAGAGAGAGAGAGAGAGAGAGAGAGAGAGCTCTAAATTTTACACACTAAATCTGTTATATATTTTAAAAGAAAAACAAACTCTGGGTAATGGAAATTCACAACTTAAAAGTACCATCTTCTTCTAGTCAATAATCTATATGGAAATGTTAATTTTATTTGGCATTTACTAAGTTCAGGGAAAAATGAAATAAAAATGAATAAAACTTAAAGGGTTAAAAATTAAATTTTGCCAAGTGAGTAAAAGAATGAATGTATTTTTTTTTTCCTGAGGTAATTAGAATTAAGTGACTTGCCCAGGGTCACATGGCTAGGAAGAGTTAAGTGTCTGAGACCAGATTTGAACTCAGGTCCTCCTGACTTCAGGGCTGGTACTCTAACCTCTGTACAACTTAGCTGCCCCCAAATGAATAATTTTTTTTAAAGTATTTATTAAAGACTTACTTTGTATTATGCATTTTAGTCAATGGTCCTCAAACTTTTTAAATAGGGGCCAGTTCACTGTTTCTCAGACTGTGGTAGGGCCGGACTATAGTAATAACAAAACCTCACACTGTCTCCACCCCTCAGTCCATTTGTCATAACCCAGAGGGCCGCATAAACATTCTCACCTGGCCCAAGGGCCTGTAGTTTGAGAACCCCTGGCTTTAGGAATCGGAAAGCTAGTAACTTTTCCTCACCAAGAGTACCTTCTACTAAGGAAGAAAACATAGGAGAAAAGTAGCTATAGTTAGATAAGGGTATTTAGATATAGCTCATATCCAAAATGATGAGTAGAGCCATATGACAATCAACTGACAAGATCCTTCCAAAAGTAAAGGCAATGTTACATCATTAGAGATTCCAGAGCAAGATGGTAAATGATGATGTAGGATAGTGGGAAGGTTGGTGTGAGAGTAGGGAAGGGGCAACACAGTTGTTAGTGTGAAGCAGGATAAGATACCATGTAAAGTACATTACCTGAGTTTGCTTATCTACTCACTCACTAATCAAGAATTATGACCGCAGAGTGGGAAATGTCAGAATTTCCATATTGAATCCCAAATGTAATTTGGAGGTATGTAGTATATATAGGGCTGACTGTGATCATTTGACATGCCCCATATTTTGAGGATGAATATATTTCATCCTTAAAATACTTGAAACTAGACAACAAAGCTCTAATTAGTTTACCAAAAACTCATTAAATTTTCCATTTTTAAAGATTAATTAAAGTATTTATTAATGCCCATTAACATTTTCACAAAATTATTTCAGGATGCATAGTGTTGTTTTTGTTTGTTTGTTTTGGGGGGAAGTAATGCCAGTAAGAGAAAACAGGATAGTAGGAAAGTAAAAGGAGGACGACATCCAGAATTACTGAATAAAAAATATTACCCTACAAGTAGTACATAATCTTCACTGTCCTTAATGTTATAGATCTGTAATACTCAAAGTTACCTATATTTTGAATGAACATATTTACACCTTCATACCAGAGTATGAGTTTCTCAAATCCTGGAATATCTTGATAATTTATGCAAATTTCTTCATGCTTTTCTCAATTAGCATTTTATTATTTTTAATCCTGTTCTTTCTAAAAGTTTTTTATTCTAACCACATAAAACTGTAGGAAGTAGGATTTTCCACACAGTCTTCTTGTCCACCCTGTCCGGTCCATTTTCTATCTTTTCCTCTAGTTACCATATCAAGTCAATACCATCATGGCTTCAAGTCATTCCTCTAAGGGTCCATTTCCCAATCTTTGAGGCTTCCCAGGTCAAAATATCTAAGTCTTCCCTCCTTCCCATGTGTACTGTCTGTTCCCTATTAGAATGTACATTGTATGTGACTTGTATGCACACAGATATTTAAATATAATTTCCCCTCACTAGAATTAGAGCTCCTTGGGGGACAGGAACAATGGTTTGTTTTTTCTTTGTATTCCCAGTGCTTAATGCAATAACTAGCACCTAGTAGATGCTTAATGTGTTATTGTTGATGGAAAATTCAATCAAATCTTGCCTCTTGTATTTCCATTTCCACTTGTATTATATACTTGGCACAGTGCCTGGCACACAACAAGAACCCACTCCATCCCCTCTCTGCATCTATCCATTTATCTATGTATCCATCACCCATCCATTTATCTATCTAATACTATGTGATGCAGCAAGTTCTCTTAACCTCTGTTTTTCAGGCAAGTCCCTAGGCCATTATCTACTACTGTAAAGGTCCTGTCATCTCTAAGTTATCCTTCCAAAATGCCATCTCAACTCAATCTCCCAGCCAGACTGTTCTCCAGGCTCAATGTTGCCTCTTTTATCCTCGAAGAGAATGGGCCTGTGAGAACTCAACGGAGCCTAGGGAAATACTTCAACCAATGAACTTGCTCCTCTTAAAGGTGCAAACTCCTTCAAACATGTAAACTCCTCCTCAGAAGTCCAAAGGTGTAAACTCCCCCTAAAGGCCTGAACTAAAGGTGTGAATTCTGAGCCAGAGAATTGCCCAGACAACCTGAGTTCTCACCTTGTAATCCTAACATACTACAATTCCCTAAACTTGTGAAAATCAAAGATTCTTTGTATATTAAATCTCTGTAAAATAGTAAATTTTAAATTTGTACTCACTTGGGAGTATGTGACAAAAGCATTCCAAGAACTTTCTAGGCATGTCAGGAGGACAAATGAAGTATGTAACTCATGCAAAGTGTTTCAACAAAGAGCTTCAGCTTTGGAACAGATCTTAAAAGTTACTTGGCCCAAAGCTCCCATCTGATGAAAGATTATCTCCAGTATCAATCAACCAGCAGTTATTAAGCTCCTATTTTGAGGCCAGGTAGAGACAGGGCTGGGAATTAGGAAGGGAGTAAGGGGGGAAGGGAAACAAGTGAAATATTCCCTTCCCCTAGGGAACTTAGATTCAATCAGGGAGACAACATGTACATACATAGGGATTGACAAAAAAAGACACAAGCTAATTTACAGAGTATAGAATGCAATAGCTCTTGAAATAAATTTTGAAGATAGGTTTCTAAGAGGCAAATGTCAAAAGGGATATATTCTAGATATGGGGGAAACTCAATGCAATAGCACAGAAAAGAAAGATGGAAATGGAATGTCTGATGTTATGAACAACAGAAAGATCAATCTGGTTACACTGGAGTGAGGGGCAGAAGGAAAGGAGGAAATATATGACAAAAGTAGAAAGGGTGATGAAATCAGACTGTAAAAAGCTTTTAGTCCTAAAACAAGATTCTAAGAACTGATCACAGAGATAGTGGAAAGCCATTGAAGTTTATAGAGAAGGGGAATGGCATGTTCAGGCTTGTACTTTGGAGAAATAATTTTGGCACCTGGATGAAGGATAGGTAGAATGGAGTAGGGGAGAAACTTAAGGCAGGGAGACCAAACAGAAGACTACTGCTATGATTCAGGAAATAGGATTATAGAATCTTAACATGGGAAGTGATCTCAGAAATCATCTAATTAAAATCAAACAATTCTATCAAATCAATTCAAATGTAAATCAAATCATTCAAATTGAACCAAAGTGCTTCCTGTAACACTGCTTTGAGGATATAAGAAAAAGGATGCCTATACTTTGCTTCAACTGTGTTCCATCCTAGTAATGTACTCCCATCTCACCCCTGCTATACTGGGATGAATCCCAAAGGGATACTTCTTGTTCTTTGGGCCATCAATGTGGAACAGAATCAAGATCCCTGGGTGACTCAAAGCAGAAATCACCTTAGCAAAAGCTTTTAGCTTTCCCTTCAAAAGTAGCAGTAGTAATACTTATTTGCATGATCTCATTTGATATTCAAATCAGTCTCCAGAGATACCTTATCCTCGTTTTATAGATGACTTGGCAGGTTTACTTACATAGCTAGTAAATGTCTGAGAATCAGGTAGTCTGGTCTCTGAAACCGAAAGCCACACAATTTCACAAAGTTTAAGCAACTACTGCAAGGGTCAGAAAAGTCTACAAACACAAAATGTATTTCTTCTATTCTATCTTTGACATTGTCATTTCACATCTTTTTCTATCACCCTTTGAAAATTTTCCATACCATATGAATAAAAACTGCAATTCTGAAATTAAGACACTAAGTATTTCTAAGGGTATGCATCATTTGTAACAAATGACCTGCTGCTTAAGTTTAAAATGACTTCAACTTCTGTGCTTAGGTTTTCTTGTAATAAAATAAGTAAATATGAGAAACTTTAAACCTTATAGGATTGGTTATGTTAATTTAAGAAGCTAAATAATGATGGGATTCAATTATCATAATATCTAAATCATTGTTATTGAACAATAACAGTGGAAAGAGAACCCAACTTAGAGTTAGAAGCTGTTGTTGTTCAATTCTCTAAGACCTCATTTGGATAGATATTGGAATAGTTTGTCATATCCTTCTCAAGTTCATCTTACGAATGAGAAAACTGAAGCAAATAGAGTTAAGTGCCTTGCCCAGAGCCTCACAGCTAGTGTCTAAGGCCAGATATGAACTCAGGAAAAGGGGTCTTCCTAGTTGCTAGCCCAGTGCTCTATCCAATATGCACCTAATTGTCTTAGAGTTAAAAGACCTGGGTTCAAATACAGCTCCATCTCTTTTACTATCTATGTGACTTTTAGTCCAATTTCTGGATCATGTTTTCCTCTTGAGCTTCAGTTTTATTTCATAAACTATTGCTGGATATATATATATATATATATATATATATATATATATATATATATATATATATACCTTCTGCCTCATAGGCACTTTAAATTAATCACATATAAAATAAATCTCATCTTTTCCTAAAACTCCCCCTTCATCCTAATCTTCTTATTTATTTCTGTTGAGAGTTTTACTATTTTTTCAGTCACCTAAGTTTGCAAGCTGAATCATCCTGTGTTAAGGACCACACCTTAAGTGCAAAATCCAGAAAGCCTGTAAAGGGTTAAAGGAAACTGTACCATTAAGGGGCAGGTTGGTTCTCTGAAAGCCCCAATAGCTATGAATCATAACACATTTGAAGGAATTGCAATTCAGCCTTTACTGATGCAGATGTTGCTTGTAAATTGGGAATGAAATAAATTGGAGGCAAGGAAGAAGAGAGAGGTCAGAGAATGCAACTCATTCAGTCTCCTTGTATCATTATCATCCTCTCACATGAAGGGATCTACTCTGCTGGTCAGAATTAGATCCCCAGCAGCCACTAGCAGATTGCTCTCGAAACAATCCTGTGCTCATTTCTCTCCTTCATCTCCCACAATCAGTTACCCAATCTTACAAATTCAGTCTCTAGAACATCCCAGGCATCCAGGCACGGATGCCACCTGAGGCCACTTCTCCCTCTCATCTGGAAAAGCCTTCTAACATGCGTTAAAGAGATTTATCTCCTAATATCTGAAATATGCTCCATCGTCCCTCTACTTCTTAGAATCACTAGCATCCTAAGGGTTTTCAAGAAAACTTAACATCTCCCTACAGAAGTTTTTGCTAGCACTCAACCCCCCATAAAAATTATTTGTATTTACTTCATATATATTTTGCATTTACTTACCTGTATTTAGATTGCTTCCTCTACAAACTTCTGGAGACAAAAGCAATTATTTTTATCTCTTAATTCCCAGTACCCAGAACAATATCTAACATAATGGGCACTTAATGAATGACTGAATTAATAAGAAAATTTCTAGGGGGAGAGGGAGATTAAGAAGATTAGGCAAAATGTATAGAAGTATCACAGAAGACTGAATATAGCAAGTCAAATGTTTGTTCAGCTTGATATGAATATAAAACCAGTTCAAGCAAACATCCTGGGATTTTAGAGCAGAAAAGCCCAAGCTAATCCAAGGAGTCAGAAGCCTATGCCATTCCCAATTTGCTCTTTAAGAGTTCAGGTCACATTAAAGACAAATCCAGGAAGACTAAGTATCATTCAATACATTTAAATATCACAGCCAAAAATAAATCAGTGGGGTACCTCGAAGAGGATCCCAGGAAAAACAGGCTGAAGAAGCCCACTTTAAGAAAATAGTTTTGACTATTTCAATTACATATTTAAGTACCTACTATGCACATATTACAGAGATTAAAAAATACCAGAACTGCCATTTTACACAAACTCTTACTTTCCTCTCCAAAAAGATAAGAAACTTTTTTAATGGCAGAAACTCATAAAATATTTATACAAAGGGTCAACCTTAGGCTACCAGTGTAAGGTAGTTCCTTCTATGACTCATTAAATATTTATTGAGCAGCTATTGTGTGTGTGGAACTATCACAGCAAGAGTTTTGCTTTCCATTTTTACAACACTTTCAAAGATAAATTACCCAAAGAAGGTTAAACAAGTGAGGTCCCTTACTTCTATCAGCAATTCTAGGAAAGAGCTACTATGCTCTATGAAATTGTCTAGATGAGGTAAGAAGCTCCTGCAGGTACAAAAGATAGGGAGAGAGGGTAAAAAAAAAAAAAAAAAAACACAAAAAACAACACTCCTGGCTGTGGAGTCAGGGGACCTGTCATTTTTGTTTAATTCGGAAATTTAAGATGTTTTGTATCCCAGCATTTAGGATAGTATCTGACATTCGGTAAATGTTAATAAATGTTTACTGATTGGTTGATCCTTCAATAATAGATATAACACATTCTTCTGAGAAAAGGGTCATATGTTTTAACTGTCACAAGGTTAGGAACCCTTTAACTAGACTGTCTCTGGGGTCCTCTACAGCTCTAGATCTTTAATCAGATGACTAAAATATTTCATAAATTTTTTAATATTAACAGATTTGAAATTGGAAGGGACCTCAGAAATAGAGCACAGCCACACATTTGGTATAGTATTCTCATAGAATTTAAAATTGGGCCCTTGGAGATCAACTAATCCAGCTGCTCATTTCATGAAAAAGGAAACAGAAACAATATGCTTTGAGATAAATAGGAAATAAGAGGCAGAGTAAGGATTTGAACACAGGTCTCCTGACTCCAAGATCTAATACTCTTTTCATTATACTGTATTTCTGATTAATTTTATTTGTCAATGAATAATAAATGTCTGTTAAGCTATGGGTATTCAAACAGTACCTAAAAAAATTTGTTTCTATAGAAAAACCTGTTACTTTTTCAAAACAAAAACTTGGAACTTTTGGGAACATGAGCTATCTGAAAATTAAGGACTCCTTCTACTGAGTACATGTTAAGTATTCTATGTCCTTAAAGCTAATATTTATTGTTTTTATTATGTTATTATTATTTTATAATGTTTATTATACAAACAGCCTGGTGGCAAGGTAGATAGAGCCTGTCTGGGGTAAGATGGCTTCTCTGAGTTCAAATCTGACCAGACATTTATCAACTGGGTAAAGCCTGGGCAAGTTACTGTTTGCCTCAGTTTCCTCATCCATAAAATGAAGTAGAGAAGGAAATGGCATACCATTCCAGGATTTGTGCCAAAAAGAAACCCAAATAGGGTCATGAAGAATCATACAATTGATTGAAAATTAAACAATTAAACAACAGTGACCACGAGGTCAAAATTCAGATTTTGACTCAAATACTCTGGGCAAGCTACATAATCTACTTCCCAGGACTATTATGAGGATAAAATAAGATATTTGTTATTATTTTGCAAATCTTATGGTACTCTATGTTATTTATTATTAATATTATTATAAATATTACTGTTATTTCCATGCTTTTAATCCCTAAAATTTTCCTGTTATTTAAAATATTTCAGCCCTAACCATCACATATATACAATCATAAAACAATGCCTTGGCACTCATGATTTCTCACTAGACTACAGCAACAGCTTTCAAACTGGGCCCAATTTCAAGTCTCTTTCTCCACTCTACTAACAAATTGATTTTTCTAAAGCCTAGATCTGATCATGTCACAAACTCCACTCCTTCTATTTCTCAGTGAGCTCCAATTACTTCCCATTTCCTCCAGGATCAAATGCAACACCTCTATTTGGCATTTCAAGTTCTACACAATTAAGCCTTTTCCTACCTTTCCATTCATCTCACACTTTATTCCTCATCCTAACTCCCAAGTATTCTTATCATTCAGCTAGCCTAGCCTACCAGCAATTCCCAATCATCCAGCTTCCATAGCACTGCTAGACCACTGCCCCAGTCTACAGTCCCTCACCTCAGTCTCCATATTTCCCAGCCTTCCTATAAAATTAAGCTCAAAAATTACCTTCAATGAAGCACCCCACCACCACCACCATAATTATGCCTTCTATCAACTAAGGGGGAGAGTCTCCTATATATTCTATAAAATTAACTTACATTCTAATGTAAGCTTCAGGAGGGCAAGAGCTGTTTTTATCTTTCTGGAAATCCCCATCATTTACTAGAACATAGCACATAGTGAGCATTTAAAAAAAGTTTGTTGAGTGACAGACTAACCCTGAAGAAGGAACTTGATACTTTGTCAATTTTTTAAAAAGTAGATGTGAAGATACACTGGATACTTTACTAACATGGATTGGAATTTTATTCCCAAATTATTTAAAGGAAATGCTACAATGCAAAGAGAGTAGAGATTGGTACCAGAAGACCAGGACTTAAAACTTGTCTATAGCAATTTATTCTGAGATCTTAAGCAAGTAAGTTATCGTTCTAGGCCCCTGTTTTCCATTTAGATGGTTTAGATGCTCCCCAAAATCCCTGCCAACTCTAAATCAATGAAATGAAAACTTTAGATTACATAAATGGACAGTGGGAATTAGCCGTATCTTAGCCAGTCACATCATTAAAGCCCTTTTACTGCTACCAAAATAGAGTATAAAAGTTAAAAATTTATATGAACTTGTAGGACTACCTCCTATAAGCAGTACCTTATGATTAATCCCAGTGAGAAGATTACAGACCAAATAAACCTTTCAAGGTCATTATGATATTCATGCATATTAACTAGTTTTAAATAAATTCTTCCAGAGGTAGAAAGCCTAAAACCTGTTTTATCAATTAAACATCAACTGGCCAAAGAGAGAGATAGAAAAGAACTTTTTCTTAGATAATTTCCTTCCTTTCGAGTAGCTATATTTTTATTCAGTGAAAAATGAACAGCTATGATGAAATTACAATGTTTATCTTAGTCATTTTCCCTCTTTGCCTTTAAATAGAAATTTCTTGGTGAGGTACAATTGGGCATTTGTTATTCCTTATAGAGAGGGATAAATATGGAGAAAGTGAAACAGAGATACATATATATGGATATATAGATATAAATAAAATGAATTAAAATGTACATGTTATGCATTCAAATGAAGGAAGTGAGAGCTCCCATGTATTGATAATAAATAAGTGAATTTAAAAAACCCACAAAAAACCTTAAGTTTTATGTGTAAATGTATATTTGTGTATATATATATATATGTATATATATATATATATATACATACACCCACATTTATTCTTCATTTATATATATGCATACATATATAAATAAAATGAATTACGCATGCCTAATTGTACTTCATCAAGAACTATACACATACACATATATTTCTATTTCTTCATTGAACTCCAAAGCCAGGAATTCTCTTCTCTTAAAAAAAAAAAAAAAAAAAAAAAAAAAAAAAAAAAAAAAGTTAAAGAGATGGCTTCATGCAGCTCACTATTTAAAATCCCATATTTTCAATTTGGCTTTCAAAGACCACAAAGCTGTAGGTCCTTTCTTTTTTAATTCTGTCCAGCTTTTCAATATCTTTCTTCATTCCCAGGAACATAGATTTAGAGCTGGAATGGACTTCAGAGGAAATCTAATCCAAATTTTACAAATCCATCATTTTACAAATGAGGAAGCTGAGGACCAGAGAGATTAAGTGATTTGAGTAAAGTCATACAGCTAGTAAGTGGCAGTTAGAACCCATTGTAACACACCTTGCCTTCCCCTAAAAAAACTAGGTTCTAATCAAGCTAACCTCTTCCTCTGTATGTGATTTATGTCTCTGGTTATGCTTTGAAATCACTTACTCTTCCAAAACTGCCTTCTCTATGAGATGCTCCCTAATTAGCCTATCCTAATAACTGCTTAGGACCCCATCCCCCAATACTTACTTCACTTTAACTGCCCTTTGCCTATGTTATTTTTATGCAACCCTAATAATCTATAGGGCTCAGTATACAAAATCGTACAAATTTAGAACCCAATTAGTCTGAGCTAATGAGATTCCCAAATAAAACATGCTCTCTAAGCTTGGTTGGAAAAGTGATTGATTTCATTTGCATAACTCCAAATCCAAAAGCAGTTGCTCTGTAATGAGAATTTAAGGAATGGGCACTTGAAAAGAACATATTTACCTAGCTTTCTAATTTTTCCAAGAAGGGGAGTTAAGCCAGTGGGATAGAAAAGCCTGATACAAATCAAGGTCAGCTCTAGGCATTCAAATGAGAGAAGTGAGAATTCCAAAGAAGTGGCAGAAGTGAATTAATGAATGAATGTAAGAATGAATAGGGGAGGGGGAAGCACTTAAGTGCTAATCTAAGAGTAAAATACTAAATGAAGCACTGTGGATGCAAACAGGAAGGTAAGAGAGTCAGTTCTCAACCAGTTCACATTCTAATGAAAGGGAGACTTACTTATAAGAAGAGTTTCAGCTGCCACACCAAAAGGTCATACAATCCTTAGAGTGAAGCTTCAAGGCAGATAGTAACAATTCTTCCAAAATCTAATTTCAATTGATAAAATCTTATCAGTTTCTAAAGCTAAGCCATCTCACTCAGGGGTAGAAACATTCCTATTCCACAGGCTCTTCTGTCTCTGTGAAGGGGAGAAAATGACCAAGGTGATGGTGGGCCTGGCATGTGTTGCCTCTTGTTACTCTCTCAGGGTGCTCTCCTGCTTCATGTGGGCTGTTTTGAGTGAGTAAGTGAGAAGGACGGACCTCTTCTCCATAGAAAGAGCCAAGAAGCATGAGCTGGAAGCAAATGTGCTGTGTTCCTATCTGCCTGTTGCTGGCAGTTGGGTCAGCAGTTGTTGGTAGTGAAGAGCTCTCCATAATGATTTTTCCTCTCAATAATGGCTATGGAGACTGAGTAAGGAAGCAGATCCAATGGCTTGGAAGACACTGCTATTTTCTTGGACTCAGGGTTCTGGGCTGCCTCTATCAAGTCAAGGAGAGAGAGCAGTCAGGGTGGTGGTAGTGGTGGTTTGATTTGCCTAACACATATTGCCTCCCATGTCCTCCTCCTGATGTCTTATCAATTTTTACTAGGCTGAATAGATTTCCTGCCCCTTGATGGTCAGATTGTATGCAAACTAGTGTGTTCAGTTCTGGATTGTACAGAAAGACAGGAGGAAGGGCAAGTATGGTAACTGAATTTGATACCATAGCAGTGGAGAACCAGTTGAGGGAATTAGAAACAACTCATCCAATAGCGGACTTGTTTGCAAGTATTTAAAAGACTCTCTTGTGAATGGGATCAAAATTACTTTGGTTCTCATTTTGTTCTATGCATGTTGTCTTTCCCATTTTTAACAGTCAATCAAGTAAGCAACTTGAGGAAAATGGACTGCATCCCCTACAGGCTTCAGGTACAATAGAAAAGTCATTGTCTGGGCTAACCTGTGGTTGAGCAAATCGTTTTAATTATGAGTTTCATTTTTCTCATCTTATAAAATGGATCTATGAGTATATTACATGAAATGATACAGAATGGAGTTAGTAAAAAAAAACAGGAAAATATAAGAATATAAACAGAAAGAATAAAATATGAAAATGAACTTATATATAATGATAACCATCTCTATGGGTTGGGGTGAAGGAAAGAAAAAAAGGGAGAAAAAAATTAACACAATAATTATTATATGTTTAAAAGGAATAGTAAGTTGTACATGATAAATTTGCAATTTCACATTCAATCATCTTTTTTATTATACTATGTTATAAAAATTAACTCTTTTCAGAGGTTAGCAAATACAGGCATATATGTAGTATAAACATGACTTAATTTCATCTTTGATATTTACATGGTTAAAAAGAACGAAGTATGGACTAGTACAAAGCAGGAAACCTCTAGAAGTCAATTGTGGTTAGATTTAAGATTCAGAGCTGCTAACAAATGAAACAAGATTTTAAAATAAACTTAGTAGTATGACTTACTTATCCTAAAAGACACAGAGCAAGTTTTTTTTTTTTTTTTTTTTTTTTTCTGAGGCAATTGGGGTTAAGTGACTTGCCCAGGGTCTTACAGCTAGGGTGTCTAAGATCAGATTTGAACTCAGGTCCTCCTGACTTTAGGGCTGGTGCTCAATACACTGCACCACTTAGCTGCCCCCACAGTGCTAGTTTTAATGGAAATAAGAATTTTCTTTAAAAAAAAAAAAAAAAAAAAAGGATCTTCTCTTGCCCAAGCTGGGAGGAAGCACAGGGTAGTGAAGCTTTGAACCACCCCTGATCAGCAATAGAGCTCTGAGTTGATTAGTTTCTGACTTAGCCAGTGAACCCATCCAAGACAATACATGGCATCAATCCACACTGCTATACTTAGTGGGAACAGTCAATCAATTTAGCCTACCACACATAGCATAGAACTCTAGAGTTCTCACCAGCCTCCGATTTCTCAGGCAGCAAGAATTTCAGGTGTGCATAAGACATGCATGAGTTCTGTTTTTTTTTTTTTTTTTTTTTTTTAAGGAATGCAGCATCTCCTTCTATATAGCTAGACATCATTGGGAAGCATCAGTTCCTAGAGGGCCCATGTCATTAAAAGTCAGAGAGAGTTGTACAATGAGAAGAGAATGATGAACCACAAACTTTGGTTTATAACTATAACATATTCAACTATATAGTAGTAGGCCTACCTCCAAAAAAAGATCAAAGAGAGGAAAAGATTTAAATACATGAAAATACTGAGAGCAAATCTTTTTATAACTAAAAACTAAGGCGGTGTCCATTAATTTGTCTGAACAAATATGGTATATAAATGGTATGGACACCTTTTAAAATATTTTTTGCTCAATTAAAACAATTAAGAAACAATATGGATCACCTTTCTCCAATGGGAAAAAAATGTATTAATATCTATCACAGAAGAGGTAGAAGTAAGGGGAGTGATTCAGAAGGGAATGGAAATTCTGCATTTTTAAAACCTGTGATCATCTCTTTGTTTTAAGATTCCTAAAAATGTTACCTAACATTGTTCTGGTAAATAGAATCAGCATGTGGGACTATACCAATTTGAACATCTTCTCCAGGCTAGAAATGCTCAGATATTAGATTAGTGTTAAATTCAGCAAAAATTGTTTCCAGCAAACATGAGCCTAAAATGTAGAAGGCAGTAATTTTTTTCTTCAACAATGAAATGAAATAATACTGTGCTATAAGAAATGACAAAGAGATGGTTTCAGAAAAACTCAGAGACTTACATCTCATCATCACATGAAGTGATGTAGAATGAAGTAAGCAGGCCAAGAAAATAATTTAAAATGTTGATATGTGCAAAGATCAACCATAATTGCTGAGGACAGATGTTGTTAAAGAGTACTACCTATTGTTTGACAGGGTAATGAAAGCCTCAAGAGAAGATACAGAATGAGAAATATTTTTTTGGACAGCGCCAACATGTTAGATTAAATCAAGAATTTATTAGGTGTTCTGTGTACATTAAACACTGTGAATACAAATAAAAGCCAAAACAAAACAAACAACAAAAAAAGACCCTACCCTTAAGAATCTTATATTCTCTAATAGGAGTCAAGAACATATAAAAGGGAACTGAAAAACAAGAAGAAAGGTTGGAAAAATTAGAAGGCAAAACAGTCTATCAAGTTAGAAGCAAAGCATGATTAAAGTGTGCAAGTCTGGTCAGGGAGGTATTTTACTTTACTTGATTCTTCATATGTTATATGCATTTTCTTCTTTTCAATAGTGGAAAGGTAGAAAGATAAATAAGTGCTTATTAATTATAAAATAAAATAAACAATGCTAGAAAATAGAGGTGGGATTCAAACCCACCAAGTTTTTTGTCACTCCAAACCCAATGTTCTTTTTATTTCATCATAAATTATTAACTATTTCGTATCATGATCCCCTTTGACTATTTGGTCAAGCCTATGGATCACTTCTCAGAATATTTTTAAATGCATAAAATAAAATCCATAGGATTACAATGGAAACCAATCATACTGAAGTAGTTTTTAAAAAGAGAGCTTACATTGCTTCAACCATTCTGAAGAACAAATTGGAGCTATACCCAAAGGGCTGTCTATAAAATTATGCATACCCTTTGACTCAGCAATACCTAGTAGATCTATATTCAAAAAAGGAATTTATATATACAAAAAGGAAAAGGACTTATTCAATTAAAAAAATATAGTAGCTCTTTTTGTGATGGCAAAGAATTGGAAACTGAAGGAACATCCATCAATTGGGGAAGGGCTAAAAATGTGGAATATGATTTTGATGGAATATTATTGTGCTATAAAAATGATAAGGAAAATGATTTCCAAAAAATCTGGGGAGACTTATGTGAACTGATGCAAAATGAAGTGACAGCATTATTATAATGATCATTTGTGAAAGATTTATCTACTCAGATCAACATAATGATCCAAGACAATTCAAGATTCAAATTGAAAAATGCTACCTACCTCAAAAGGAAACTGATAAACTCTGAGTACAGAATTGTCCACTTCTCAGATAATATGAAATACAAAAAAAGTTTCAGAGTACCTGCCTCTTGAGATAAATCAGACAGAGATGATCTAAAGCATTACAACCGTTGAAGGTAGTTTGGACATTTTCTACTACGCATTCACTCAGCTCAAACAATTTTTCTCCCACTTATTTTGCTTGCTTTCCTTTCCCTTTTTTTGGGGGGGGAGGGAGCAAGATGGCTACTTTGGAAACATGTTCTACATAATTTCATGTATAATTGCTATCATTTTACTTGTCTTCTCATTGGATAAGGAAGGGCTCTGAAAGTGGGAGAAAATTGAGTACTCTAAAACAAAACAAAACAAAAAAATTGTTAAAAATAAATTACATGATTTTTTTTTTGGGGGGGGGGGTTGAGAATTCACAGATGCCAGATTAAGAACTACTACAAAACATCTTGCCATAGTCTTTAACAACTGACCTTGAGTAATTTAACAAGCCATGGTCACTGGGTTGAAAAGGAGAAAGATAATGAATTTAGAACTAGAAGGAACCTTTGTTAGACAGTGTTCTCCTCTAGCTCACATTCTTATTTTATACATAAGGATTTTAAGTAAAAGGGTATTAAGTGGCATAATTGATATCAAATCCAGGTCTCCCAACTCCAAATATATCTCTCTACTGAACTATATGGCTTCTCATTATAATGGTTGGAATAGCTAGGTGGTGCAATAGATGGAGCACTGAACCTAGAGCCAGGAAGACATGAATTCAAATCTGACCTCAGATACTTTTTAAGTTGTGTGATCCTGGACAAGTCAGTTAACCTTATTTGCTTCAGTTTCTCATCTGCTAGAGAAGGAAAAAGCAAACCACTCCAGTGTCTCTGCCAAGAAAACTCCAAATTCGGTCATGAAGAGTCACACAAAACTGAAAAAAAATTAAGATGTTGAGAATTAAATGTGAGTCTTAGAGAGGCTCACTAACTCCTTAAGCTCCCTAAAGCACCAAGTAAGTGTCTACCTACTAAAATATAATTATTACAATTGGTTTGTAAAAGTTTTTAGAAAGATGACATATTCTATGTTGGTCCTTGGTGATGTGAGTATTCTCTTAAAAACAAACAAACAACAACAACAACAACAACAACAACAACAACAACAACAACAACAACAACAACAACAAAGTTCCTTTTATAAGTTTTTCCAAAGGACTCATTTTCAATCCTTTAAGCAATATTGTTGCTTGCTTCTGGATCTTTTTCAAATTGTCCACATCTCAGGTGCTAAGAGGTTATCATAGTACCTGACTCTTGACAAATCTTGACAAATCAGACAAAGGTGACCTAAGGCCTTATAACCAGGTTGGGCATTTTCTACCAGCCACTCCCTTAACTAAAACAAATAAACCCTTTTGTTTCCTATAACAATCCATTTTTTTCTCTTCTCCCCCCTTCACTTCCTATCTCTCTTTACTATCTGCTGTTTTAGCAATGACCAAAACAGAATATACTCACATGGAGACAAACTTCAGAAAAAATGGCCCAATTGGAACCCAGTCACCAAAAATATCCGCCTTTCTTTCTGTTTTCTACAGATTTATATTCTCCATAAAGAACATGACATTATTGTTAAAGAGCTCTTTAAGATTCTAAACATCAAATGCTTTTCCAGCATTAATTTCTAGATGTTGAGTCATTTTTAGATATTAATATTAAGTAAGCATAAAATAGAAAAGATGTTTGCCAGCCCACGAATCAGCATTTATTAAGAGCACATTCGTCTCCAGGTACTTAGCCAGATGCTGGATGAATGAAAGAATAAATGAATGAAACAGCATTTATTAAACATTTATTTTGTCCAAAGCACTGTACTGAGTCCTACACACATATACACACACATTCTTTATCTCTCTCTTTCTCCCTCCCCCTCTCTGTCTGTTTCTCACTCTCAAGCAACGCACATTTTAATAGGGAAAATTCAGAGATGTTTTGGCATTTGGAGAGTAGTAGAAATTAGTGCTGCAAATCAAGACTTGACATTATTTTGTTGATTCTCTTGACTTAAAGTGACAGGGAAAATATTAATGATGCAGATTAAACTTAAAAGTGCCTTTTTGGAGATGGGGTTGTTACACATTTACCAATGATACCCTAGGCTCTGACAACAGTCAGATTCTAGCTACAAGATAAATGGAAAGAGACAAATGCTAAGATCCAAAATATTCATATTCTTAGATGTTATTTTCACCATATCCATTCAAATCTGGTCTCAGAGACACTTTTTAGCTGTGTGATCCTAGACAAGTCAGTTAACCTTGTTCGCCTCAGAAGGAAACAGCAAACCATTCCAGTAACTTTGTTAAGAAAATGCCAAACTGGGTCATGAAGAATCAGACAAAAGTGAACAACAAAAATTAAGATTTATTCTTAACTCAAACCCTTTGACAATGCCAAAGACCTGGTGATAAGATTCTTTTCTCCATCTTCAGTAGTTGTAGCTGCTCAGTCAGGAAGTGCCACACCTGTAAAAAGAGCTGCGGGTCACATCACAGGGGATGGGGCAATATTGGATCAGAAGCAGGGGGAATGTTGCTGTCTGAAGTATTAGGGAATGCTGCCATTTTCAGGGATTCTGGGATACCTACATCTGGAGATGAGGGAAGGTGAGGCAGGGGTAGTGGTTTGACTTGTTCCTGCTCTCCCACTGTGTACCTTGCTGGTACATATTCAAAAACATTGAGGCTGTTTTTACTGCTCTATGAAGCAGCTGGTCATTAGTGAGAGGGGAGAGCTGTTCCCTTCTCCACTGAGGTTGCTCTCCTGGGTAGTGACTAGAGAGACTGAGTTAGAAAAGTAGCCAGAGATCTGGGATATATAGCCATCTCCAGAGTTCTTGGTGGGGGAGAGGGGCAGTATTTGTTCAGAATTAATTAATTCTACATGCAAAGTACTGTGTTAAGCTAGGTATACAAAGATTTATAAAAACAAGTCTCTGCCCTCAAGGAACTAGATTCTACTGATAATGGCATATATGCATAAATAAGTAAATACAAGGTAATTGAAATAAAAGAGAATCTTAACATTTAGGGGAATCAAAAAAGATTCCCTGGAGGAGAAGGCACCTAAATTGAGCTTTCAAGGAAGCTAAAAAACATAAAAAGGTAGCTGTAAAAGGGCATGGAGGATAGATAGCCTATGTAAGGGATGTATATAGGAGATGACACACTTAGCTCCAGGAAGAGCAAGGAGTAGCAAAATCCAAATGGAAGAGTAATTCCTTATAAATAATAAAGTTCTAAGATGCTTCTATTTGTGAGTGAAATTGTGCCGATGAAATACAAAATACAAAATTCAAATAGCCCTGAAATACAAGGGAAAACAATGGGATAGAGTTAGTATTTTAAAAGTGCCTACTATATGCCAACCATTGAGCTAAATGCTTTACAAATATTATTTCATTTGATCTTCATAACAACCCCATGAGGTAGCTACTATTATTACACTAATTTTACATTTGAACAATTGAGGTACAAGAAATTAAATGACTTGTCTTAGCTGGTAAATTATCTGAGTCTAAATTTGAATTCAGGTCTTCCTGACTCCAGGCCAAATGGCCTATTTATTTACAAGGTCTTAATATTATCAGCCTAAGAAAAACCAATTGGATAAAAAATAGTTTGTCATGATGGAAAATGCTATCCACATCAAGAGAAAGAACTGGTGGAGTCTGAATGAAATCAAAGCATACTAAATTTTTTTTTCTTTTTCGTCTTTTGTTCTGTTTCTTCTTTCACAACATGATTACAAGTGCACATGTATAACCTATATCAGATTGTTTGCTGTCTTGGGGGGAGAAAAAGAACTTAGAAATCAAAATCTTATAAAAAATGAATGTTGAAAATTGTCTTTACATGTAATTGGAAAAAAAGATTTACATTTTTAAAAATACAATTTACATGATGAATATAACAGTTTATAGGAAGAATAACGAATATTTCAGAGGAAGACCTGCGTTTGAATCCTGTCTCTGATATTTACTACCAGTGTCATCCAGGGCAAATCATTTAACTTTCCCAAACATCTGTTTCTTTATCTGTAAGACTGAAGAAAGCTGGATTATATTCTTTACAACTCTAGATCCTATGACTTCAGAATTCTGATCCATATGAGTATCAATCACAATTTCAGAAAATTTATCAAACATGCTATATTTTTTCTTCAAGCCTCCCTTCCAAGATCCTTCCCATTCCAATGCCAAAGAAGAAGACTGAAAAGACTTTCTCAGACATTGCCAATGTGTTGACTTGTTTTGCTTTAATACATACACAGTAAGTATATAAAGTCATCACTTTCATCACCTTCATCACTTACATCCAATTCACTCATATGCTATAGCATCACCTCCCTGATGTCATGGTCCCCCCTTCAAGAATGAAGGACAAAGTATAAACAACAACAGTATGTGTGTGTGTGCGCGCGCACACACACACACACACACATTTTATTTTGGTTAATTTTTAGTAGAAGGATATTTAAAACCTACTTTTTGTTTCAACCGAAGATATTAAGACAAATATTTCTCTAGTCTAGAAACCACTTTTAGCTAGCCTTTTTCCCATTTAAAAATTATGTAGAAGACAAAGACCAGAAAACCTTTCTTAGGGAAATACATGAATAGTTATAAGTAGCTCTAACACTAAGATCAATACTTCTTCATCTTCCTGAAATAATGGGCACCCCAACATACCTCCTATGAGCAATGCCTACTTCTGAACTTAAGGTTAAGATACTGAACTCAGAAAAAGAATCCTTTGTTTGGTTCACAACTCTACTTAAAAATACTTTATAATCTTTTCCTTGTTCAAGATTTGTAAAAATGTTACTTCAAATAACCTTGGGGTAGAGTCATATCTGAGAACATGGAGAAGCCTGTGACATTTTCTCAACATTTTTCACTCTAAATTATAAATTACTTGGAAATAGAAGAGTAACAAACAAAACTTTCTGTCAGATTTGTGCCTAAAATATAGTGTAACATTAATAATTTTTTTCATCATAAGGGAGAACTTCTACTGAGGAGAAAAGAATAAATGGGAAGTAATAGATACAAAGCTAAAAAAAAAAAAAGAAAAAGAAAAAAGAAAGAAAAATGCATAAAAACATTTTAAATTACACACATACCAAAACAAATTTAATAAGGAAATCCAAAGAGTACCATGTTGTTAATACTTGGTTCTTTTTTCTTCTTTGCAATAATTTGTCAATATTAATATCAATGTCAATATTAAATCAATAATTAAGTTCATAATGAAAAGGGAACAGTTACATGTTGGCCAGAATACGTGTTCCATATGCACAGTTGGATGGATAGCCCACTGACTTTATACATTAGTATAATTGCCTTGATCAAGTATTACATGAAGACAATGATCTAGTTTTACAATTAAGAAAGAGCTGAATTCCATTTGGGACTATGCAGTACTGTCAATGACCCCAAGTATTCTCTCATTAGAAAGCCCATTTTTAAGAACAAAACACTAAAAAAAAATTAATAAAAACAAAACACTAATATTCTCTGGGTGATGCTATGTGACTATGAATCATTAACTACCATATCCCCCAATGAATAAAAATTGCAGGTAATGCAAAATAAAGTATGAAATCACATGACTTGTACATAAGAAATTATCTGGAAAAACATCAGAGAAATAGAAAAGGAAGTGGGCTGGTAATGAGAATAGATGGGCAGCCTACCCATGAAATATTGAAACCTCAGAGGAATATGGATTCTCTATGGTCTAGAAGATATTTATGGAAGGACAAGGCTTATATGAGATGAGGCTTGCATCAGGGGAATGAATACTCATGCCAATGAAATCATTTATCCATTGAAGACCATCATAAGATGCCTTATAAAGATGCCTCTTAAGAACAGATCAAACTCTCAAACTTTTAAAAATTTTCTTGTTCTACCCTCATCCTTTATTATGAATTTTTTCTCTTCTTCTACATATCCCCAATGACTTCAAAAGTTCCTCCTCACACAAAAGTTGGAAACTACTAGCCTGGATTGTGAATTACACTTCATTTTAAAAATAAAAATCTTGGAAATTATTTTTAAAGCCTTATTAAAACCAAAACTGGGGGGGATAAGTAGGAAAGCAGCACAAATGTCCCTTAATCAGGGATTACTGTGACTCATATTTAAAATCTACAAAAAACCAAGGTCCATATCAAAGTTTCTTAAACTGTGCGTCATGACCTCATATACAGTTTCATAACTTAATGTGGGGGTTGTGAAAATAAAAGGTATCAAATATTTCACCAAGATTTAATTCTTTATATAAAAATTAACAAGCACATCCATTTCATTAGTATGCAAACTTGTTTTCAACTTTAATAAGTGGTAAAATTATATCAGTTACAGAATTGTTTAAAAATAAGTTTCTTTATAATTTAATATCAATAAATGTTTGATTTGTATACAGTTTTATATACCTGGAGTCAATTAAAAATTTATTAGGTGAAAAGGGGTCATAAGTGGAAAATGTTTCAGAATCCCTTGTCTACATAGCCCTAGTCTCAAGACTTATATTTCAAATGTTTAAAATGTAAAATATTTTTGGTCTTTTAAAGATGCCTCTTAAGAACAGATCAAGCTCTCAAACTTTTAAAAATTTTCTTGTTCTACCCTCATCCTTTATTATGAATTTTTTCTCTTCTTCTACATATCCCCAATGACTTCAAAAGTTCCTCCTTTTGTCTTTTAAGAGACATATTCAAATACAAATATTCTCTGGTAGGAACACTGCAATGAACTGAAGGAAGTATGTCATTTTTAAAACAGTTGTCCTAATTCCCAGAAAATTTATATCTTCTTTGACACTCTCCCCAACTCTAAAAAAACCTAAACTATTGTCGAGAGGACAAAGATGATATTCTAACATTCTAATAATAACTTATTTTTCTTTTCAAAACACTAAAAACATACTCTCACACACAAACACACACACACACACACACACACACACACACAAAAGAATCATTTAAGGCATTTTTGAAATATGGGAGGGGAAGGGGTTAGAACTATTAATAGAAGAGGATTCCCCCCCCCCCAATCAAAGAAACGGTCATCAAGACTGAGAAAGAAGAAGCAAAAAACTGGTTAAATGGGAATAATAGGAAAGGAGCAAATTGCTGTCTTCAACGAATTCATATAACCAGGCCCAGAGAAATTGCATGGGGGGAGGAGAAAATAGAAGTGAGGGACTTGTGGGTTTCTGGCAAGATTCTACAATACATTATTAAAGAAGTAGATATCCCTTCAAAATGGTGATTCCTGTAGTGTGGAGTTCAGGGAAGGAAGGAAAGAGGAAGGGAAATTGTTATGCCAGACAGGCATAATTTCCTGTATAAAAAGGTACATTATAAGACTGTTAGATCAGGGAAAGGTCACCCCATGCCTTCAACCCCATTTCCAGTGCCATTTGAATTCCTTGCTCTCATGACTTCTGATGACAGACTGGGCCAGAAGGCATGGCATAATCCTAGTTCCTAATTGCCACTTCCATAGTCGTCTACCTTGCCAATGAAAGAAGGAAGTACATTTTCTCATTTCTTCCTTGCAGACAAACTGTAATTACATAGAATTCAGTTTTATCGTAATAATTTAGGAACATAGGTCAAAACAAAATTCATTTTTCATAGCTTAAGGCTTCTCTGCATCCTCTCCATCATACTGAAATTTTTAAGAAATCCTTAAAATAGCTTTAAATAAATCAGTCCTGTCACCTTATCTCTTTCTATAATGCAAAGAATCTTTTAAAAATTAACACTTTTCTCAGTGGTCTATTATATTGTCACCATCTACATTTTAGATTTTTTCATTTTTCAAAGTATTTCCTTATTATACAAAGTTTTCCAAAAGTTTTAGCTTTAATAGCTTAAAATTGCACTAAGATTTTTGAAACATTATATACATTTTTCACCTTAAAAAAATAAAACGGGTCCACCATATATGAATATCAAATAATTCATAAAATACCTCTAATAATTATTTAAACTATTCTTTGAAGGGAAGAAATAAGCAAACCTAAACATTACTCTAGTTTACTAAAGGAAAAGTCAAGATCTGACAAAGAATAAAAAACCACTAATGCTCAAAGTTATCGTTTTCCCATTGCTTAAAAAAAAAAAAAATTAGGAGGGAGTGATCCCTATTGGAGTTTTAACACTTACAACTTAAAACACTTTCAGGACTTTCTATCAATCAAACCCAAATTTAATAGAAAATTTAACATAAAAGAGCCAATATAAAAAATCAATTTTAAGAAACTCAACATGAACAAATTGTTTACATGGGGAAAGTATACCACTTGATTGACAAAATAATATGGTAGCGCAAAAGAGAAGACTGTAGTAAAGTTAAGGTAAAAATAGTAATTATGTTATACAAATGAGGTGCAGAGAAAGAATAGACACAGAGGCACTAGAGGGAGGAGGAGGGCTCATAGTTCTGAAAATCTACTCGCAAAAGTTAAATAGAGTTAAATTGGCAATACTACATATATACAATGAAGGAAAAGCACCTTTCAAAACCTATAAAGAAATAAAGGGGGAAAGCTCGGCAGATGGGGAAGCAAAAGGTGAGTGAAGAAGACAAGGGAGGGATCCATGGGTGGGGGAAAATTAAGTAATAGCAAGGCAAATTAAGAAGCAGAATTAAAGTAAAGAGTTAGCAGGCACTGGAAAGATATGTGTATGTGTATATAGGGGCAGATGCAGGTTTATGTGTATGTATATATCTGCACATGTATACATAAATATATCTTTTTCTTAACTCTAGCCTGCTTGGGGATGGCTGGGGAGTGGGGAAGAATAAAGTAAAAAGGTGCACAGCAGACAATAAAAGAATAATTACAAGGAAGCAAAGAAAAGATAGACATCATAAATATAATCTCTTCTACTTACATATACTTTCTTGTGGTAATTCATTGTTATATATTTCGAATCCTCCCTGATGTTCTCTTGGGCACATGACAATGTTCTCTTTTCTTTTGTTTTGTATTCCTTTTCTATTATTTTTTGTTTTTTTTTTTTAAAGAAAAGAAAAAGGATTTTTAGCCTATTTTTTTTAAATATTAAAAAAGAAAGAAAAAGTTGGGAGAGCCATCATAACTTTCTCTAGCACGTGTTAGTAGTAAAATCCAGTGGAAATGGTAGCAATATCTGACAGCAAAGGAAAATGGATGTGGAAATCCAAGCATCTAAGAATGGTGGTGGTTTCAGAAAATGTGACCCTCGAAGAGAGAAGAGCCATTTATAGACTCTAGAAAGATGCCAATTCTTGGAACCCAAGAGAAAGTTAAAGTTAATAGGAAGTTTTTGAGAACTTTATGAAGGGAGAACAGGTCTCCCAGGGATAGGAGACTTGATGTACCACATGTTCTCTACACATTTGCCTGACTATTTTTGTATTTAAATTTGAGCTCACTTTTTTTTTTTTTTAATTAAAGCTTTTTTACTTTTCAAAATATATGCGTGGACAATTCTTCAACATTAGCCCTTGCAAAACCTTGTGTTCCAACTTTCCCTCCCTTTCCCCATCCCTTCCATTAGATGGCAAGTAATCCAATATATATTAAACATGGTAGAAATATATGTTAAATCTAATGTATGTATACATATTTATACAATTATTGTGCTTCACAAGAAAAATCAAATCAAACCAGTAAAAAAAAAAAAAGCAGCAAAATAAAATATAAGCAAGCAACAACAAAAAGAGTGAAAATGCTATATTGTGAAACACATTCAGTTCCCACAGTCCTCTCTTTGGGTGTAGATGGCTCTCTTCATACTGAACAAATGGAACTGGTTTGAATCACCTCACTGTTGAAGAGAGCCATGTCCAAGAATTGATCGTTGTATAATCTTCTTGTTGCCATGTATAATGATCTCCTGGTCCTGCTCATTTCACTTAGCATCAGTTCATGTAAGTCTTTCCAGGCCTTTCTGAAATCATCCTGCTGGTTGTTTCTTACAGAACAATAATATTCCATAACATTCATATACCATAATTTATTCAGCTATTCTCCAATTGATGGACATTCACTCAGTTTCCAGTTTCTGGCCACTACAAAAAGGGCTGCCACAAACATTTTGGCACATACAGGTCCCTTTCCCTTCTTTAGTATTTCCTTGGGATAGAAGCCCAGTAGTAGCACTGCTGGATCAAAGGGTATGCACAGTTTGACAATTTTTTAAGCATAGTTCCAAATTGCTCTCCAGAATAGTTGGATCCGTTGACAATTCCACCAACAATTTTTAGTGTCCCAGTTTTCCCTCATACCCTCCAACATTTGTCGTTATCTTTTCCTGTCATCTTAGCCAATCTGAGAACTGTGTAATGGAATCTCAAAGTAGTCTTAATTTGCATTACTCTGATCAATAGTGATTTAGAGCTCCTTTTCATATGGCTAGAAATAGTTTCAATTTCATCTGAAAATTGTCTGTTCATACCCTTTGACTATTTATCAACTAGAGAATGGCTTAAATTCTTATATATTTTAGAAATGAGGCCCTTATCAGAACTTTTGAATGTAAAAATGTTTTCCGAGTTTATTGCTTCCCTTCTAATTTGTCTGCTAATCTTGTTCACTTTCTTAAGAAACTTTTGTCTCAATTAAAATCCCATATTTTACAGGAAGACTTTCCCTACCTCTCTCAATTTCAGTACCTTCCCTATATTAATTATCTCCTAGGTATATTGTATATAGCTTTTTGGTATTTATTTGTTTGTATACTATTTTTTTAAAATTAGATTTTGAGCTTCCTGAGTGCAAAAAAAAAAAAAAATTTCCATATAAAAACAGTACTCTATTTGTGAGAAGTCTCTTATATTTTCCTGAAATTTAAAGAAATGAGTTTCCAACACACAATATAAAAAGCATCATAGCAAATTACAAAGGAACCCAGAAAATCAGGGGCATAGATTAAAAATGGCCCAAGGGGAGAAAACACTTCTCTTAAAGACAGAGAAGGCTCAAGGATGAGGCTCTCACTGATCATCCATATTACCTATCTATCCCCTTCCCTTTCTTATATCTATACCTCTGGTTAACTGTGAGCATTTCTGCGGTGAAGTACTGGCAGTCCTTGCCAGTCTAGGGGATCATTAAGGGAGCTGGAAGGATAATTCCAGAAGACTTCTTAGGAACTGAAATAAGGCCTTAGAGGCAGGAAGGCTCATGGCCCTCCCAGGCTTTGCAGCAGAACAAGTCATTGGTCAAACAAGGTTCTAAGGTGTGGAGCCCTGGGGATGTTGAAGTTACAATTCCTAGGGACATATGTGTGATTTAAGAAGGGTCTATGATACTTTCATAGTACCAATGCAGTATAAGACACACTCAATCAATCCACAAATATGCATTAAAAACCTCTATGTGCCAGGTATTGTAAGCTTTCCAACAGAAAGGTAGGGAAGGAACCCCTACTCTGTGATTTCTTTAATATAGAAAACGAAGGTCCAAAAACTTCCCGTACAAATGCATCAATGTAACTAATTTTGTGTCCTAGAAATGTGCTTACAAACACTAAGGAGTTAAGGGATTTGTCCAAGTTCATACTGCTAGTATAAATAAAGTTTTGACTCTTGATCTTATTCCAAAGCCATGCCTCCTACAGTCAGACCAATGCTGGACACACTCAAACTTTTACAAGTTAACAATTTGTGAGAGATAGTGGATGTTCACATTAATAAAAGGCTTAAGTACAAAACTGCTTTAAAGACTAAACTTTTAACACATTTTTAACACATATACATACATACATATATATATGTAAGTATATGAGCCTTAGCTCCTTATCTGTAAAATAAGGCTTCTAAAGTCCTTTTCAGCTTTAAATCTGTGATTTCATGATCCTATATATTAAAGTGAAGAAGACATATATCATCAAATTTTCAGATCTTTACAATTAAGAGAAACAAGTGTATGCATCTAGAAGGATTTTTTTTTCTTCAAAATCCACTATATTTGTGAAATCCAATTGCATTTGTGAAAATAGCACATTATAGTTATTTTAAGGGCATAATTAATAAATCTTTCCGTATTTCAAAGGCCATTTATATAATTGAACTGGGCCCTTCCTCATCAACATAGGTTTTTAAGCCTTTATAACTTAGCAGAAGGTTTTTAAGAGTTCCTGCGACCAAATAGTTAATTTATCTCATGGCAGACAACCTGGTGATGAATTAGACTGGTCCTCCAACTACAGAACACCAACCCATGTAAACTAGATTTCCACTTGGGTAGGCTTTTCCAGAGGCTGGGCTCCACTGGTCAGGGCCACCTCCAAGGAAACAATGTTAGGGATTTCTAATATTGTACTTAAAACAATTAAGTGCTACATAAAGAAAACTTCTTTAAAAGCTTGGAGATTTTAAAAGGATTCTTTACTTTGGAATAGATAAGAGATTCAAATGGGTTAAAAGTCAAGCAACATATAAAATATATCTCCTTCTCTTTTGAATATACTTTCAAGGGAGAAGTGTTTCCAGGATATGGTTTTACGTTTTAATAATGTCCCTTTTCAGATTTCATAATAACATGACCTCACATAAAAATCTTCCTACATCAATTCAGAGAACAGCATTATTAGGTTGCTCTCTAGAACCAATACATTTAATTGTTTGGTTCCAAAAAGAAGCTATTACTTCTCCCAGACAATTCTCAAAGACTAATTGCTAATATCCTGATGAAGGGATGTCTCTTTATCAGGAGATCCTCTATAACCCCAGTTCTTTATTCTCAGGAAAACTCTTAAACTTAAAAAATTAAGGACCCTTCCTCAAAGAATTTTTTGTTTACATGGTTATATATATTAGGAATTAAAGCATCTCAGAAAAGAGTTCTGACCTCATAGACAATCTGCAAGAATCTCAGGGACTCTCTCAAGGGTCACCAAACTGTACTTCTGAGAACTACTGCTCTGAAGTGATGAAATAGTGAGTCTAAGCCAAGGACCAAGAAATAAAAGTGAAGTGAAAATCAATATTGGGGGTGTTAGGAGATACATGACTTTCCCCTTTGACAGAGGCAATCTTTAATTAAGCTGCAAACTCTATTGTACTAATGACAGATAGGGGCTTATTAGAGATTCTCTTGCCTAAACATAATTTTAAGAGTACTAAAAAGGGACATTAAAAAAAAAATAGATTCTAGGTCCTTTTCCTGGTTGTATTGCAAGGATGCTGAGCTCAAGGAAGGACAAACATGAGGAAACAGATCAGCTAAACAGTGCCACAGCAATGAAGTAACATTACCCAACTACTCAAAAATCTTTCAATGGGCTATCTACTGCTAAGCGAAGATAATAAAAATATTACCTTAGCACAAATGAGGAAACTAAGGCTCAAAAAAAAAGATGTCTCCCTCACAATCATATTGAGAATGTGACTATAGGCTTTATATTAATTCATGTCATATGATTTTAACTATAGGATTCTTTCATGGCCATAACAACTTACACTATTCTTGTGGAGAAGACAGAGGATGATTTGGGAAGTAATCCCATCATATGGATTCAAAATTGGATATAGAGCCAGACTCAAAGTGGAATTATCATGTATCAAAGTCAAAATGGCAGAAGGTGCAATGTACTAAAAGGGGCTTTGTGGGGGCATATGCTAGCTAACATTTTTATTCAAATTTAGATACTAACAACAGTGTGCTAATCATATTTGCAGGTGACACAAATCTGGAAGGGTTAGATTAAACAATGGATGACAAGAGGCAGGATCCAAAAAAGATTTTTCAGGCTTGCAGCTGGTGGCAACAGTGGATAGAGTGCTGGGCTTGGCGTCAGGATTCCTAAGTTTAAATCTTGCCAACTACCTTGGGCAAGCCACTTAACCCTGTTTGTCTCAATTTCCTTAACTGCAAAAGAATGATAATAATAGCACTACCAAGATTGTCATGAGAAACAAATGAGATCATATTTGTAAAGTGACTGACTTATATGTAATATAAATCCTTAATTCCTTTTCTATCTTCATCCCAAGATAAAACTGAGGACTGAGCTGAATCTAAAAATAAAATTCTTTTGGATACAAGCATTCATTAAGTGTTTACTATGTGCCAGGCAGCAGACAAAACCAAGTGGATACAAATACAAGCAAACAAAGACAATCCCTGCTTTCAAGGAATTCATTTCCCACCTGGCTGAATTCCTTTGGAATTTTTCTTCATACCCGAGAAACCTCTTCATCTTGCAAGGTCACATCAATGCTGGAACTCTTAACCTCTCAATAGTCTCTGCCCCAAGAGCCCCTCTGATTGAAGAGCAGAAAGCTCCAAGAGTCTATATTTGATAAGGGTAAGCATCTCTTCATCTCTCACTTAGCAATACTCCATAATGACTTTTCAATCATGCCCTAAAATAGGATACCTTTCCCAATTTCAACTTTGTTTTGTATGCTGTTTTCCCCCATTAGATTATAAGCTCTTAAAACCAAGGCCTATCTTTTTTGTATTTCCAACACTGACTAGTGATTAGAACATAGCAGGTACTTAATAATTACTGACTGCCTAATTAATGGTAAAAAAAATAAACAGAAAAAGCCATCCAACAAAAATAAACAAACAAATAAAACATTAAAAAAAAAAGTTTTCAAAGATAGGTAAGGCATGAATAGACAGAGTCGTATTGGAAAAGGTCTGGGGGCTTTAGGGGCCAGCAAGCTCAGGGAGTCAGAAGTGTGAAGGGGAGCCACAAGACACCACAATACAAAAAAGGGTATCCCTTCCAAGAATAGGAAGCAGTAATTCCTCTGTACTTCTGTCTTTATCTGTCCTCAATTCTGCGCTCAATTCTGGGCAATATAAATTTAAGAAGGACACTGCTAAACTAGAGTGTTCAGAGGAAAGTTGTCACAATCCTGAAGGACCTAGAGTCCAAGACTATAAGAGGATCAGTTAAGGAACTGGGAGTGTCTAGCCTGAAGAAAATTCAGAGGAGATATGATGGCTGTCTTCAGGAATCTGAAGAGCTATTACTTTGAGGTGGGATCAGACCTGTTCTCTTTTAGCCCTAGGGACAGACCCAAAAGTTATGGGTACAGGTTTCCAGGAGGCAAATTGAGATTTAGCATGAATGGGCCAGGAGAACTTCCTACAGATTAGAGATATCTACAAGTCAAATGGACTTGGACAAGTGGGAGATTTCCCCTCCCCATTTGGAGGTCTTCAGGTAGATCTGGGTATGCAAATCAATTAAGAGATGAATGAACAATAATGGCTTATGATTATAATGGCATATTACAATTACAAAGAGGAAAGAAAGGGATGAATTCAGAGGAACCAAGAAAAGACTTGTATGAACTGATATATAGGAAAGTGAGCAGGACCAAAGAACAATTTACATGATGAATATAGATAGTAAAGGCAAAGTAGGAAAGACATAAAAACTGTTAACAATGAAATAACCAATCACAACTCCAAAGAAATGAAACATGCTTTCCTCTTCCTGGCAAGAGGTAATAAACTGCATGGCTATGGGAACTGTTTCAGACATGAATTTATTTTGCTTCTCCATAAATCTGTTAAGGCAACATGATGTCACCAGTAGATGGGGAAGTAGCCTTAAAGCCAGGAATATCTGGATTCAAATCCTCCCTTTGGCATATACCAACTATATGACCCTCAGCAACTGCAGAGAAAGTGTTACTCAATATTGGTAAAGGGAATTTTCTCATTTGAATTCAGTGAAACCCTATTCCTATACTTGTTACAAAGCAAGGAGGTTATTTTCTAGTTGGGAAGTACTGTGCAGGGCAATGATAATGATTTTTTTTTTTTTAAAGAAAGAAAAGTATCAATGAATATGTAAAAATACAAAGAAAAAACAGGCCCAAAGTTATGAAGGAATTCAGATAAGCAGGGCAGTAACCCGATAAATTTAAATACATACTTTTAAAAAAGAAACAATCTATATGCAAATGATCACAATGTCACAAACAAGCTTTTTTCCTGTTCTTTGTCCAAGGGAATATTCATGTTTGTTGGCATTTGTCAAATCAATAACCAAAAGAAAAAAAAAAAGGAAGAAAAAAATTAAATAGACACTAAAATAACAAAAGAAAAGTTTCACAAGTAGCCTCTTTCAACCCAATCTTTTGAGCCTTATTTCACTGTAACTTCCTTCCTGCACGCTATTATTCTGCCTACTCCCATAGTCAGGCAAATTTTGTTCAATGAATCTACAGATTCAATAGATCCCTTTCATCTTCATCAGTTACTACAATCTACTGAAATTCTGTATAAGGTCCAGCTGAAGAGTCCACCTTCTCTATGAGGCTTTCCTTGATACTCTAGCAAGAAGCAATCGACTCACCTCTTTGAGGCCATGATTTGAATTCTTGCTTACTTGCTTATATGCATTTTTTAAAAAAAATTTTCACCCTCTTATGTCTTGAAATTAATTACAACCACTTTTCATTCTCCACCCATTCAGTACCTAGCAAAGACACTTGTATGGGGCAACTAAACAGAACAGATGGATAGAGCATTGGCTCTGTAGTCATAAGGATCTGAGTTGAAGCCCAGCCTCAGATACTTACCACTTATTGGGGGTGTGACCCTAGGCCAAGTCATTTAACCCCCAAATGCCTCACCAAAAAACAACATTTTTCATTATTGGGACAAAGCAAAATACCACCACTCTTGTCTTTCTTGATTGCTACAAACAATGCTCTCTCCATACCACCACCAAACACAAAAACATAATTAAATCATGGGAAATTGCTTGAATCACTACTCACCCAGATCCAAATTCAGGAATTCTCATGTCCTTTGCACTCTCACCCCAATTAGTCATCAAGTCCTGTTGAGTTTTCCTTTGAAATATCTCTAAATTTCATCCCTTCAATTCTATTCCTACAACCACTATTCTCTATAACCCTGAACATTTCAAGCCTAAATTACTGAAATTGCCTCCTGGTCTTTCTCATGCCAATCTCTATGTTTCAGTCCACCTAATTTTCTAAAACTAAATCATTGCTTTTAGCATGTTCTCCCATTCCTCTACCAAGGCTGCTAATTACATAGAACATCATCTACTTGCCTTTCACTGTCCATTGTAATTGGGCTCCTTCCTATCAAAACAGCCTTATCTCCCACTAGTTCCCCCAAACATTCTCTTCCCTCTAATTAGACAGGTCATCTTCTTATTGTTTCTCTTTCATACCATGTTTTTATTCATGATGCACCATTATTTTTACCCCCATATCTTCACACTCCTTTCCTCTAGTCAGCCATATCCTTAGGCATTTTCAAATCTCAGTTCCTCTGTGAAGATTCCCTGAGGATGGTAGCATATACTATGTAACTCCATTTGCATAAAGTACTTGAATCATTCTGTTGGGATCTTATGGCATATTGTTCTTTGCCACACAACTTAGCGCTCTCTCTCTTTATATACATATATATACACATATATATGTATGAATATTATATATGATATATGTACATATATATATGTGTATATACACACACATATAGAATATGTAATTAATGGCTACTCTCTCTACATAGACATGCATTTAGACATAAACTCTAGCTAGCTATATAGCTGGGGAGGCAAAAAAAAAAAAGCATAATGAATAAGCTATTCATTCACTATATGCTTGCCTATTCCTTATGTGTATGTTACTTGCTCCCCTGTTACTTGCTAGCTACAAGTAGTAGGAACCCAAACTATTAATTTTTTTTTCAGTGCCTCAGCATCTTAAATGATACAAGGCACATAAGAAATTAAATTAATGTAAGGAAACTCCTAATACTGAAGAGCACTTCTTACCAAATAACATCTGGAGTTCAAATGGTTAAGTGATTTGTCCAGGGTAAAAAAAATCATTGTCAGAAAAATGACTAAAACCCAGTAATTCCTGACTCAAAAGTCAGTCTCTATCCAAGACAGACATGCTAACTTATAAAATACACATACGCACATCTATATCTATAACTACATATCTGTAGATATAGATATAGATGTGTGTATATACATATATATCCACATATATAAATAAATAGCTTGATTTTTGCTAAATAGATACATGTATACATGCATATATGTGGGTGTGTGTATATATATGTTCAAAAACAATAAATATGTGCATACCTGTTCTGGAGATGGGGATGAGGGAGGGAGAGTACTTAGCATTCAAAATATTTTATAATATCATAGATAAATGAGAAATCTTCTCAGGCATTTTAAACTAAGACTCTGTCTAAATCTCTTGACTCTGCTGTGTATACTCGATAAAAAAATGAACCACTGAATATGATTTGACAATCAAGTTGGCATGGGGTTTTACAAGGAGAAGGGTAGAGAGAGAAAGTGAGGATATAAGAGGTGTAAGAAAGAAGGACCAGAGAAAAGAGGAAGGAGAAAAGGTCCATACATAATCAGCGTTTTCTTGCCCTGAGACAGGTGCCTAGAGATACAAGGTATACACATAATGAATATGAAATATCTGCTTCCCCCACCCCCAACCCTGCCCAAGGTATTTATTCTTTCTGAGTTTGCTTTGGAGCAGGGATTTAACTCTAGCAATGTTTTATGTCTTATAACACCAGTGGTACTAGGAACATAGTAGTTGGTCAATAAAAACTTGTTAAATGAATTTGCCAGATCAAAATAATAAACAGCATATTAGAAACTTCACTTCCACAAGCTAATCCAAATGCCACCTAGAAAAATACTTATAGATTGTCAGTAGCCCATAGATTAGACTTTGAGAACCATTTATCTACATTTGCATGGGTTATTCATCTATTTTTTTGTGACATGGTAATCTTTATATTAATCAACTCATGAAACTTTTAGGCTCCTTCTCAGAATAATGTTTCTAAATACACAAAATACAATACATAGCATTTCAAAAAGAAATTAATTATATTGAAATAAACATTCAAATTCACAAACATTCTATGATCTATTCAGGCTAACAATCCCTGTTTTACAAACTTGCCTCAAAAGAAGAGATATGAGAAGACACACCTAGCTCAATATTTTACAGAGGTAGAAAGTTCACTAGCTTGGCATATTAACTATATTTTCAGACTTATTTCACTGTATTAACAGGTTTTGATGATTTTTTAAAAGTCTATTATTTTTTGTTGTTTAAAAATACTCTCTAGGAGAGGAAGGAAAAGGAACGCTTGGAGAAATTCCAGCAATATAAACAATAAAAGCTATCAATAAATTTTTATTTTAAAACCCAACTCCTCCTATTAATATATTTTGTGCTTTTAAAAAATTGAACTGTACAAGATGAGCTTTTTTTTCAGCCAGCATACTTTTAACTTATGTATTTCCTCATAACCTAAAATCAATCTAATTTATTAGGTTGCAAATTCAGTGTACCATTCTTTAACATATGGATGTTGAAAGTTCAGAATACTTAGTGAGAGAGTGCAAATTAAAATGCCTATGAGAAAATTGGGAATTAATTCAGGAAGCTATGAAATAGCTTAAATGGGAAATAAAGGCCAAAAACAAACAGCCACTTTTGACTAAAAATAAAGCACAAATAAACTATCAGGGATACTTATAACTTCTTAGGCCAGCTGAAAGTCTGAACAGTGACTATTCTGTATCTTTGCTACAATGTACCTCTTTAAGCATTCTGTATCCCTAACATGGTACACCTTCTTGCTCAATTTGTCTTCCTGGGATAGTGTATCTCTCTGTGTATGTCCTAGGTACTCAGCACAGTCCCTGAACCAATATATTATTATGGACTAGCAAGTTCCTCCATTTCAACTCAATATTTAACTGAAGATTTACATAGAACTACCTGCATATTACAGTGTGGGAAAAAGAATTCTCTGAACAACTTGAAATAAACAGAACTGAAGGGCAACTCTTCTATTTGCAATTCTTCACATGGGAAAGTTCTCCAGCTTTTGCATAGTCACAGCAGGACAAGGAAACATTTGACAAACACATTCCGCTCTCATACATGTCATTCCCACTTCTCAAAGGCATCAATATCTATTTCATAGAATCTTAAATTTAGAACAAGGGAAGAACTTCAGACGTCATCTAGTTCAAACTTATCTTATATATGAGGAAAACTGAGACCAACCAATAAGCATTCAAAAATCTAGCTCAAACACTAAATCTGAATAGGCATAAAAATCAGGAGGAAAGAGACAGGGAAGGATGGGGAGAGACTACGAAGCAGGCTGTTTTTGATTTTTGCAAAAAAAAAAAAAATCTATTCTTTATTTAGAAGACAAATATGAATGACAAAAAACACCTCCAGAAAAAAATGAAGAAATGTAAACACACATGAGAAGACAGAGTTGGCTACAAGGTATACATCAAAATCACCTCAGAATGAAATGATAAAGAGAAAAAAAATGTAATGATGGCTTTGCTTTGGTACAGTTGCAATAGAAAATATTTTTTCTAGCTAAACAATTTAATCAGTCTTTCCACTGGAAAATTGAAAGGGAAAAGTTTTGTCAAAGAAAATGTACCCTTAAAGGTAATAATATCATTTGATACTTACATGATATCTTATGGCTTCAAGTAACGCATTGGAACCTCACAAATATCTTATAAAGTACAGATGAGAAAAACTACAGTGTAGTGGCTTGCCCCAAGTGCCAAAAGTCAAGTCCATTGCAAGTTTGATACTTCAACACATTAAGGTTTAGTGATTTTATCAAAAAAGATTTTGTATAAGGTTATATTTGATAACATCCAGCATTTATGGAGTATTTTGTGTTTTACAAAATGCTTTATATAATACTGCCTTATTTGGTCCTCCCAATTTTGTGTAGTAGGTAAAATTAAAATCCCCATATTCCAGATGAGGGAACTAAAGGCAGAAGATAATAAATAACATTCCCAGGGTCTCACACAATTTGTTTTTGAGGTAGAATTCGAATTCAGATGTTTTGATTCACTGTTCTGCCCTCTATTCACAGAATCATTTAGAGGCCTTATAACATCAGTGTGGCTACACTGATTAAAACATACAGACTAAAACTTCTCCATGATTTTAATAATTTATAAAAGTTTCTGCATTTAAAAAAATTTGTCAGACTATGATAAATTTCTTTGATTTGGTCATTTGGATGGTCACATGTGTGCTGTCCATTCCTAGACCTTTACTCTTTCAAGCTAAGTAGGAAGGACCTATCGGAGGCTCATGTTTCAAAGGAAAAAAAAAACCAACAAACAACCTTTTTTTGAATCTATGTTTACTCTCATGCCATGAATCATTAGTGCTGGCTTTACAGGAAGATTAAAGAACCTACATGTATGTATGAAGCCATCTGGTCCAACCCACAGCTGAAGAGGAATCCTTCTGATTGATAGCAGGAACCAACTTCCTTTTCTATGTGTAGGTTCCAGGATTGGGACAGCGCTCATTACTTTATTATTAATATTGTTGTCTAGTCATTAGTTATGTCTGACTATTATTATATGATTCTATTTGGAGTTTTCTTGGCAAAGACACTGGAATGGTTTCCCATTTCTTTCTTCAGAATATTTTACCAATGAGGAAGTAAGGCAAACAGGGTTAAGTGATTTGCCCAGAGTCATACAGCTACTAAACGTCTGAGGCTGAATTTCAACTTAAATCCTTAAGACTCTAGAAGGGCAACAAGGTGAAGCGGTATAGTACTATGGCAGTAAGAGTTGGTCTTCCTACCTATATGACCTCAAAAACTTGGGCTTCAGTTTCTTTATCTGTAAAATGGATCAAATGGCCTCTGAGATTCTTCTGGCTCTAGAGCAACAACCCTTTGGTTCACCAAGAGCCCAAGGATTACAGGGTTCATTGTTTTCATTCACTATTTCCCTCTGTTTTTCAGGCATCTCCAATAGCTCAAAGATTAATAATAATAGCTGACCTAGTACTTTACTGTTAAAAAGATTTTGTATGTTGTGCTTATCCTAACCATCAATCCCATGATCTAGATTCCACTAGGACCTTGCATTTCCATAAACTGGGGACTCCACGGTCCATTTTAACTGTCTGTTCTTTGCAATCAAGAAGCATTACCCTCTTCTGATTCCTCTCCCCTTCTTTTCTTCAAAGTTAGAGAGAAATAATCCTACAGAGCTGGCTCACAATCATGAGCTTTCAAGCCCAAAATCTTTGCTACCCTTGGCAACTTAGATCTTTGTTTTTTTAATGAGTATGACAGTCACTGGCAGAGCCTGTGTATAAATGACAGTTAGAGATTAGTATAAAACTGTATGTAATATGAAAAGTGCAACTATATGCATATATCCTGAAAACTACGAACATTAGTGCTATTTTAGACACTAGTACTCACATCAAGAGCTATAATGTGGAAAAGAAGGAGGATTGATTTAATTGTACAAAAGAAGTAGTCAAATATCCTGGATTAGCTACAATTCTTGTTTATTTAAGACCAGTATAACTCAGTTAGGTGGATAAGCTCTAGGGTCTGGAGTCACAATCTGAATTCAAATCCAGCTTTAGACACTTAATTAGCAGCATGACTCTGGGCAAGTATGGGCACCTGCTTCACAAGCTTATTGTAAGGATTCAATGAGATGATAACCGTAAAACATTTAGTCTTATTTGGCACATAGTAGGTGATAAGTAAATATTTATTTCCTTCCTCTTCTCCTTGGGTAAACTACTTCATCTTTCCAGCTCTGTTTTCTCTGGTTTCAACTAGAGTTCTTTATTTTTTAAATTTTAATTTTGCTTATACATTAAGTTCCAAACTGAATCCCTCCCTACCCACTCCATATTAGAGAGCCATCATTTGATACATATACACAGACATACAATAATTATACTATATATATCTTCATTTAACAATTATTTCTCTGAAGGTATACTAAAATGTTCGGGTTAGCTTTCTGAAAGTCTTTCGAACGAGCCTTGGTCTCAAGAATAGTCAGGAACAGAGTGTAGAGTCTTTATTGTCTCCTTCACAGTCTTTCTCCTTTATAGTCTGTGTCTGTCACAGTCTGACCCAGTCTTGATCTTAGTGAAGGAGTGCAGGAGGCAAGAGACACACCAGGAAGATGGTCAAAAATGGAATATCTCATTTCTAGTCTTTCTCAGCCCTTATATACTTTAGTGTAATTACATCATTACAGCATACTGATTATGTGTGAACTAGAGAACCATAACACCACCATGCAACACAGTAAGTATATGTATACTAAAGAACCATCATCTCATCAATTCCACTGAGTTAACACCTTGTTGTAAGTATCCTTGTTTCAAGTATACTTCTTCAAAGTTTCAGCCCTCTACAATGTATAGTTTCTTCTTTCATAAATTCTTAAAAATTGATTTTAGCATTTATAATACTCTTAATAACCATTTTAAAAAAATATAACCCAGATGAATTAAATCTCTATAACTTATATCTAGGTTCTCTATATGCTTTGTAGATTATCCATGGCATTTTTTTTTTAAATCCTAGATGCCATCTAGTTTATACCTGAATGTTCTCTGCAGTCAGCTGGTGTGTACTCAAGGAATAAGTTTATTTTAATGAACTAAACATAATATAAAAAGTTCATCTGCAGTTTCAAAACTTATAATGCATTATAAAGCCAAATATTCCTTTAGATTATCTAGAGACCTATTTCCATTATTATGCATAATGGAAAATTAACAGACTAAGCCCTAAAATCTAATGCATACAGATATACATTTGTTTATACAAGTCATATGTTCCTTTAAAGTGAACAAAGTTTATGCATAGGTTTGGAAGATTTTCTTGTAAACAAGAGAGAAGGGAACCAAGCCTGGATTTCTGCTAATTTCAAGTCTTAACTAGGTTCAAAAAGAAGAAAAATAAAAAGTAACTAGTCGAGGTCAGGAGATAATAACAGAAAGAGGAAAGAGAACAAGGAGTAATTTACTCCTTCCCTTCTTTGCAGAGATGGGGTTAGTTTGGCTGGGGTTTGTTTTTTCTTCTTTTATTCAGTTTTGTTATAAAGGATGGATTGCTGAATAGAAGAGGGGGGTGAGTATATATTTAGAAATGAGAATGATTCAAAAACAAAAAGACTAATAAATTAAAATCAAAATCTATTAGATTACATTTTTTTTATTTAAGAAAAAAAGTGCTACAGATAAAATTCCATTATAGATGCTATGAGGCAATCAAATTGTTTTCTTCTAATAGAATTTGGACATAATTAGCACATTGGAATGCCAGAGACCCGATGTTATGAACAAGACTCAATGTTATGAACAAGCTAGTGGAAAGGAATATTCTGAACCAATTAGAGGAAAACTGGGAGAGTCCGGACACTGCATCTTTTATTCCTCAGTCCAAATGCTACTAAGCGAGTTCCAAATATGTGCCTACTACATACTTGTCATAGATGCAATGGGAATAGAAAAATGGCATGAGGCTTATGCCTTGCTCTGAAGCAGAACTGAGAAAAAATGTATATGAAACAATCTGAGACTAACACAAGGAAATCTATGTTCCAGGGCTAAATGTCAGGGAATAGAACCTAATGTGACTTTCTTCTGTGAAGTAGGATATACTATGAGAATGAGGCACTAAGCTGGAATCTGACTGAGATGTAAATGTACTCTCCTAGGAAATCCTTCAGCCTTTGACTTATTCATTTATTAGGTAAACATTTATTTAAATACCCACTGGGTAGTAGCACTAAGGTAGTAGAACCTGAAACAGATACAAAGATAAATAAGACATCTCCAGAGATGAGAGAGAAACCTAGTAGATTTGGAGTCAGCAAACCTGAATTGGAATTCTGATTTTACTACTTTTTTACCTGCCTGACTTGGGCAAGTCACTTACATTCAGAGAAACCTAAGTTTTTCCTTCTCTAAAAGGAGGTTGGTGGTTCCCAACCATTTTGAATATATATATATATAGTCTCCTTTATATATAAAAACCTTGAAGACCTCCATACTAATACCATCATATTATCAGTATCCAGTGAATAATAAATATTTAGTGATTTAAAATGGCTATGAATTCAGTAATTCTTTTAAATGATTTTGTACTTCAAGGACCACAACACTTACAAACAACTGAAAAAAAATAGCAGTTTCTATATAACTGAGATAATTTCATTCAACCAATAGGAAGCATTCATGGTTTAGAACAGCATGCTACACTGTATTTTCTTGGATTTATATAGGTACCAAATTGACAGTGTATGTGTGTGTGTTTATGTATGTATATTTAGGAACCTGTTCTGTAACAATAGGAACCTGTAGTTCACAAGTTGGGAAACTACTGGATCAGAACTTTCTAAGTTCCCTTTAGGAGGCTGCAAAGTAACACCAGAGAAAGAATTGAGTGGGGGAGCTATGCCTGAAGTCAGAAAGACCTAGCCTTAAATACTTACTACCAGTAAGATTATTTTATCTCTTTCTGCCTACATTTTCCTCATCTATAAAATGGGTATAAAAATAATTATAAGCCCCAGGGCTTTATGTGATCAGATAATATTTGTAAAAAGCACTTTGGAAACAATAAAGGACCCTGGGGAAAAGAAAACAGAAGAACCCCTCAGAGGTGGGATGGGGGGGGGGAGGAGAGAAGATTAGAGAATTGTTTAACAGTATGCTTGGGATAAGGCTACTAGCTTCTCCTATCTCAGGAAGCCCCATAAACCTAACCTGCAATCAAGACAAAAGCAGCAACTCTAACAGGATTCCATAGTTCTTTCTCAGAACTTTGTGATTAAGTTAACTCTAAGTTTCCCTATCCTCCAAATTCTGCCAGAACGTTTCCCTTCAACTTCCAAGAGGCCATTAGTCATCCATTCTTACTTTCTTAAATTTTAAGGAATTATTAAACTCTCATTTGAGTGTATTTCAATCTTTTCTACCTATCTCCTCAACTATTACCCAGGACCTACTCAGTCTCTGTACCCCTCATTCTCAAATTCTACCAGATTCTCCAATTTTTCTAGCTACTTGCTTTCCCCCTCAATATTAGCTGTCCCTGGAGGATACTGCTTATAAAGGATGTTCCTCCTGGCACTTCTCATCCCTAGACACAAAGAAATAGGAAGAAGGAATGGCAAACTCCACTGACACATCCAGTCCATTTCCTCTACCCACATCTCCCAGTAACTTATCCCTTTTTGAAGTTTATCCAGTCTATTTATAACATCCATTCCCCATTGTTACTTTTGTAGCCTACTGACTTTTACCATCTGGTTCACAATTTCCTCTTCATTCTATTGCCTGCCATCATCCTCCAAGACTCAAAATATTTATGATGAGGATAACTGGGACATAAATTCTCCACTCCTTACCCATCTCAGTCACATGATTACACATTAGATCACTGCTACACAGAACTTCATTATTTAATAGATCATAAGAGGACTTTAGAGTTTTTGCCTCACCAGACCTTCACTATCTGTTTTTAGAGATTCCCCTAATGTATTTTCTTCTCTCATTAGAATGCAGACTCTATGAGGGCAGAGCTAGTTTTGTCTATTAATAATCTATCCCCTTCCCTAGCACCCCCACCTCCAGTTTATCACATTATAAAGGAGTTAAATAAAATGCTTTATTATTGAAGGGCAGCTAGGTGATTCAATTAAGAGCCTGGTCTGAAGTAGGAAGAGAAATCTGGTCTCAGACACTTAACTAGCTTTGTGACCGTGGACAAATCACTTAACCCTGTTTGTTTACATTTTCTCATCTGTAAAATGAAATGGAAAAGGAAATGACAAAACATTCTAGTAGCTACCAAGGAAATACTATATGAAGAGTCATACATGACTGAAAAAATAACTTAATAACATAAATCCAAATTGAGTACAATCATTTCAAGGCCCTTCATTTTACAAAGACATTGGGAACTTAAGTGACTTGCCCAAGATCATATACTCTCCTTCATCTCAAATACCCAGTCACTTACTAAATCTTGCCATTTCTTCCACAGCATCTCTCACATACAATTCCTTGTTTCTGCTGTCATAATCCTAGTTCAGATATTCAGCCTGTTTCACCTGGATTATTAACCTAAGAGTTTCTTTCCTCTCCAATCCATTCTCCACCTATCTTTCCTAATGTACATATGTAAATATGTTTAGATAAATAAATTTCTTTTTTTTTTCTGTTTTCTGAGCAGTTGTTTCTTTTTTTTTTATTTAATTTTTCTTTTATTTTATAATTATAACTTTTTTTTTTGACAGTACATATGCATGGGTAATTTTTTACAACGTTATCCCTTGCACTTACTTCTGTTCAGATTTTTTCCCTTCCTCCCCCAACCCCCTCCCCCAGATGGCAGGCAGTCTTATACATGTTAAATATATTACAATATATTCTAGATACAATATATGTGTGTAGAACCGAATTTCTTGTTGCACAGGAAGAATTGGATTCAGAAGGTAAAAATAACAGTTTACACTCATTTCCCAGTGTTCTTTTTCTGGATGTAGCTGATTCTGTCCATCATTGATCAATTGGAATTGGATTAGCTCTTCTCTATGTTGAAGATATCCACTTCCATCAGAATACATCCTCATACAGTATCATTGTTGAAGTGTATAATGATCTTCTGGTTCTGCTTGTTTCACTTAGCATCAGTTGATGTAAGTCTCTCCAAGCCTCTCTGTATTTCTCCTGTTGGTCATTTCTTACAGAACAATAATATTCCATAACATTCATATACCATAACTTACAGAACGATTCTCCAATTGATGGAGAATTGATGGATCAACATTACTTTTCAATATAGTACTAGAAACTCTAGCCTCGGCAATAAGAGCCGAGAAAGAGATTCAAGGAATTAGAGTAGGAAATGAGGAAATCAAATTATCACTTTTCGCAGATGACATGATGGTATACTTAGAGAACCCGAAAGACTCTGCTAAAAAGCTATTAGAAATAATTCAGAATTTTAGCAAAGTCGCAGGATACAAAATAAATACACATAAATCCTCAGCATTTTTATACATTACCAACACAATCCAACAGCAAGAGATACAAAGAGAAATTCCATTCAAAATAACGGTTGATAATATAAAATATTTGGAAATATATCTACCAAAGGAGAGTCAGGAATTATATGAGCAAAACTACGAAACACTTGCCACAAAAATAAAGTCAGATTTAAATAATTGGAAAGACATTCAGTGCTCTTGGATAGGCCAAGCGAATATAATTAACATGATAATACTCCCTAAACTAATCTATTTATTTAGTGCTATACCAATCAGACTTCCAAGAAACTATTTTAATAACCTAGAAAAAATAACAACAGAATTCATATGGAACAACAAAAGGTCGAGAATTTCAAGGGAAGTAATGAAAAAAAAATTAAGTGAAGGTGGCCTAGCTGTACCTGATCTAGAACTGTATTATAAAGCAACAGTAACCAAAACCATTTGGTATTGGCTAAGAAATAGACTAGTTGATCAGTGGCATAGGTTAGGTTCACAGGGCAAGATAGTGAATAAAAATAGCAATCTAGTGTTTGACAAACCCAAAGATCCCAAATTTTGGGATAAGAATTCATTATATGACAAAAACTGCTGGGAAAACTGGAAATTAGTATGGCAGAAACTAGGCATGGACCCACATTTAACACCACATACTAAGATTAGATCAAAATGGGTCCAAGATTTAGGTATAAAGAACGAAATCATAAATAAATTGGAGGAACATGGGATGGTTTACCTCTCAGACTTGTGGAGGAGGAAGGAGTTTGTGTCCAAGGGAGAACTAGAGACCATTATTGATCACAAAATAGAAAATTTTGATTACATCAAATTAAAAAGTTTCTGCACAAACAAAACTAATGCAAACAAGATTAGAAGGGAAATAAATTTCAAAAAGATGAGTAACTAGTATCCCTATAAAGACAATTCCTTTACTTGTATGCTTACTCCCACCCACTTTTACTCTTCCAGGGCTTTACTCTAGGAGTCACATCCCCTGTTATACAGTCAATAATCTCTCTTCCTCTACAGCAGTGGTCCTCAAACTTTTTAAATAGGGGGCCAGTTCACTGTCCCTCAGACTGTTGGAGGGCCGGACTATAGTAAAAACAAAAGCTCCCACTCGGTCTCCGCCCCTCAGCCCATTTGCCATAACCCAGCTGGCCACATAAAAGTCCTCAGCCAGCTGCATCTGGCCCCGCCATAGTTTGAGAACTCCTGCTCTACAGGTTCTTTCCCAACTGTCAACAAACATGGGTCAAACAACCATAAGATAATATGCTGCAGAACTGGAAGACATTTCAAAAAGTTATCTAGTCTTAATTCTTCATCACACACACACAAAAAAATGAGGCCCTTGGAGTTAAATACCATGTCAAAAGCTGCAAATGTAGTAAATGCCAAAGACAGGAATAACATCCAGGTCTACCTTAGATCTCTCATAATCTTAAAAATATCTTCCTCTAAACTATTAACATAAATGTATCAATAACCAAATTAACAAAAACGATATGATCATTTCAATAGTTGCAGAAAAAGCATTTGATAAAATCCAACACCCATTCCTATTAAAAAATATTAGAGAGTATAGAAATAAATGGACCTTTCCTTAAAATAGTCAGTAGCATCTATTTAAAACCGTCAATAAGCATCATATGTAATGGTGATAAAAGGAACCATTCTCAAGAAAATAAGGAGTGAAACAAGGTTACCCACTATCACCATTACTATTTAATATTGTATTAGAAATGCTAGTTTTGGCAATAAGAGATGAAAAAGAGATTAAAGGAACTAGAGTAGGTAATGAGGAAACCAAATCATTACTCTTTACAGATGATATGATGGTGTATTTAGAGAACCCCAGAGATTCTACTAAAAAGTTATTAGAAAAAATCCACAACTTTAACAAAGTTGCAGGATATATAAATCCTCAGCATTTTTATACATCACCAAAAAAATCCAACAGCAAGAGATACAAAGAGAAACTCCATTTAGAATAACTGTTGATATCATAAAATATTTGGGAATCTATTTGCCAAAGGAAAGTCAAGAACTATATGAGCCAAATTATAAAACACTTTCCATACAAATAAAGTCAGATCTAAACAATTGGAAAAATATTAAGTGTTTTTGGATAGGCGGAGCAAATATAATAAAGATGACAATACTACCTAAACTAATCTATTTAGTACTATACCAATCAGACACCCAAGGAACTGTTTTAATGACCTAGAAAAAAATAACAACATCTGCAAGAATTTCAAGGGAACTAATGAAAAAAAAAAATCAAATTAAGTGGCCTAGCTGAACCCTATCTAAAACTATATTATAAAGCAGCAGTCACCAAAACCATTTGGCATTGGCTAAGAAATAGACTAGTTGATCAGTGGAATACGTTACAGGACAAAATAGTCCTATGGCAATCTAGTGTTTGACAAACCCAAAGAACCCCAACTTTTGGGATAAGAATGCACTATTTAAGAAAAACTGCTGGGGAAATTGGAAATTAGTATGGCAGAAACTAGGTACTTACCCACAGTTTATACCATATACCAAGATAAGATCAAAATGGGTTCATGATGTAGGGATAAAGAATGAGATTATAAATAAATTAGAAGAACATAGAATAGTTTACCTCTCAGACCTGTGGAGAAGGAAGGAATTTGTGACCAAAGAAGAACTAGAGATCATTACTGATCACAAAACAGGAAAATTTGATTATATGAAGTTAAAAACCTTTTACACAAACAAAACTGATGCAGACAAGATTAAAAGGGAATCAATAAACTGGAAAAACATTTTTACAGTTAAAGACTCTGATAAAGGCCTCATTTCTAAAACATATAGAGAATTGACTCCAATTTATAAGAAATCAAGCCATTTTCCAATTGATAAATGGTCAAAAGATATGAACAGACAATTTTCAGATGAAGAAATTGAAACTATTTCTAATTCTTACAAAAAGATATTCCAAATCATTATTGATCAGAGAAATGCAAACTAAGATAACTCTGAGATACCACTACACACCTCTCAGATTGGCTAAGATGACAGGAAAATATAATGACTAATGTTGGAGGGGATGTGGGAAAACTGGGACAATGATACATTGTTGGTGGAGTTGTGAGCGGATCCAACCATTCTGGAGAGCAATTTGGAACTATACTCAAGTTATCAAACTGTTCAATACCCTTTGATCTAGCAGTGTTACTACTGGGCTTACATACCAAAGAGATATTAAAGAGGGGAAAGGAAAAAGGCAGCCTTTTTCATAGCTAGAAACTGGAAACTGAATAGATGCCCATCAATTAGAGAATGGCTGAGTAAACTGTGATATATGAATGTTATGGAATATTATTTCTGTACTGTAAGAAATAACCAGCAGGATGAATACAGAAAGGCTTGGAGAGACTTACATGAACTGATGCTAAGTGAAATGAGAAGAACCAGGAGATTTTTATATACTTCAACAACAATACTATATGAGGATCAATTCTGATGGAAGTTGCTATCTTCATCAATGAGAGGATCCAAATCAGTTCCAATTGATCAGTAATGAACAAAACCAGCTATACCCAATGAAAGAACATTGGGAAATGAGTATGGATCACAACATAGCATTCCCACTCTTTCTGTTATTATTTGCTTGCATTTTTGTTTTTCTTCTCAGGTTATTTTTACCTTCTTTCTAAATCTGATTTTTTTTGGTGCAGCAAGATAACTGAGTAAATATGTATATATATAGTGTTTTTAACATGTACTTTAATATATTTAACATGTATGGGACTACCTGCTATCTAGGGGAGGAGGTGGAGGGAAGGAGGGGAAAAGTTGAAACAGAAGTTTTTGCAAGAGTCAATGTTGAAAAATTACCCATGCATATGTTTTGTCAACAAAAAGCTATAACAAAAAATAAATAACTATATATATATATATATATATATATATATATATATATATATATATATATATATATATATATATACACACACACACACACACACACACACATACATACATACACACAATCTCATACACACACATACATATATATGTATATATATATATATATATATATATATATATATATATATATATATATATCTTCCTCTGACCCTTCAATCTTATTCATCAATGATTCCATTTCTCTCCTGTTTAATAATCAATTTTTTTTGGAAAAAGTCATCTATACTCAATGCCTTCACTTCCTTCCTAAACTGCTTTCTCCTTAATTCCAGGTAATATGACTTCTATCGTCTCTCTCTCAATTTACTGAAGTCACTCTTTGAAGAGATGAACTTTTAATCACCAATTCTCATAGCCATTAGGTAACTTTTTAGTCTCCTTCCCAGTACTAGACATCATGAGATCAGCAAAATACCCTCTTGATTTCCAATTCACATAATCTCTAAGTTACTTCTATTTTTCTATCTATTCTTCCCTGTCCCTTGGGGATTCAAGGATAGATACTATTCTAAGACTTTTCAGTTGAATTTCTTAGCTTTCTCTAATTGCTCTCCCACAGAAACTTCATTCAATCCCCTAATTCCTTCCTATTCCTGCTGTAACCACCCTAGTGTAGGCCCTCACTACTTCCAGTTCAGACAAATGAAATAATATAACAGGCCTTCACAAGGAAAATGCTCCAAAATTTTCAACAGCCTGTAAGAAATCATGAAATGATTAATATAGAGACACATGAAAAGATTTATAAGAACTAAAGCAAAATGAAACAGAAACAGGAAAGCAATACTTACTATTACAACTGTACAAATGTAAATAAGGACAAGAAAACAATAAAAAAAGAATATTATAAAATTACAATAACTAAGCTTGGCCCCTCTAATCCACAGAGGTAAAGCTATAAAATTAGCCAACAAGCATTTGTGTTAGGTATTATGCTAAACACTAGGGATAACAAAAAAGGTAAAAAACATTCTCTGGCTTCAAGGAGTTCATATTCTGGGGGATGAGGAGTTCTGGATAATCACCATATACATACACCATTTAAGAAAATGGGAAGTAATATACATACACCATATACATATACCAATAAATAAATAATAATAATAAGTAATATACATACACCATATATATATATATACACACCATATACGTACATCATTTAAGAAAATGGGAAGTAATCTCAAAGGGAAGGCACAAAGGGGAGAAAGAGAAGGGCAATTAAAAAATGTCTCTTATAAAAGGTCAGATTTGGGCAATCTTGAAAGAAGTCAAGGAATCCAAAAGTCAGACTAAAACAGGAGAGAACATTCCAGGCATGGAAGAGAACCAGTGGAAAGGTAAGAGTTAGAGTTTATTGATCAAGAAATAGCAATGAGGACAGTTTGCTGATAATAAAATGCATGAAAAGGATTCAAATGTAAGATTAGAAAGATACAAAGGAACCAGAATGTAAGGTGTATATATGTGATGCATTTAACTATAGGTTAGACTTTTTTCCATTTGTTAGTTAATTTTACTGAATTGTTCTCCCTCTCTTTTAAAAAAAAAATTTTTTTTAAAGTAAATAGTTCTCCCATTTGGAACTATGCCCAAAGGGCTACTGAATTATGCATACCTTTGATCCAGCAGTGTCTCTAACTGGGTCTGTATCTCTTTGACATAAGTAAAAAGGAAAAAGGATCCACTCCTGCAAAGATGTTTGTAGCTGCCTTTTTTATAGTGACAAGGAACTGGAACTGAGTGAATGCCTATCAGCTAGGGAATAGCTGAATAAGTTATGGTATATGAATGTAATAAATACTATTGTTCCAATCGGCAGGATCATTTCAGAAAGGCTGGAGGGATTCACATGAACTGATGTTAAGTGAAATGAGTAGAACCAAGAGAACATTGTACACAGGAACCACAAGATTATGTGACAATCACTTTTGATGGACATGACTCTTTTCAACAATGAGGGGATTCCGGGCAATTTCAATAGACTAATGATGAACAGAGACATCTGCATTCAAAGAGAGGCCCATAGGCTATGCATTACAACATAGTATTTTCATTTTTGTAGTTTGCTTGCTTGTCCCCCCCCCCTCATTTTTTTTCTTTTGATCTGATTTTTCTTGCACAACATGATAAATGTGGAAATATATTTAGAAGAATGGCACATGTTTAATCTATATTGGATTGCTTGCTGTCTAAGGAAGAGGAGAGGAGGGAGAAAAATTTTAAACACAAGATTTTACAAGGGTGAATGTTGAAAACTATCTTATAGATTTTGAAAAATAAAAAGCTATCAGTATAAAACAATAAATAGCTTTCCAAGAGAGGGAGTGTTACATTGAGAAATGTACTCTGTATAAAGCAAAAGATATCTATAATAATACTATTATTATTTTTAAAAATTTCAGTGGTTTCACACTGTTTAACACCTTTTAGCAAGCAAAGCCCAATTCTGACCACTGAATTACAAATCATTTTTGAAAGCTTAAATAAAAGGCATTCCCTCTTAAGATGATTTCTCTGATTTCTACCCTCCCTCCCATCTCTCTCTCTCTCTCTCTCTCTCTCTCTCTCTCTCTCTCTCTCTCTCTCTCTCTCTCTCTCTCTCTCTCTCACTCACTCACAAATAATAAGGCTCTCATACCACTTTCTCAGCTGTGAACTTCCTCCCCATGAGCCTCTTACAAAGTACCATGCTTGTAGCTCTTTAATGAACTTATTTTTGTAGCTGGATATAGCAAATTATCCAACAAAACTTTTCTAAAATTTCTAGCTCCCACACATCTGGAATAGAGCTCTTACCAGCACTTATTAATGTTTAATAAATGTTTGATTGATTGGACAAAGTAAAGACCAGAAACTGAACCAGAGAAACTCAAAAAGCATTTATTAACCATTGCCAGACCCTGTGCAAAATATGGAGCATATAAAGAAAGGTAAATAGTAACCCTTGCTCACAGTCCAATTGGAATTCACATTCCAGTAGAGGAGACAACACTCAAACAATCATCTATAAACAACAAACAGGATAAATTGAAGACAATCTCATATGGAAAGCGCTCACATTAAAGGGATATTGACAAAAGCTTCTTGCAGAAGGTATAATTTTAGCTGGGGCCTGAAAAACAAGAAAGCCAAGTGAAGAGAGATGTGAGAGAGAGAGAGAGAATTCCAGGCATAAGGAACAGGTAATGAAAAATGCTGAAGAGTTGGGGAGATGGATAGTCTTGTGCAAAGATGGTGCTATTCTGATCTTCATCAGTGGTGGCAGAGGCAGACAAAAGAAGGTAAAATCAAAAGGATTTGGTAACAGATTGTGTACAGTGAGGTGAGAGAGTGAGGATTGATGATAAAAACTACATTGCAAATCTGAGTAACTGAAAGATACCCACATGGTAAAAGGGAAGTTGGGAGGTGAGTAGGGAGAGAAAGATAATGAGTTTAGTTTAGGACAAAATAAATTTTAAGTCATCTACAGGACACCCAGTTCAAGATGTTAGTTGAAGAAGAGTGACTAGGAGTTAGATCAGCTTCTTTAGAGACCAGAAAAATAATGTACTAATGAAGTCTAAGACTTTTAATTTTAAAACTTTTGTTTCTCTGCAGCTAGTAATTAAAAATCCCTAAAAAAAGAAATTTAAAAAAGGTTATGTATCTCTTTAAGGACAACATGAAACAGGAAGTGAAAACCTGTCACCCCTGATGCATTATTTGCAAAGGCCCTTTTCACAAATGTTACCATCTCCACCCTGGATACAACCCCATTTGTACTAGCTACCTGTCCTCCCAGGGGAATAACTTTAACCTGACTCTCCTTTGTCTTCTTGCCAGAAAGGTAATAATTGTAGAATATCTATTCCAAAAATTTTCTGGCAAATGCACTCATAATGCTTCTATACCACCTTTCTTGAAGCTTCTTCATACTCACTTGAACAAAACAAAACAAAACAAAAAAAAACCCTGCTTTCCAAATCTTTTGAAACCTATTTTCACTTTTACAAGCTAGGAGAAATAATTAAATAGATCTATCAAATGTGCCCAGTTTGTGAAAGGGCTGCTAAAACCCCCATCCTGAAAACTATCTGGAAGAGGGCTACATATTTAGGGAAGGCCTAGTAGATTTTACAGATTTTTTTTTTTTTTTTTTTTTTTTTTTTTTAACTAGAATGCTTTTACATATATGCCAGGGGCTTCAAACTGCTTATTGGTTTTTGTTGTCACCTTTACTAATTGGGTAAAAGTCTTCCTTGAAGGCTCTGGTTTTTGCTAAAAGAGATCAAACCCATTTAAGATTAATTATTATTTCCACTCTGCATGTAATCCTCTCTACCCAATGCTTAACACCTTTACAGATATGTAACTTTGCACCCTGGGTCATCTGAATGCTCCTTTCACTGTGTATAATGCCACTGCTTCAGATACTGCCGTCACCCCTTCAAGGAGAGGAGAGTGGGGATTTGGGGTATTTATCCTAAGAAAAGCTGTCTGGATGAGGCCTTCATGATAGCCTCATCTTCGGCCCACCCCAGCCTTCCTCTGGGTGGGGTTCCTGGCTATTGTCCCTACTAATTCTATCTCTAAATTATCGCTCCTATTTCGCCCCTGCATTTTTAATCTACTTGTAAGATGTGTTTCCTCAAGGCTCCAAGCTATGAACTTCAAACTATTTGTTCACCCTGAATACCATTTACTAACTGATTCTGACACTCAGCACCTCACTGAATGCTGCTGCCATTTTACCTCCCCTTCTCAGTCTGGACCCCCACTGGGCAAGGACAGCTTTACCTCCCTTGTCAGCAAGGAGCAGCTTCAAAAGATGAGACCTCCATCCCTTTGTCCCAAATGAATTTGAGAATGATTGCTTGAGGGGGGAAAATGATGTAATATGAAACCCTAAAACTTTTAGTTTTGGAGTCTGCCTCAGGAAACACCTATACCCAGTCCATTGTTGACTGATGATCTCCTCAGTGACAATCAAATTTCAGAGACCATCCTCAATTCATCTGGAGATTACTTCCTGACCTAACCTTGAGTCATAGAATTAGCATATCTGATTGAAAGCTGTATAAGTGTATCTCCTTGCTTCTGTTTCTTTACTGAATTCCCTTACAATTCAGTGTGCTTTGTAATGGTGTTATATTGCAATAAAGCTTTGCCCCTTAGGAGGAAAAAAAAAATCTGTCACCCTTTCCACAGAGGACATGAGTGCTGAAAAACACATGTAGTATGGGGCAGCTAGATGGTACAATGTAGAAAGCATTAACCCTGGGGTCATGAACCCTGAGTTCAAATTTGGCCTCAGTTACTTAGCTGTGTATCTCCAAACAAGTCACTGTGATTGCCTCCAAAAAATGATAGAAACGATTCAAGGGAGAAGGTGGGCCAAACCTTGACAGGCTTAGGAAACCAGTACATAAGTATCATGGAAAGTCAAGACAGGAAGAGATTAGTGTGAATCAAAAGAATCACTGAAGCAAAAAGATATGGAACACTGAATATCTCAAAGGAGAAATGGTTAGCTGCAGGCCTTCATTCTCGAATAGGACCATAATGACATCATTATGTTAGAGTCAAGTTACAATGTGTTTGACTGTGGCTGATCAGACCAACACAAGCCCAGTATGCTCTGGTCAGACATAAATAGTCCATACGAACATTTGGGATAGCTTCTCTAATTTTGCGTATCTAGCATTTCCATTGGACTAATTCAATTCTGCTTTGCTCATACAGCATGTTCTCTGATGAGGAGAAACATGAGAAAGGAGCAGGAAAACTAGGTATGTTATTTGTTTATTTGAAGGGGGGGTTTCAAGGAAGACTTTACAAAGATTTTACTCTTAATAAAGGATATAAGAAGAGAACAGATTATTAATTGTAAAGTACGAGAGACAAGATATAATACTCAGCTATCAAATTTCTGTTTGAGTCCCTGATCTTTTCACATTAAAAAAGCCACACATGCTTGCCAATGTTTGTATTCAGAGGAGCTTCCATCAAGATGTCTCACCATTACCTTCAAATCAAAATATCCAAGCTGAAATCATTTCCTCCAAATCAGATTCTGCCTTCCCAATTCAGTTGTCTTGGTCATTTGACTCACTCATTCAACTTTGATTAAACAGTCACAGCCAAATCCTGTTAATTTCTCCAAAATGTATTTCAGATTTGATTTTTTTTTTCTATCTACATCACCACTGTCCAAATCTAGGGCCCTCATTATTTAAAGAAATAATTATACTAACAGCCTCCTAAAAGTCAGCCTGACTATTTTTAAAGGTTCTCTTTCCCTAATTAGTCTACACCTCATTGTCAGATTAATCTTCCATTTGTATAAAGTTGGTGATACTACTCCTCCACACTACTCCTCCACACTAAAGCTCAATTATGTTTCCAGATAGGGTGCTTTACAAAAAAAAAAAAAAAATCCTACTCTGCTCAACCTCTTCAGTCACTCCTTATGCCTTACCTCTTCAACTAAACTCTTCTATTTTCAAACCTTAGTGAATTAGGAATTCTTACTTTTAATGTACTTTTCCTGTCCCACCTTTTTTCTTATCTTTGAAAGTCTAGCTCCAAGACTTACTCTTTCTCAGTGAAGACCAAATGCTTCCAACCATCACTTTCTGATTCCTACAGGGGTACAGGGGTTCTCAAACTACAGCAGGAGAAAGTTTATGCAGCCCTCGGGTTATGGCAAATGGGCTGAGGGGCGGAGACAGAGTGTGAGTTTTTGTTTTTACTATAGTCCAGCCCTCCCACAGTCTGAGGGACAGTGAACTGGCCCCTATTTAAAAAGTTTGAGGACCACTGAACTTAGCCTGTACCTCACAATTTAATCACAATCTATCCACTAAGAGGCTGTCACAAAAAGGGACTTCCCTGAAGCTGAAGTCACCCCTGGAACAACATCTTCCTTCCTTGGAAAGTAAATAGTTACCTATCTGTCTGTGTGACTGCTTGGTGATTTCTTCTTGAAGGGAACTACAGACTACTATGTACTATGGGTTTGCATATGTATCTTCAGTGCCCACATGAATGCCTGGAAAAGAGCAGGTGCTATAATGTTTTCTTTGATAAAATGCTTTCTAACCAATTATGTCATGCTCCAATCCTCTCCATCCTCCAGTACCCTAAAACACACACAGCATCACCACCAATTAAAAAAACAACACAATCCTCTAGTCATTTCTTAAGTCAGCAGAATGTCTTTCCCCAAGAAGGACAAACTAAAACCACAACCACCACGTACCAGGGGGGGTGGGGGGAAGGGTAAAGCACAATCTCTATACTTAGTCCTATCTCATTATCTATCCTATGAATCCTCTTCCTTTCAAGATTTCTCTCTTTTCAAAATAGTCCCATCACCTTTCGGTCCTTTTCCACTTAAGGACTAGGCCAGCAGCTAGTAGCTAGCACCTAGAGGCTAACAAGTAGCACCGAATTAGAGAGCTACTCAGACGGAGAACCCCATCTCCCAGGAACAGCTCCACACACGGTTACTTCTTTTACACTCACTGCCGGCTTAGCCCAGATACTGAAGCAAGCCCCGGAACAAGGTTGGATACATTGTAACTCCAGCAGCTGCCTCTAACCATTTTGTGAACCGAACCCAAGGAAAAGGTTGGATACACTATGCACCCTCTACAAACAGAAGGGGAGAGATTCGGGAGGGGCGGAGGGAACAGGGAGGGAAGGAGGATGCAGTTTGGTGAGCAAAATTTAGCAGGAGAATAGTTAAATGCTGAGTAATTTCCCCCGCAGTGTAAACACGGAGCTCGGTGGATTCTGCCAACTGCACAGTATTTTTATCCTATTTAATAAACAACGATGACTAGCTGCGGGTGTTACGGGGTTCCGTGGCTTTTCGCGGCACAACTCTCTCTAGACTACAACAAAGCTTTTATCCGGAGAGATTCCCAAAGGGCATCAACCCAGCACTTGCAGAGCCACTGAGCTTTGCCAGCCTCTTCGGCTCGACTTCCACTCAACACACACAATTAGCACTCTTACACACACACACACACACACACACACACACACACACACACACACACACTCTCTTTCCTTAAGGGGCGATGAGGGTCGGGAGGAGATGCTGAGGAGGAAAAAGAAGAACGTGAGGCCACAGTGGAAGTCCTCTGTGGCCACCAGATTCGCTAAAAAAAGAGGGCTTCCAGGTAATATAAGAAAAGCCTCCATCTAATCCCTTCCGGCCCTCAATGATCCCCATTTCGCGTCTCTCTCTCCTAGCTACAACTTGCACCCAGCTCCACCACCCTCAGAATGCAGACACGCCTCCCATCTCCTCCCCCCTCCCCCCCCCCGCTTCATGTCTCAAGTTCACGGTTAACTCCACACAGGTTGCATTCTTCCCCACGGGGCCTAAAACGGTCTTGGACGGTTTCGGCTGAAGTTTGCTCGCAGATTACTTCCAAAGAGAGCAAAAACCGCCGAGCCTCCTGGAAAGCCGGGAGGGAGGAGAAAAGGGGTTTGGAGAGGGAGGGGGAAGAAGAGCAGGTAGCGCCAGGTGTGTAAAGGAAGGTTTAGAAAACTGGAAAAGCACCCTCCCGGCTAAAAGCGTCTGCACCCAAGAAACGTGCACCCGAGACACACACACACACACACACACACACACACACACACACACACACACTCACATACATACACACACACTCACACACACACACACTCACACACATACACACACACAGAATGCAGTGTGTAGGCAACCACAGCTCCACCACCGCCTGCATCAGCACTGCCACTCACTTCCCCCATTCCTCCCTCCCTCCCTCCCTGTTCCCCGCCCAGAAGGACTCCCTACACCGGAGGGGAAACAAGAACCTCGTCCACCGCTCTCCCCCACCTCCCCCCCCACACCAGTGCCCAGCAATGAATGAATGGGGGCTCTCCATCCATCCCCGCCAGCACACACTTACAGGCTACGTAGGCGACAAAGGCGATGACCACTAGCAGCTTCATCCTCCTCCGGTTGACGGCAGTCAGCAGACGTAACAGCGGCGCCTTGCTCACCATCCCTGGGAGCAGCGCGAGCCCAGGACCCTGCCGCGCGCGCGGGGACCCGCCTGCTGCACAATGCGCGCGGCAGGGCGGCAGCGGCCCGAGTAAACTCCTCCCCCTGCCTCCCAGCCTCGGAATCTCCGCCCCTCGGCCCCAGAGGTTTCCTGCCGATAGACACCAATACGCAGGCGCAATGTTAGCTCCTCCCTCTCCTTTACTTCCCGCCCCCAACCCGCAGGCGCAGGAACTATCTCTTCCCCCCGCCCCTCCGGTCATCAAAGAATGTTGGGGGCGGGTTGGGTCCAACTTCAACTGGTCCACGCATGTGTAGAATAGCGCTTCTAGGCCACGCCTTCTCATCTGTCTGGTCTTATCTTTTTCACCATCCTGCGGGCTCTCTCTGGCAAGCTTAACTTTTGATTTATTTAGGGAAAAATGGTCCTCGATGAAACGAGGGAACTCCGTGCTTTTGAGCACTCATGCTTGCTTTTTTTATCTTTGCCTAGACCCTTCTCTCTGCAATTAATTTATTTTTATCCCTAAAGCGCATTGAGAACGTCTCAGGGAAGTTTTTATTTTTCTATTTCATTTTCCTCTTGCTTTCTGGCATCAAAGCATCAAAATGATAAACCCGAGCCTGGCACTAAGGAATCTAATCCCCCCTTCAATAAAGGAAACCTTTGTCAGGGACCCAGAACGTGATTTATATTTGTGGTGTTGTTGCATCTTCCGAACCGCCAAAATAAGAACTGATGCTCTGGCAAAAGAGGCAGTGGGTGCACAATCACAGCAGGAATTTCTCCAAGTACTTTTGTGGAGTCTCGAGCCTTCTTGAGTAGTGACCCCCCTGTTGCTGGAAAATGTTAAAGAAAAGTTGCTGGAATCATTCAAAACCTGTGTATATGAGTTCCCCTTAACCCTTTATCGATAGTATAAATACTGAAGATTTCAAGTCCACAGATAGGGGCTATGCCAAGGGACCTTTGAGAATGTCAGACTGTTCCTGAATAATGTCAATCCACCTTCCGCTAATTCATGTTTGCAACTCAAGCAATTCAACTTCTGTTCACTCCCAGTTAGAACTCAGACACTTATAATCACTCACTTACGGTAGTTGGAATGGGCAGAAATAAGCCCAGGGTTCTCAAACTATGGCACGAGGGCCAGATGCAGCCCTTGAGGACGTTTATGCGGTGCGCGGGCTATGGCAAATGGGCTGAGGGCGGAGACAGAGTGGGAGCTTTTGTTTTTATAGTCCGGTCCTCCCAACAGTCTGAGGGACAGTGAATTGGCCCCTATTTAAAAAGTTTGAGGACCACAGTACATTCACTTCTGCTTCGCCTTGGCTTCTAGACTTGTGAAAGCTAGTTGCTCCATTCTCCAGGATATCTCTTCCTGGAAGTTCTGTTGCTCCAAACATTCACATAGAGGAGGGAGAGAAGGAGCATAACTAAGAGAAAGAGAAAGATAAAAGAAGGAAGTGATATGGAAGGTAAGAAAATAAATTACTGACTTTCTTTTGTGCTTGGTAAACTACCTGAAGAAACTTCAAACATATTATCTGTAACATGACTTTTGAAGGACAACACTCATGGAATAGGTTAGTAGAGAGAGAAAAGAATGAGCATTTATTAAAAGTTTATCATATGAATATTTTTGTTTTGTAATAACCAACAGGTTGATTTCAGAAAGGCCTGGAGAGACTTACATGAAGTGATGCTGAGTGAAATGAGCAGAACCAAGAGATCGTTATACACTTCAACAATGACACTGTATGATGATCAATTCTGATGGGCGTGACTCTCTTCAACAATGAAATGAACCAAATCAGTTCCAATAGAGCAGTAATGAACTGAACCAGCTACACCCAGTAAAAGAACTCTGGGAGATGACTATGAACCACTCACTACATAGAATTCCCAATCCCTCTATTTTTGTCTGCCTGCATTTTTTATTTCATTCACAGGCTAATTGTACACTATTTCAAAGTCTGATTCTTTTTCTACAGCAAAACAACTGTTTAGACATGTATACATATATTGTATTTAATTTATACTTTAACATATTGAACATGTATTGGTCAACCTGCCATCTGGGGGGGAGGGGAAGGAGGGAAAAAATTGGAACAAAAGGTTTGGCAATTGTCAATGCTGTAAAATTACCCATGCATATTTCTGACAAATAAAAACTATTTTTAAAAAAGTTTATCATATGTCAAGCATTGTGCTAATAGCTTTGCAAGCATACATTTGATTTTTACAAGAACCTTTGGAAATAGTTACTATTATCCCCATTTTATACTTGAGGAAACTGAGGCAGAGGTTAAGGGACTTATCCAAGGTCACAGCAATGTGTAAGGTGGGATTTGAACTCTGGTTTTCTATATGTCTCCTTGTGTTTTTACTTTTTAAATTTTTTTTATTTGTGGTGAGAGAGATGAAAATGTATTAGTTATTGCAAAAACATTTTTCCTACGGGCAGCTAGGTAGCGCAGTGGATAGAGCACCAGCCTTGATTTCAGGAGGACCCTGAGTTCAGATTTGGTCTCAGAAACTTAATACTTCCTAGCTGTGTGACCCTGGGCGAGTCACTTAACCACAGCCTAAAAAAACAAACAAACATTTTTCCTTAAAACATTAAAAATATCTGATTAAAAAAGACAAATATTGAATGCTTACAATCCTTTGTTATAAGATGAGAACAGAATTTGTTGTTGAGATAGATTTTTTAATTTGTGAATCTGGAATAAAGGTAAAATAAAAAATTAAACCAGATTTTGAGATTTTTCAGCACTGATTATAGGATGGAAAATGCTGTACAAAATTAGTGAATGTATTTTGAAGGCAATCATGCCTTGCATAAAATCAAGGGTGTAGTAGCTTGTTTCATTGTTAAGGTAATAACTCAAGAAATCAGGAAGATTTTCTGCTTTGAAACATGAAAAGATCATCAGTTTGATCTTTGGCATCTGTTCTTCCTACAGAAAAATTTACAATGAGGGGAAAAACAAATGTCCTTGGAACCATTACTCAAGAAGCTATCAAATAGCCTGAAGACCTAAAATCATAGAATTTCAGATCTAGGAGAGACCGTGGAAACATTGAGTTTAACTTCCTTAGTAAGTTTCCTCAGAACTAACACAACTTCCTCAAAAAAAAAAAAAACAACCCTTTAAATTCTATAACCTTGAAGAAATTCTTCAAATATCTTTTATTTTTTTTTTTTAGCATAAGTGTCTGGAATTAAAATAATGTCATATGATATTATTTCATATTAAATATAGTTGTATGGGATTGGAGATTATGTTTGCCTATTTGATTTTTGGACACTTTAGACAGGTTTATACTGTGTAGCATACATGCACATAATTTTAAGCCATCAATTAGCAAAAATATATCAAGCTCCTATCATATGCCAGGCACTAAGCGAGACAACTCTGACCTTAAGGAGTTTACATACATAGCTTCTATTTAAGAAGGTTAAGATTTCCAAAATGCACAATAGTGGATGTCTGAGGGAAATTTGAGAGTCTGTGTGTATGTAGGATTGGGAATGATTGATGGAGAATTGTTTTAAGAAGAGGAAAGAGGTATGGTGTTCAAAAGAAGCAGATGAACAATATATCTTGAGAGATAGAGACATGTGGAATGCAGTTGGTATCCCTGCTTTGGTTTCTCTCCAGCACTAACATCCAGAAAGACTTGGAGAACTGAAGATTCAATTGCAGCAGATGTAACCCCTGTGGTGCAGATTCAATATAGTGTGAGATAGTCTCCTATCCTCTTATTTCCAGGGACATCTAAAGGGAAGACTGCTCATCTCTTCTGCAGCTAAGCAGGAAGTCTACTTCTTGCCATCAGAAAATCACTGATTGCCCTAAATCCAAGAGCCTAGGTGCATCATCACTCTAGTGAAATAGAACTTCTTTTCTTCACTGTTCTTTGATTTCTGGTCCTAATTTTATATTTTTTTCACCATGGATTAGTGGTGGTGCAGTGCAGACAGTGAAGAAATTGGAATCAGTAAGATCCTTGACTTTGAATACTACCTCAATTACAAGTTGTGTATTTCTCGACCAATCATTTAATATCTCTCCCAGCCTCGATTTCCTCATCTGTAAAATAAAGATAATAACATCATCTACCTCAATATTGTTGTGAAAATCAAATGCATTAACACACGTAAAGTGCTTTTATTTTTTTATCTGAACTGATCACTTCGTTTTTTGAATTTTTAAATCACATCTTTTTTATTTTTCTGAGATCAGGTTATTTGGTAGTACAATAGTAATTGTTTTCTCAGCAGAACAGTTGAGAACCCTGATGGCATAATCTTTTTCTTCTTAGCCTGATATATGTTGTTTTGGATATTTTGCTTGAGAAGGGACTTTTTACATCTTAATTCTAAATTTTGAATTTTTTAAAATGTGTTTTCCCTATAATGAGTATAGTTATTAGTTTTTTTAATTGATAATTTTATTTAATTTTCTAGTTATATACTGGAATTATAATTGCTGGAAACACTCAGAAACTAGGCATAGACCAACATCTCACATGCTATGTCAAGGTAAGGTCAAAATGGGTTTATGATTTATATATAAGAGTGATAGTATAAACAAATTAGGAAAACAATGAATAGTTTATCTGTCAGATCTTTGAAGAAGGGAGAAATTTATGACCAAACAAGAATTAGGGAACATTATGAAATACAAAATAGATAATTTTGATTTCATTAAATTAAACAAGGTTTCAGAGAAGGAACACTGGGAAGTGAATGTAAATTGTTAGCACTACTGTCTATCTACCCAGGTTACTTATACCTTCGGAATCTAATACTTAATGTGCAACAAGGAAATGGTATTTACACACATATATTGTATCTAGGTTATATTGTAACACATGTAAAATGTATGGGACTGCTTGCCATCAGGGGGAGGGCGTGGAGGGAGGGGGGAATTTGGAAAAATGAATACAAGGGATAATATTATTAAAAAAAAATAAAAACAATTAAAAAAATTAAACAGGGTTTGCACAAACAAAACCTTTGCAGCTAAGGTTAGAAGGAATGAAAAAGCTGGGAAACAATTTTTACAGCTAGTGTTTCTGATTAAGATCTCATTTCTAAAATATATCGAGAACTGAGTCAAATTTATAAGAATACAAGTCATTCCCCAACTGATAAATGATCAAAGGATATGATCAAACAATTTTAAGATGAAAAAAATTAAAGGTATCTATAGCCATAAGAAAAAAATGCTCTAACTCAGTATTGATTAGGGAAATACGAATTAAAACAACTCTGAGGTAGTACCTCATACCTCTCAAATTGACTAAAATGACAAGAAAAGATAATAATAAATGTTGTAGGAGGTGTGAGAAAACTGGACTCTCATGCATTGTTGGTAGAGTTGTGAACTGATCCAGCTATTCTGGAGAGCAATTTGGTTCTCAAAGGGCTATCAAACTGTGTACATCCTTTCATTCAGTAATGCCATCATTGGATCTACATCTCAAAGAGATCACAAAATAGGAAAAAGGACCCACATGTGCAAAAATGTTTGTTGCAGTTATTTTTTTGTGGTGGCAAAGAATTAGAAAATGAATGGATGCCCATTATTTAGGGAATAGCTAAATAAGTTATGATATAATATTATTGCTCTATAAGAAATAAGAAATGATAAACAGAAAAATCTGGGAAGATTTACATGAACTGATTGATGCTGAGTGTAATGAGCAAAATCAGGAAAACATACACAGCAATAACAAGATTATATGATGATTAACTAAGATAGACTTAACTCTTCTTAGCAATTCTGTGTACCAATGCAATTTCAAAAAACTTTGTATGGAAAATGCCATCTACATGTAGAGAGAAATATGGAGACTGAATATGGAGACTGAAACATATTGTTTTCACTTTTTTCTTCTTCTTTTTTTCTTTCTCATGCTTTTTTCCCTTTTGTTCTGATCTTTCCCCCCCCACATGACTCATATGGAATTATGTTAAAATAATGAATGTACACATATAGCTTAAAAATCCAAAATATTTGCAATTTTATGGTTGTAATTACATTCCCCACAAATACTCCAGGAAACTTTATTTCCAATTTTATTTTATTTATTTTGTGGAGATGTGAAGTTTTTTCACAGGCTAATTTGGTATTCCATCTATCTGCTACTGATATGAAACATTATTATATGATATGTCTTGCTGAATTTTCTTGATGTGCTTTGTGTTTATAAACAAGTTCTGAATACTTGTTTTATGCAAGACTTTTGCTATGTCAACACAGAAACTATTAATAATTTTTATAAGTTTGACTTAATGCCTGCTGCTTTGATATTGTATGAGTAGTCGTTTGGTATTTATACTTATATATTAATTATATAATCATTGGCTTGCAATATAGCAAGCAATTTTATCTCTCAAGTTAATATTTGAGATATTGATGATGTCACAAGATCAGTCTCAAAATTTGAGAGTTAAAGCAACAGAATTGGAATAGAAATAATTGACAATATAATACTAAAATGCATAGTTAAAACTTTCAATAAGGAGATAAGAGTTTTAAAACTTGAAATTTAAGAGACTTACAAATTAGCTAATCTATTGAAAGTTAACCCATACAAAGCTGTTGAGAGATTAGACAATATTCCATTTATAAAATAACCCTAGAGCATGCAGGAGATCCTAACAAGGCTACTCACTAAAACCCTTTCTTAGTTCGTGGGACATTCTAATAATCAAGAAATGACGAAAACTTATTTAAACAGGTAGTGAACAAAACCAACAACATATGAGTGATGTTTTCCATGAAGAATTTGTGTATAACACATTTAATTGTGCTAAACCTAAAACCAACTTCTTGCCTAGAATTGCCCCTGTAGAGATTCCTAATGAAAAGTTGCGATCCATAGAGCACAAGAATACTGATAGCCAACCTGACCCTATCTTAAGTTTAGGTGAAGAGAAGCAAATACTGATACTGATGATCAGTCCAAATTATCTACTATCATAAATATAGGAGCAGAGAAGTCAGCAAGTAATTTAGGAAACAGATCCAAAAAATTAGTTACTAGACTAACTAAAGATGAGATTAAAAGGAAAATCATTAACTGGAGAATCTATGCAGCAATTTCTCCGATAAACATCTCATTTGTAAGAAAAAGAGCCATTCCCTAAATAAAATATGGCTTAAAGATATGGTCAAATAGTTCTCAAGTGAAGAAACTAATACAATTTGTAGCCTATGGAAAAAAAAATTGCTCCAAATCACCATTAAATAGAGAAATGAAATTAAAGTCATTCTGAGAGTCTGTCTCATATTCATCAGAGCAACAAAAAAGGGAGAGAAAAGGAAAATGTTAAATGTTAGAAGGGTTATGAGAAAATAGGCACATCTATACAATATTGATAGACCTTTAAATGGATATAACAATTCTAGAAAGCAGTTTGGCTTTATATATAAATACTTACTAAAAAGTGAATGCCATTTGCCCCAGCTATAACACTTGAGATTTTAAAAAACAGGAAAAGATTCTTTTTGTACCAAAAATACTCATAGGAGCTTTTTTTATGAGAGTAAAAATTGGAAACAGAAAGAGATCTGTCAAGTGATGAAAGATTGAGCAAATTTATATATGTGAAAGTGATGGAAAACTATTTTAGTGTAAAGAAATAATGAAAAAAAGATGATTTTGAAAAGATGTAAAAAATATAACTGATGCAGAGTGAAGTGAGAACCAGAAATTAATATATACAATAACATCAATATTATAAAACTACAACTCTGAGAACTGTGATAAACTAAAGAAAAACTACAAGGACAAACCAGAATAATTTATAGAATAAGACTGTAAAAGCAAACAACTTTGAAAGCTGTAAGTCATGATCAACATAATGATCATTCATGACTCCTGAGAAATGACAATGAAATATGCCCACTATTACAAATAACTAATGGATTTAATATGTAGTAAGAGACATCCATACACATAGTACATATATATTCTTTAAAAAATTTTAAATTTCTTATTCAGGACCTAAGCATCAAAAATATTACTTTTATTTCTAAATATGCAGAACACAAAAAATTATATATGAAACTGTGATCTCCATGTTATACAATATACTTAAAAATTACATGATTAGATTTTACAAATTAGTCTCTTTTTTTAAAAAAATTAATAGTATTTCATTTTCTCCCAACTACACATTAAGATAATTTTTAGCATTCATTTTTACAAGAGTTTGAGTTCCCAATTTCTCTTAATAGAAAAAAAATGGAAAAATATGGTGTATTCCAGAAGTGAAATGTTGCATGAACTTTTAGATGAAGTCACTGTATTCCAATTTTACTTAACTTTTACTTTGATGCAAGAATGAAGAATAATCTGCTAGTATTTGTAACATAAATATGAAATACATCAATGAAATTGTAATTTTTTAGAATAGTTACATGCTTATCTAGAACACAATACTAGATATTGCCCAAATGTTTATCTTGTTCTAATTGAATGTTTTTTGCTACACATGATAATTACTGCATGTTTCAGTATGTTTATTTACTTATGTACCTGTGTTATGTGTATAATAGAATTATAAATATTTTCTAATTGTTTTGCTCTTTTGTATTTGCATATATGCTATGATTAATGTTAGTCAATTTTATAGATCTGTTGATAATATTACTATAACCAACTAATTTTACTTTGTCAGTCTTGCTTAGCTTTATTGCTTTGCTGTTTATGATTATTCCCTTTGCCAAGAAATGTTTATTAAAGTGCTTACTAAATGCGAGAAACTGTGCTAAGTGTTGAGCTTGGTGAGACATTGAAGACACCAAAGTCATCCACTGCATCTTGAGTTATCACCAGGTATTTTGACTCTGTCCTGCTTCACTACAGTGGTATCTTTAGAAGAAAGAGTGACACTGATGTCTTGGTGCATTTGGTCTGCTTCATTTAAATCCAATTTATGCATAAATCAAAAAAATAAAAAGGCATGTGCTTCTAAAATATAAATATGCTTTATGTCCTACATGTAACTTAGGCATCTTGTCACTGAACTGTCTGTCTTATTATAGTAATGTTTTTCATGGTGCCATGGCTATGTCAAGTAATAGTAATAAACATGTTTTCTTTATTTTCAAAGGTTTTCTAGGTTGGTCGCCTGGCATGCCAGGAAAATCACCCTTATTAAACCACAAAGTGTTAATGTTATATTTATGCTGTATGGTTATTGTTTCCAATCAAATCATTCCCCACCTTATTTTTGCAAGAGAATGCAAATTTCTGGCATTGCTGAAGAATGTAGTCCTGTTTAAAGAGACTCGGAGTCCCCAAATGTACGGCAATGGATATTTGATTTAAAAAACCCAAAGTAAAGTAAAGTAAATTCTAGAAGTTAAGCATTGGTATACGTGACTAGAATTGGTTCATGGAAAATTTGGGGGAAAGGAGAGAAAGAGAAAAAGAATTCAAAGAGTGCCAGAAATGTTTTCCCTCATGGGAGAAAAATGGGTGGACAGATTTCCTCCCCAGCACCTATATACAATGGGCCCATGTGAACCAATGACTACAGAACCACAGCTTGTAGTAGGGAAGTAGTATCACAGACTATAATCCCTTGGGAGAACCTGTCATAAATGCCATTTTTTTTCCATCTTTTGTAGCCAAACCAAGAGAAAGATACCAATGAACTTTATCTCTTCAGTATCCCAAGTAGGAAGTCCTCTCTGTTTCTTATTGTCTAAAGAATCACTGATTTGTTGTGTGTGTGTGTGTGTGTATATATATATATATATATATATATATATATATATATATATATTTGCTGATCAGTTTCTCTCCTCTCCATTCTATTTATCCTCCCATTTTTATATTCTAATTCATCCTTCTTGGTATATACAATTATTTTTAGTACAATAGCCTTGCCTCTGTGATAGAGTATAACATAAGCTCCGTTACACATTCTCCTGTAGGATAAAGCACATTCATAGATAAGTATATACTAGATATTATAAATATATAGAAATTTAGACCTAAATACAATGTCTGTGACCTTTTTTTTCTTTTAAAAATGTGGATGATGTTTAGGCAAGATACGATTAGGCAAGGTACATCAATAAATTAAAAAAAATACAGAATCAACAAATTTAAAAATAAATGTCTTTAAGGTCTTTAAACAGGCTTATAACCTTTATAATTACTGAGTCTATAGGAAAACTGAATTTGACATATATTTTTTAGAAATATAATTTCAAAAGCAGTTGTAAAGATGTCAGAGCAGGTATGAAAGACAGTTCAAGTTAACTATAATTCTAAATATGTAACCTCAATGCTTTGCAATTACATCCTCAGACTGAATTTTTGGCATCTCAAATGTATTGTTCTAGGAGAAAGCTTTTTAGAGCTGAAACTCTGAAAAGGAAAAAAAATTGCCTTTATCCCAGTTTTAAAATAATTATTTAAAGAGATGTCCATGATTCTTGAGAAGTTGGACTAATTTATTAGACCTTTTCCTATGATTGTGATACTTCATTTTCCTTTGTCCTCTTCTTTTTAAAAGCTACTGAAAACTTCTGCATTTATTATTAAAGACTGACTGTTCTGCTTAATGCCATAACCATCCAGAGTATCCTAGAATTTCTAGGATATAATTTTTAAAATTTTATTTTTGAGAGGCAGAAGTGTATTGTAATGGTTCTGAAAGTATGCTCCAAAAACCCCAAGACCCTTTCGGGGGGGGGGTCTTTGAATTTTATAATACTATTAAGATGATTTAATTTCAAATATGGTCAGTATGAATCACTATAATCCATACCAACAAAAGGTGTTTGGGAGAGGGAGTCTTCAATAATCTTTAAAAGTTTAAAAGGTTCATAAAACCAAAGAATTGGATGCAGATCATCCCTCTGATTCATACAGACTATGTGACCATTAAAATTAATTTAATTTTCCAATGTTTTACACAGCTCTCTACATTAATAAAGTATAGATCTATTATCAATCAAGGGCACTTCCCAAGCAGGATAAAATGCTAACAAAAATATAGGTCCAAGTCTGGCTCCCAACATTCAAAAAGCTGATTTTAATAGGATTTTGCAAAAGGAATTCTTCTTTGTCTGCCTTGCTTCTTCATTTATTTTTCTATGATATAGTCACTGAACTCAAGGTCAATTCTGAGTCCATTACTGTAAAATAACTAAAAGGTACTGGGTTATATCACCATTCATTATTTGCTTTTACAACTTAAATTCTTTGCAACAGTGATTCTTCCATGTGGGTGCCTCCATCTTAAGTGGTCAGAATGTTTGCCAAACACTTTTTTCATATTTGTGAAATTTTAGGAGTGTCACAGGAGACATGAGAAAATTTTTGTAACCCTAAGGCCTATATAAATCCAAGATTATTATTTCTCCACATCATCTTGCACAGTATCTTGAATGTAATCACTTAAATGTATTTTTTAATAAAGTAAGATGGGTCTTAGGTGGGTATCACAGAGAGATCAAAGAAAAAAGAAAAGGACCTACATATACAAAAAAATTATGTGGCAAAGATTATAAATCAGAAGGATGCTCATCAATTAGGGAATGACAACAATTTGTGCCATACAATTGTGATGGCATACTATTGTGCTCCAAAAAATGACAAACAGAATGGTTTCAAAAAACCTAGGAAGACTTACATGAGCTGATGTGGAATAAAGTAGTAGAACTAGTAGAATATGATACACAGAAACAACAATGATATGCAATGATCAACTGTAAATGACTTAGTTTTTTCTGAGCAATACAACGATCCAAGACAATTCTGAAAAACTTTTGGTAAAAAAAAATGCTATCTACCTCCCATAAAAGAACAGAGGGAGTTTAAAACTGCAAATCAAGGCATATTTTTTTTTCTGGTTTGTGTTTCTTTTTGCAACATGACTAACATGGAAATTGATTTTTCCTGACTTCATAAGGATAACTATATTAAAAGATTTGTTTTCTTAAGAAGTGTGGAGGCAAGGAAAGGAAGGAGAGAATCTGAGACTCAAATTTTTAAAGACATTAATGTTAATCATATATTGGATTGCTTGCTGTCTAGGGGTGGGGTGGGGAGGAAGGGAGAAAAATTTGGAACACAAGGTTTTGCAAGAATGTTGAAAACTATCCTTGCATATATTTTGCTAATAAAAAGCCATTTAAAATTAATGCTAAAATTTTTTTATGAAGCAACTAGTTAGCATAGTTAGCACTCTGGAGTCAGGAGGACCTGACAAGCAACAGACTCCATTTTCCTGAATTTTAGAGGCAAATAAGTATAGTTCCATGGAATTTCCTGGAGAAAATATAAACAATGAAAAATCACTTTTCAGTTCTAGTTTCTGATTCGGATTGACATATTATAACGGGACTTGAACTTGAAATTCTTTTGTGTGGCTGGTGAAATGTCAGCCCTACTCATATTCTTCAACATGAAAGAAAGATCAAGCTTGCTTCAGGTCCCATGAATATATAAAAATGGAGAGGAATGGGGAAATGATCTTTTTTTGGCAGCAAATTTTGAAAGGCTCAGAAATAATATTTTCCCCACTAATTATGACACTTTGACCTAAGTGTTGTCTTTTAGTCAACAAGCATTTATTAAGCACCTACTCTGTGCTAGATACTGCACTAGGTAGTGAGGATAAATGAAACAATTCTTTCCCTCAGAAAGCTTACAGTCTAATGTGAACATCTGTAAGTATATATGAAATATAATAAAATAAGTATTTTAGTTTGGGAGGGATAATTTAAGGGGATTAGGAAAGGACTCATTTAGAAAATGACACAATCTAAATATTGATGGGAATTAAGAATTCTGAGAGGTAGAAGAGAAAAGGGAGTATATTCTAGGTATGAAAGATAGATAATCTACGAAAAGGTATGAAAATGGAGATATAAATATTATGTATGGAAACTGGCAATCTGGCTATCTCTGCATATCAGTAAAAGAAATAATGGGAAGAAAAACTAAATTAAAGTTCAGAATCCTTAAGATCTTTTCCAAAGATGCTAACACTTGGTTCTATGATCTGAGCTACATCACTTGGTTTTTTTTATCTCATTTGCCTCATTTATAAAATAAGAGTTTTGGAGAAAATCACAAAAATTCCTTTCTAATCAAAGATACTAAAATTCTATGGTTTCATCTTTCAGGACACTGGAATAGTATATATTGCAATATATCATTTAATAAGATGAATCCTCTTTTTAAAAAATGTTAATAAGTAGGCAATTTGCCTTTAATTTAAGCAGACCTTCCCCCTCCTTCTTCCCTTCCATTCTCTTATTCTGTATCATCCTAATCCCTTTCCTATTCCTTTCTCATTGTTGGGAAAGCTAGGATTAAGAATTGCCCTAAATTGTGGCTCATTGTTTCAGTGTACAAGTTTATAAATTCCTAGGCTTCCCTGCTTTAAGATGTTGATAGGCCTGGGGTAAGTTAGGACAGTAAAGGGTAGCGGGAATAAAGGCAAGGAAAGGATTGAAGCTGGAAAGTCTGGTTTTCTAAAGGGTAGATCAGCATGCAAACTGGGCAACATCATTATAAAAAAGAGCCCATGTACTTTCTCAAAGGGAAATGAGATTGAAATCAGAACTATGATCAATTCCAAAGGCAATTTTAAAAGTAAAAGTCTAAGGTCCATGTCATGTTCAAAGCAGAAAATTCCTTAATTTTGAAAAGCAAATTGCTGGGGAAAGAGCATTGACTTTGGATTCAGAGGACCTAGTTTCGAATTTTTTTGCTATTATTGATCATTTTTTGTTGATTGTTTTTCTTTTCTTCATTTTCTTTTTATTTTAAAGATTATTTGTGATTTTATGGAATGACTCTTTGTAAGGGAGGAAGGTAGGGATACAGGACAAAATTTAGGCCAATGTGAGTGTCAATAAAACTTTTTTTTTTTTTAAGTACTATGTAAATTCCAACAACATGTTATTACTTTGTGCTTGGCTCTATTTTTTAGGCTTTGCTAAATTGCTTTGAGCTGAAGAACTTCTACTATTCCTTTGGGCAATCATGGCATAACTAACCACAATATTGTTTTATCAAGCCTAGAAGGGAAATATACTCCGTCCTGTTCTTTTGGCTACATCTTTGATGTCAGATGTGCTATTCCAAATTCCACTGCTATTCTCTGTCTAGGTGGAAGGAAGAGTTCTCTTGCTCAGATGATAGATAGATGAGCCTGGGGTGTATATATGGTCCTGTGCCTGTTGTCAGACAAATTCAATGGAATCTGGGAAAAGTTGTGTGACTTGGAGAAATTCTCTAACCACAATAAGGTTTGCATGATTGGCTGGTGGTGATGGTAGGGAACCTGGGGAGTGGTATTCTGTTTTCTAAGTCTGCCTAGGAATTTCATTACCTTACCACATATAGTGGAAAAATGGAACTAGTAGATGAATAGCTCCTTCTTTATTAGTCTCTGGCTTAATTTTCTCTTTTATTGGAAACATTGCAGAATTTTGTATTCTAGCTACATGCTGGAACCCCACTAAGAGTGCCAAATTTAGTCTTAACTGCAAACAGTTCTTTCTTCCAGATTGAATAATACTTTTTAGTTGTTGATATTTGCTATGAAAAATACATAGGGGAGCAATATTAACTTTAAAAATTTTCAGTCTAGAAATACCGAGAGCATTTAGTATCAAGTTTTATTCTATGCCTGTATTCAAATGATACTGATTATTAGCTAAAAATATTTAACAGTTGCACAGAAGAAAAATAAGTAAGATCATCTGCCAGTAATTTCATTCTCCTTTATTGTTTTCTATAAAAATATGATTTTAGGTTGTTTCATTTATCAAATTGGAGGAGGATTTATATTCACAGCATTTTGCATTGTACAGAAGTCTTGCACCAGTCTCAAATAGTAGTCTTAAAGTTCTGAGCCTGACATTTCCTAGTTTTGGGCAAATCATACCACATCTCTAGGCATAAATTTCCTCTTCTATAAAATGAAGAACTGTATATATATATATTATATATATATATATATATATATATATATATATATATATATATAACTATGTATATATATACATATAAAAGACATTATAAAGATGGAAATAACTCGGAAACCATTTGGATATGTGAGGTGAAAGAAAAATCAGATATAATGAAAAAAGTTTTCAAATATGAGAGAATAGAAAAAAGTCATAGGATCCAGAAATATTAGAGTCAAAAGGAAGACCAGGTTTAGGGGAAATATTGTATTATCTTCTAACTGTGGCCCATATTATACATACATACATACATATATATATATATATATATATGTATATATATATATATATAGAGAGAGAGAGAGAGAGAGAGAAAGACATGCCAATATATATATATATGTGTGTGTGTATATATGTATATACACACACATATATATATGTATATATATATATATACATATATATATATATATGTATATATATATTCAGGAATATACAGCCTGAAGGATAATTAAAAAAAAACAACTCTGATGCAGAAATCTAATTCAAGCCATTCAGAAATGTCAAATTCATCCTGGGTAGATTTCAGAATCAAACTTGTCAAGGTAATCTGTGATGTTCTGTTTCTCTTAAATGTAATTGTTCTCTTAGGGCAGGTTTCGTGGAGAGCTTCTGGAGGGAACCTTAGTGTCAGTTCAGTTCAATAATCCCAAAGTGCAGCCAGGAGTTAAAGTCCAGATCCTATATTGTGTCCTTCAAAATCCTGAATCTTTTCCTGGGGCCCGGTTAGCTTTAGTAGAGGCCTATCTCTCTTCTTGACTCCTGAGTGCTCTTGTTCAAATGTCTACAAATCCAAAAGTTAGTCCTCCAGCCTCCAGCCTCTCATCTTCTCCAATGTCTGCAGCCAGCACGAAGGTAGATGTGGGAATGTATCAAATTCCGCCTCCGAGAATGGGCTTGTGGGTACTCCCTGGGCTTGTGGGAGGTCCTTGAACATATGCTCTCTTAAAGGTGTGAATCTCATGGAATTCTAGTAAATATATTACTGAACTAGAGAATTGTTAAGTACTATGCTAAATTAGATAATCTTATCCATTAGCACCTTGTAAGCATCCTAACAGTAATCAATAATAATGGATTAATGGCTGTGATGGATCCCAATGTAATAAATGTCATCTCATTTTATAATGGGAAGAATATCTCTATCTCTTTTCCTGACTTTTTGACTTTTCCTTCAAAATATAATCTTTTTTTTAAGTAATTAGGGTAAAATGACTTACCAAGGGTCACACACCCTTAAGTAAGTGATTGAAGTCATATTTGAATTTGGGTTCTTCTGACTCCTGGGCTCATGTTCCATCTTCTGTGCCACCTCACTGTGCCTACATATATTTTCTCGAAGAGCCTGTATATCACCATGACTCCAATGTTCATGCTGGATCTGGGTTTAAATCCTAGATCTGCTGTTTACTACCACTGCTACTTTGAGCAAGTCACTTAATACTTTCTTGATCTCAGTTTCCTCATTTTTAAAACAAAGAGGTTAGAATCGGAATCTCCTAACTAACAATTTGTAATCTAATGATTTATGATAAGGTCAGTTCTGAAAATGTCAGACTAGAGGTGGAACAACTAGAGATTTTCTTTGGGTACTTGGAAATAAAGGGCTGGAGATCAGAAAGGATTCAGAGTGAAAGCTAAAGTTTGCATAGTGTTTTAAGGCCTGCAAAGCATATAAATTCCATTTGATCCTCATAACAATTTTTGAACTAAGGTATTCCAGCTATTAGCTCCCATTTCACAGATGATAAACATGAGGTAAAGGACTTTTCCATGGCTGTAGATTTGGATTCAGGAAGACTTTGTTCATTTGTATCAAAGTAGAGATTGAAAATCATTGAGATTGTCTTAAAATAGAATATTAGGGAGAGCTAGAGATATGTTGGAAGAAGCTCAAAACTGTTTTTGATAGTGGTGAGCATTTATACCTCAGAAATAGCAAGCACTATAAATAAGAACATAATTTGTTGTTTTTCTGATTGTCTAGATTTTAAAAAGTACTGAAGAAAGTATTGTACTATAACAGATTAAATGTTAAAATTTGTCTTTTTTTTTTTTTTTTTTTTGCTGATGCAATTGGGGTTAAGTGACTTGCCCAGGGTCACATAGTTAGGATTAAGTTAAGTATAGGAGGCCAAATTTGAACTCAGGTCTTCTTTACTTCTGGGCTGGTGCTCTATCCACTGCACCACCTAACTGTCCCTTTTTCTTTCTTTCTTTCTTTTCTTTTTCTTTTTTTCTTTTTTTTTCAAAGTTGCTAGTTGTTAAACAGTCTGCCTCACTAATCTGCCTTTGGGGAGAACCTATCTTAATGGGTGGCAAAGAAGACAAGAATCAGCAAAGGAAGCTAAAAAAGTCATTAATGGGGAATTAGGGAATATCAATAACTCCAAAGTTAAAGAGGGAGATGGTAAACATATTTAGGAATAGTGATTGTGGAGCTTTGAACTAGTCCAACCCTTCAAAAAAATAATTTGGAATTATGCCCAAGAGCATTATCATATATACTCTTTGACCCAGCAATACTACTGTATAGATCTGTATCCCAAAGTGATCAAAGAAAAGGAAAATATTTTTAAAAAATAATAGCATGGTTGTTAAAATTTTTAAATATGAGTTTGGAAGCTTTTAATGAAATAAATAAGCTTTAAAAAGAGAAATACTATTCATCTATCAAAAATCTTAGAGGAGTCTAGGAGAATGAGGACTGAAAAAAATTTAGTTACCAGGAAGTTATTAATAACTTTAGAAAGCAATTATTAGATAACTTCTGCATGATTTTTTTCTTTCTTCTTTTTTATTAATTACATTTTATTGAAGTTTTTTTTTTACTTTCAAAACATATGCAAGGATAATTTTTCAACACTGACCCTTGAAAAACCTTATGTTCCAATTCCCCCCCCTCTTCCTCCCACACCTCCTAGATGGCATGTAATCCAAATATACATTAAACATGGTAAAATATATATGTTAAATCCCATATAGGCATATATATTTATACAATTATCTTGCTGCACAAGAAAAATCAGATCAAAAAATTTAAAAAAAATTGAGAAAGAAAATAAAACTCAAGCAAACCACAACAAAAAAGAGTGAAAATGCTATAGTGTGATCCACCCTCAGTTCCCACAGTTCTCTCTCTGGGTATAGATGGCTTTCATCATCACAAGATCATTGGAACTGGCCTGAATTATCTCATTGTTGGAAAGAGCCACGTCCCAGATGAATTTTTTCAAGCACTTTAGCAGTGAGGGGGAAGAAGGAAGTAGAACAGTTGCTAGATGGAATAAAAGGACCAAAGAAAGTCATTTGTGAAATTAGGGAGACATGCTTTTAAGCATATGAAAAGGAGCCAGTATAGAGGCAAAGAATGAAAATACATGAGAGAAAATATCAACCAATTATTTGATCAATCAAAAAGCCTTTTATTGAGTGCTTACTATGTGCCAGATGGTGTACTAAATGCTGGGAATGCAAAGGAAGGTAAAACAGTCCCTTCCTGCAAGAAATTTATATTCTAATGGGGAGATTGTGTAAATAAATAGCTAGGTACAAAACAAGATACACCCAGAATAAATGGGGAGTTGTCTCAGAGGAGGCAACTAGGTAGCATAATGGATAATCTGGGAAATAAAAAGGCAGAAGTAAAGAAGGATAGAATTCCAGGTAAAGTTACTGAGGTGGAAGATAGAGTTTGGTAAGAAAGGAATAATAAATAGACCAGCATCAGTGGATTGTGGTAACCATAGAACAATGACAAACTTAAAAAGACTGGAAAGTAGAAGTCATATTTTAAAAAGCCTTACGTAGCAAAGAAGGACCTTAACAAAATTCTGGAGGCAATAGGGAATCAGTAAAGTTTATTTAGTGTAGGTGGAGAGGAGTAACACTAGGAAAATTACTTAACAGTTGAATGAATGATGGATTGGAGAGGAGAGTTTTGAGGAAGATCAGTTAAAAGTCTGTTGAAGTAGTCTAAGTAATATGTGATAAATGTATGGACCAGAGTGATGGTTCTGTGAATGGATTAAGGGGAGATAGGTGATAGATATTGTGAAAATGGAGATAACAAGAATTAACAAGAGATTGCATATGTGAATGAGGTATTGAAGAATTGTGTTGCACGTGAAAATACTAGGGAAGTTTGAGAAGGGAAAATAAAGGGGACTTGAAATGAAATGAGCTCCAGATTAAGAACAAAGAATACAGTAATCAGTACAGTAATCAGTATGATTGGAAGAGGTCACTTAATCCCAAATATAACACACAATTGGTAATTTTGGAGAGAGTAGTAGTAGAGTGATATCTAAGACTTATGCTGCTTCTCCACATCCACGTATGCATCCCCTCTCAGGTTATGCTCACCACCTCTAATCTTCTCACCACACAGCAAACTCAAACCTTGATTAACACCATCTCCCTCAGCCGCCTCTCTACTCTGACTGAGACCAAATTCCTCCCAATGTCTTTCTTTATAGAAGGCTGAAATGTGATTGCTCAGCTCTCTCCACTCTGCGTTTGCTGCTTTGTCTGGTTTCAACTACACAGATCAAGATGCTCCTCTAGATAGCTCCTGTTTCCCCCATTCTCACATCCTTTAGGTATGTTGTCTCTCTCTACCCCTAGCCCCCCATCATTAATTGCTTGTGAGCTCCTTGAAGGCAGGGAATATTTTTCTTTTAATTAATTATGGCCCTTTTGTTTAGCTCAGTGCTGAGCTTATAGTAGGCACTTAATATATGTTTATTGCATTGGATTGTATTATCAGAATGATGAGAGGTAATTGAAAGATTTAGTGAAGGTATGTATGTTGACCATTATCGGGATAGTAGGATGAAGTAAGGATTTATTTCATTATGAATTATGGGAAAAATATTACTAGACTGGTGAGTATGTTTCTGGTACTCTGACAGATTGAATTCATGCTATTGTGTAGCTATAAACATAAGACTATTTGTATATATTAAAGTATTTTTGAATGCTATATTTTTCTTCCCTCCTCCACCAACCCAAGAATAGTTCGGTGATTATGGAATGTATTTATTTCATGGATTTCATAGATCTCACTCTAAACTGAATGAATAAAGCTTTAGAAATTTATTATACTAAGATTCTAGCCACAAAGAACTCTTTTCAGGTCTATGCTATAAATAAAATGTTAATACTTTTTACAATTGGGATTTCAGAGATAAACAGTTGCTTAATAAGTTTTTTATTATGCTTCATAGGATGGTTTCATCTGTAATTATGACTTGTTCATGTAATATGACTTAAGGGATATCTAAAAGCATGTTTGTTTCAAGATATCTTCTCATACAGGTTTCTAATTTCCACAATTAAACATTTTATGTTATTAAAATACATTATGATAGATAGGATATCTGTTGTTTTTATTATACTTATTTCTAAATATATACCTTTGCTCATGAAAACCAAGCCTTGTAACAGAGCAAAAAAGAGGAAATAAGATAATTAACAAAACCAATCAAAGCAAACCATTCTGAACCAAGTTTGACAGTTAAGCAAAATGTAATCTGTGCAATATATACCCCCATCTCTGAAAAGAATGGAGGAAGTACTCTCAAGAATTACTCATTATGGGTCAGCTAGATGGTACAATGGATAGAGCACTAAGCCTAGAGCCAGAAAAACTTGAAATCAAATCTGGCCAAGAAAATCCCATGGACAGTAGGGGTGTAATATAGTCCGTGGGGTCATAAAGAACCAGAATAACAAAACAAATAACATAGCAAAGGATATGAACAGACAATTCTCAGATGATGAAATTGAAACTATTTCCACTCATATGAAAGAGTGTTCCAAATCACTACTGATCAGAGAAATGCAAATTAAGACAACTCTGAGATATCATTATACACCTGTCAGATTGGCTAAAATGACAGGAACAAATAATGATGAATGTTGGAGGGGATGTGGGGAAACTGGGACACTGATGCATTGTTGGTGGAGTTGTGAAAGAATCCAGCCATTCTGGAGAGCAATTTGGAACTATGCTCCAAAAGTTATCAAACTATGCATACCCTTTGATCCAGCAGCGCTACTACTGGGCTTATATCCCAAAGAAATACTAAAGAAGGGAAAGAGACCTATATGTGCTAAAATGTTTGTGGCAGCCCTTTTCATAGTGGCTAGAAACTGGAAAATGAATGGATGCCCATCAATTGGAGAATGGTTGGGTAAATTGTGGTATATGAAGGTTATGGAATATTATTGCTCTGTAAGAAATGACCAGCAGGAGGAATTCAGAAAGGCTTGGAGAGACTTGCATGAACTGATGCTGAGTGAAATGAATAGAACCAGAAGATCGCTGTACACTTCAATGTTGTATGAAGAAGTATTCTGAGGGAAGTGGAAATCTTCAACATAAAGAAGATCCAACTCACTTCCAGTTGATCAATGATGGACAGAAACAGCTACACCCAGAGAAAGAACACTGGGAATTGAATGTAAAATATTAGCACTACTGTCTATCTACCCAGGTTACTTATACCTTCGGAATCCAATGCTTAACATGCAACAAGAAAATTGGATTTACACATATATATTGTATCTAGGTTTTATTGTAACACATGTAAAATGAATGGGATTGCCTGTCATCTAGGGGAGGGAGGGGAAAATTTGGAAAATGGGATATTTTACATACAATGGGATATTTTATATACAAGGGATAATGTTATTTAAAAAATTACTCATGCATATGTACTGTCAAAATTTTTTTATAATTTTATAATTATAAAATTAATTTAAAAAAACAAATGACATAGTATTACAGATTAATTTATTTGATTAATTCATTATAATCATCTCCTAACAAGGTACTAAATGAACGATATACAACAAGCTATACAAGGAAGAAAGGATGTGATGCAGCTGTTTAGCATAGTGGATAGAGCAGTGGACCCAGATTCAGGAAGACTTGAATTCAAATCCTTTCTCAGACACTTACTTGCAATGCGATGCTAGACTTTAATCTTTATTTGCCTCAGTTTTCTCTGTTGTAAAATGGGAATAATAATAGTATCTTCCCCTTAGGATGGTTGTGAAGTTCAAATGAGATGATATTTTTTTTTTAAGTGCTTAACATAGTACATGGCACATAGTAGATGCTATATGACTGTTAACTCCCTTTCTTTCCATTTATAGGGAAGAACTGGGGGAAAATGATTTTTAAAATTAATTTAAAAAAACAAATTAGCTACAGTAGGATGGAGATGAAGTTTAAAACTGAACTTTGCCTATTTTACAATTTTGCCCAAGGTGAAGAGGAAATAGAAGTTTTTCTTCCTTTGAAAAAAAGAGTGAAAGCATTTTGGATACTTTAGCTGTTTATAATATTTTATTTTGATAGCAAGACATCTGAGAAAGGAAAATAAGGACCAATTCATGGCATGTATAGAATGCTGGTTTTTAAGTTGATTAGGTCTTTATGTACCTGGCTCTTTGCAATAATGGTAATATGTATGTTATGAGTACATATATGTACATAGATATTTGTGCATATATAATACAAATATATCTATATAAATATATGTGTGTCTATATGTTCATCTCTAGTGATCTATATTTGTATTTATCTATCTTCTGGCAATTTATTTTCGTTCCCACCATCACTAGACATTAATAGTTCTTTTCTGTTGGGAAATAGTTCTTTTCTGTTATGAAGCTCTTATTATATGCAAGAACTATGCAAAACACTTTAGAAATATTTTATTGTATTCTAAAAACAACTCTGTGGGGTAGGTGTATTATTATCTCCCATTTTACATTTGAGGAAACTGAGGTAGAGAAAGGGTAACACCTAGGGTCATACAACTATATGTGTCAAAGTCAAGTTTGAACTCAAATTTTCTTAACTTTAGGCTCAGAACATATGCTTTGCATGACCTAGCTGTTTTCTTTCTCCTATATTTATGACTATTTGACTTTTTTGTTTCCCTTTTCTTTTTAAATTTTATTATTATTATTATTATTATTATTATTATTATTATTATTGGCCAATAATTGCCATATAGCAAGAGAAACTGGAAAAGAGAAGCAGGGTTACCTGGAGGCTTTCATTTATTGCTCTAGGAGACTTAACTTTTACAGTTCATTTGGCAGCTTCTTTTTCTCTGGCTTCCCTAGCTGTACTAAGCTAGAGGCCTATACTCATTGCTCTCACCCTGACCAAGACATGGGATTTCATCCCCTGGGCCTAACCATGAAGGAGATAGCAGAACTTCCTCTGCAGTTACTTCTGAAATGAACATTTCACAGCCAATCAGAGACAGGATTTGAAGCCAGGTGATTGAGTCTCTCTATCCATGATGCCATGCTGCCTTAATGGGATGACTATAGGAAGAGTAATGGGAGAGATCAAGAGAACAACCAGGAACAAGAAGAAGCCCAGATTGGACAAAAATACTTGAAGAAAGAGGAGTGATTTACAGCAAAGATGGACAGGTAGAGATTGTGTTAGTAATTCCATTGTGAAATGTTCTGTATTGTACTGTTTAGCAGTGACAAGGAAATAAGGGAATATTTTGGAATAATTTCTAAAAGTGTTGAGTAATATTTGGCAGATGTGATTGCTGAACCAGTTACTGATTTTTTAAAATTAAAGATTTGAGTGAATGGGAGAGAGGCATTACAGATAAGGAGAAAGGCAAATATTGATTCAGTTTTCAAAAATTAGAAGTGCGTAGTATCTAAATTACAGGACAGAGAATTTGACTAGCCTTCCTGGCAAAATTAAAAATTCCAGACCACTTTCTCAAGGGCAAAGTGGTAAAGAAAAGAGAGCCTTTAGAAAGGCAGCAAAAATTGTTAAAACCAGATTGACTTCATCAAGAATAAATCATGCTAGGCTCCATTTCTGTTCATGAGAGACTGGAAGATTAGGGGAATACCACAGGCAGAGTATATGTAGATTTAAGCGAAGTATTTGACAAAAGCTCCTATGCTATATTTGTAAGACAAATAGAGAGGCAGCAAGATGTATTTTTGTTAGATGGTAAGCATAGTTAAGTGGTAAATTCCACTCAGGGGGAAGTCTCTAGAGAGTTGTCCAGAGAACTGTTTTTGGCCCTGTTGTTGTTTAGTTTAGTTGTATCTGACTCTTGATGAAGCCTTTTCGGGTTTTCTTGGCAAAAGTGCTGGAGAGATTTGCTGTTTTTCTTTCTAGCTCATTCACATAGCTAATAAGTATCTAAGGCAGGATTTGAACTCAGATTTTTCTGACTCCAAGCCTATCACTCTGCCCACTGCACCATCTTGCTGGCCTTGTTTTAGTCCCATGGAAGCCCATTTCTACCTCCAAAGGCTAGGATGAAAGTATGGAAGGTATGCTTGTCAAATCTGCAATAGCATGAAGCCCAGAGGGAAAGTTAATAGGATTGAATAAGGATCTTTAAAAAATCTTGTCATGATGGAATGAAAAGATGAATTTCTAAGAAGATAATGTTTAATAGCAATAAATATAAATAACTGGAAGTGTTTAAAAACTTAGCATCACAAGAACTGAATGGGTGAGTTATGACTACACAATAGTTCCTATGAAAAACATCTGTAGACTATACTTTTGTGAGCTATAATATAAGCTCAATATGCATCAATAGTTTGGCTTGAGCCAAATAGCTAATGCATTGAGAGGCCTCTATTCTGCTGTTGGCATTTCTCCTAGAGTTGTTGGGCAGCAAATATCATATTGACTGTTCTGTGGCCACACTAACTCTCAGGTAGATAATCTTCTTCCAGGTGTAGGATCAGCCTAGTAAGGAGGACTCTGGTAAGAATCTTGCCACCAATTACTAAAAGAGAGATATCCCTCCTACACACACACACACACACACTCATGATTGTCATAGGACAATCTATTTCCCTTACCTTATAGAGATGAATAATCCTCTTGCCATATAATCTGGACAATGGACCCTCCACCTTGAAAATCTAAATTGGAATAGAATCAGCACCAGGTGCTTTGCCAGACAAAAGTAGCCTCTAATGGCATTCAAACCTCTCCTTCAGTTGGAATTTCAACTAGGGAGTGATTGATTTCAACTTGAGGAAATGGTCAGTGGTTTAGCATTGATTAATGATGGTCTACTGAAAACACTGTGGAACTGTTCAGCCCTTCTCTCTAGGATCATGTCCTTATTACTAATTAATGTAGCTTTATCAGCACTGAGTAGTTGAGATTCACCATAGGCCAAAGACCTATGGCCCATAAATAGCCTTCTGTACATCACAAAAGAGTTTTGGATTTTTATTATTGGCATGAAACTGAATTTAATCTGCCTTCTTACTGAGCCAAGAATCCTATAAGTTTTGATTGTACTTTACTTTTGATGGAATTGAATGCTACCTTCTTAGAGATGGATGAACTTTGCTACTGATGCACCCTGTGGAGTTCTTATTTTTTCATTTAGCAGCTTCTGAATTTCCCCATCATTTTCATGAATTAGTCTTGATATTTATGAGTGTTTTGACCCAGATGAGAAAGTGCAGTGCTGTATACTAAATCTCTAAAAGCTGCGCACTCATTTTATGCTCCACTGTTGCCAACTGTGTGTTGGCTCAACTTACCCTCCATGTTAGCAACAAACTGTTTACTCTCAGAGAAGCACTCTAATCTGTTGACAATAATTCTTCTGGTAGTCTTTTTTGCCTTGGGACTGATGCTTTTGTTGAATGTTAATATTTAGCTTGGAGAGGATAACTCATGATCAATCCAGCACTCTGCACCACACATTGTGAGAAATAATCACTCTCACATTCTGTCTGTCTCTTGTCCTTATAATTACATAGTCTATTAAATAAAACTCCAATAGAAATTCTAGGAGCAGAGCAGAGGTCTTTACACAACATTTGTTGATCTGTAGGGTTTATGGAAAATTATATCAAAATTTGGTTGCCCAGAGAAGTTCATCAATATAGTAAGTCAATTTCTTGATGGCATGCTTGCTTGGGCAATGGACAATACTCTCAAACTTTCTCAGTCACCATGGAAATAAGGCTGTGTGCTTGTTCTTGTGCTTTTTTTTTAGCATGGTGGTTTTTTTTTTTAATTTAGTTTTGTTGTCAAATGCCTTCAATGAGGACAAACACGGTATCAAAGTCAACTGATGGAAAATTCTTCAACTTGAAAAGGCTACAAGGCAAAACTAAAGTAAAGGGAGTATTGATGCATCTTTTTTTTTTTAGGTGATTGGGCACTCAATGCAGCCTCCAAAGCTGAGATGCAACAAAATATGGATTGATACTTAGGTTATTTTGGATTAACAATTTTAAAGGGCAAAACTCTGGAGAAGTATACTTGAAACAGGGTGTTAACTTAGTGGAATTAAGATATGATTCTCTAGTTTACATGTACTTAGTATTTAATATAGTTCTACAAGACTGACACCTATTCTACAAGATTAACACCTATGATGATGTACTTACAGTAGAGTGTGTAAGAGCCAACAAGGACTGGGAGTGAGACATTCCATCTCCCACTATTGTGGTGGCTGGCTTGTCCTCCTTCATTTCTCTACTGAGACCAGGACCTGTCTGAAGGCCAGGTGAAAGCTAGCTGAGCACCAGCAGAAGGAGACAGACTGTGAAGAAGACAATAAAGACTTTTGGACTTTATCCCTGGCTATTCTCATGATGACATTCTGCTGAAAACAAGTCTGATCCTGAGACCTCCAGAAAAACCAGAACATTACAACAATTAACAAGAAAAACTAACAAGAAAACAAAAATATTTCAATAGCCAGCACTATGCCATCCATAGATGGAATCATTGGTTACAGCAAATGGAAAGGCTTTGAAAGCTGTGGATAAGTTTACTTACCTTGGCAGTATACTTTTTAGAGATGTATGCATTGAAAATGTGATTGAAATGCATTGTCAGAATTAGCTCAGTATTTGGGAAGCTCTGAAGGAAAATGTGGGAGAGGATAGGTATTAGGCTATCAAACTGTAAGCCAAAAATCTACTGTACCATTGTGTTGAGCTTATTGTTGTATGCCTGTAAAAGCTGGGACAGTATACTAGCACTATGACAAGAAACTTGTTTCCATTTGAACTGTCTTAGAAAGATCACCTGTCAGGATAAGATACCAGACTTTGAAGTCCTTTTTTGAACTAAACTGCCAAGCATTTCAACGTTACTACAGAAAGAAGAACTCCATGGGACTGGCCAAATTGTTTGAATGCCAAATGTACTTTTGCCAAAAAGACTATTTTATGGAGAACTCAACAGGATAAGGGTTCACAAAGTGGTCAGAAAAAGCAATAGAAGAACACCCTAAAAATCTCTCTTAAAAACTTTAAAATTATTCATACTCTATATCAAGATAATGACTTCATGATTTAGACATAAAAGGTGATAGTGTAAGCAAATTAAAAGAGCAAGGAATATTTTGCCTGTGAGATCTTTGGAGAAGAGAGGAACTAGGGAAGAAGTAGAGAACATTATGAAATGTAAATTGGATAATTTTGATTTCATTAAATTAAAACGATTTTATACAAACAAGACCAATGCAGCTAAGATAAAAAGGGAAGCAGAAAGCTGGGGAACAATTTTTACCACCAGTTTTTCTGATAAAGGCTCATTTCTAAAATATATAGAGAACTGGGTCAAATTTATAAGAATACAAGTTATTCCCCAGTTGATAAATGGTCAAAGGATATAAACAGATTTCAGAAGAAGAAATTACAGCCTTCCAGAGCCATACGAAAATGCTCTAAATCAGTATTGATCAGAGAAATGCAAATTAAAATAACTCTGAGGTACCACCTCACATTTATCAAATTGTCTAAGATGACAGGAAAAGATAATGATAAATGTTGGAGGGGGTGTGGGCAAAATGAGACACTAATGCATTATTGGTGGAGTTGCAAACTGATCCAACTATTCTGGAGAATAATTTGGAACTATGACCAAAGGGTTATGAAACCGTGCATACTCTTTTATCCAGTAGTATCATTACTGAGCCAGAGATCATAAAAGAGGGGAAAGGACCCACATGTCCAAAAATGTTTTTAGAAGCACTTTCTGTGGTAGGAAAGAATTGGGAAATAAATGGATGCCCATCAATTGAGGAATGGCTGAATAAGTTATGAGACATGAATGTAATAGAATATTATTTTTTCTGAGAAATGATGAGCAGATTGATTTCAGAAAAGCCTGGAAAGACTTACATGAACTAATGCTGAGTGAAGTAAACAGAACCAGAGGAATATTTTACATAGTAATAGCAAGAGTACGTGACAATTCGCTATGATAGACTTGGCTTTTCTTCTTCTTTTTTATTAAATTTTTTTTTTTATTTTTCAAAAATATGTGTGGACAATTCTTAGCCATCAGCCCTTGCAAAAACTTGTGTTCCAATTTTCCCTCCCTTCCGCCTCCCCTTGATAGCAAGTAGTGTAATATATGCTAAACATGGTAGAAGTATATGTTAAATCCAATATATGCATATATATTTATAAAATTATCATACTACATCAGAAAAATCAAATCAAACCAGAAAAAAATAGAAGCAAAATAAAATGCAAGCAAACAACAACAAAAAGAGTGAAAATGTTATGTTGTGAACCACAATCAGTTCCCACAGTCTGTAACGTGCTCTCCTGGCAGTTACAATTACTAGCTTAATAACCGGTAGCGCACTCAAGAACAACCACGTGTAATCTTAAAAGCCTTTATTATACCTACTCACATAATATCCTAACTGATGCCCTGACTTGTTGGTTCCTGAGTGAACACCTGGTCAGAAGACCCACGTGTTCACTACCAAAACCCTTACCTCTTTTGGCTATCCATCTTGGCTTGGCCACCCAGGCTGGGAAGCCAAGGTGAAGAGTGCCAGGTTAAAGAGGACCGCCTGCTGCCTGCAGTGGGCTTACATAGGGCCTGTGAGGTCACACACACAGCCAATCAGCGAGAGAGTCACCCATTAGGAAGCTATCTCAATATGGCCAGGATCCCGCCCAAGGGCAGTCCTAATATCCACAGAAATTACTTCTGGGCCTCAATCTCCCGATGCGCTGTGGCACCCATTTAAAGGCCCCTTACAACAGTCCTCTCTCTGGGAGCTCTGATGGCTCTCTTCATCACTGAACAATTGAAACTGGTTTGAATCATCTCACTATGTCCATCAGAATTGATCATCATATAATCTTGTTGTTGCCATGTATAATGATCTCCTGGTTCTGCTCATTTCGCTTAGCATCAGTTCATGTAAGTCTCTCCAAGCTTCTCTCAAATCATCTTGTTGATCATTTTTTATAGAGCAATAATATTCCATAACATTCATATACCATAATTTATTCAGCCATTCTCCAATTGGTGAGCATCCTTTCAGTTTTCAGTTGCTTGCCACTACAAAAAAGGCTGCCACAAACATTTGTGCACACATGGGTCCCTTTCCCTCCTTTAAGATCTCTTTGGGATATAAGCCGAGTAGAAACACTGCTGGATCAAGGGGTATGCACAGTTTGATAACTTTTTGAGCATAGTTCCAAATCACTCTCCAGAATGGTTCCAATGGATCCATTCACAGTTCTACCAACAATGAATTAGTTAGACTTGGCTCTTTTTAGCAACAAATTGATCCAAGATAATTCCAATAGACGGAAAGTGCCATCTGCATCCAGAGAGAGAACCACAGAGATGGAATGTAGATGGAAGCATACTATTTTTACTTATATTTTTATTTGCTTTTTCTTTCCCATAATTTTTCTTTTTTTTTTTTCTTTTTCTTTCATGATATGGTCAATTTGGAAATATATTTAAAATGATTGTACACGTATAAACTATATCAGATTGCCTGATGTCTTGGGGAGGGGGGAGATAAGAGAGGAAGGGAGGAAAAAAATTGGAACACAAAATCTAACAAAAATAAATATTGAAAACTATCTTTACATGTAATTGAAAAAATAAAATACTTTTGAGTTATAAAAAAAAACTTTAGAATTGATTATATGATATGAGACACACTGGCACAGTACTGCCCAACGTGGCATGCCCACATTAGAGAAGGTATTATGCTCTATGAATAAAACAGAATTGAATTATCTCAGAAGAAATGCAAGATGAACAAAGTTAAAGAATTCACCCCAAATGTTCATAGAAACTATTTATGTTTGACCTGTGGCAGAGTATTCCAAGCTATGTTCAGACTATATCTAGAGTATCTTGTTCAATTTCAGGAATCGGTTTTTAGAAAGAACAAAGGCAAAATGGGAGCACATCTGGAAGTGGACATCTAGGGTGGTGAGAAGACTCATGATAATGCCATTGGTTGAAAGAACTTGGGATTTTTAGCTTTAAAACATAATTGGAACTAGGGAGGGGTGACCAACTTATCCTAGTTGGTTCTTATTAGTGCTTTTTGCATCCTCAAGTTACCTTATATTTACACATGTGAGGACATATTATATCCAAATAGAATGTATGCTTCTTGAGGGCAGAGACTCTTGTCTTTACATTAATAATACCTACCACAGTGTCCTTGCAAAATTATGCTCCAGGAGCCTTAGTATTCCTATTTAGCTTATCCTGCTGGAGACAGAAGCAGTGACTTCATTCTGTTAATGTTTTCTTCTTCTTCTACAGCTTAGAAATCTTGTGATTTCCTAGGGAGCATTTCCTTTCCCTGGTGGTCACACTCCAGATGAATCTATCTTTCTCAACTTTTGCCATTGTCCAAGTGCAATGATCACTAGTTAGTAGCCTGGAGAAAAGAAAACTTAAGATAGGAATGGGGATGGGGTAGGGGGATGATACTAATCTTCAAATTTTTCAATGGCTACCAAATAGAACAGCAGTTAATTTTTTCTACTTGGCTCTAGAGGGCAAAACAAAGATCTGTGGGTAGAAGTTGCAAAGAGAAAAAGTTAGGCTTGATATAATGAAAAAGTTGCTCTTATTGAGAGCTGTACAAAGGTTGAATGGGCTTCCTTGGGAGGAGGTAGTTTCTACTTCACTAAGTTAAGAGGGTGGGTGACCACTTGATTATGTTAGCATTGGGAAGGAAGCATGAATTAAAACAGATGGTGTCTCAGGTAACTATCACTATAAGATTTTAGTTTAGTTATTTTTCTCTCTTGTCTCAGGAAATAGTGGAAGGAGGTATACATCAAACAGGAGAACGTCTTTGCATTTTATATAAGATCCTGGGGCAATCTTTTTTTTTTTTTTCTATAGATAGTAAATGCTTTTTATATTATATACTTTTAATGAGTATTTATTGAATGGCTGACTCAAGAGATATGCATTCTGTAGTCAAATTGCTTTTTCAATTTGTAATATTATAAAGTTGGTATTAGTCATTAAAGAAATGTTTTCTCTGGGGTGTGTTGAACAATTGGTTTTCTTGTCAATGAACAAAATAACCATAAGATATAAATCATTATGTATCACAAAGTCTATTCTTGAAAATGAGATATTTTCTTCAAATTCAGATGCAAATTCCTTGCCTTTTAAATAGGCTTATTCATCAGCAAAAAAGTCCAGTCATTAGAAGTACAATTAATTTTTAAGCATCTAATTTATATAGTTATGTGGTAATGCCACAAAAATTTTGATTATATAAAATTCACAAGGCTTGCAAAAAGTATAAGAGCATATCCTTGGTAAGACTGATTATATTTTTCCCCTTTCCTACAAGGAGAGAAAAGAAACATTGTTAGAGGAAGGAAATCTTCTGCAGCTGTTTTAAGAGTGTGTTTTTATTATCCAGGGACTTTAATTAGAACGCCGATTAGAAATTGGAATAATATATTACCCTTCACAGAGGTGGGTAACCTTGTAAAATATGCTTTGTTGAGCAGGTTTTGGATAATGTCCTCTTTGCTTTCCTTCTTTTTCTTTTCTTTTCCTTTTTACGTCAAAGTACCTATTACTTTTCAGAACAGTAACCTGTAAATGTGAGATTCAGAGGACATTTTAACCTTTAAGGTGAATTTGGCTTCAGTAGAAATTATTTTGCTTTCTGGTTAAATTAAAAACAATGGGAATCTTTGTAATGAAGAATCCAAAGAACTATTATGAAGCTTGCTACAAATACTACATTTGTACTGATGATAGGAGTGAAAAATTAGCATTATTATTTTCATAATGAATCACATAATATAATGGAAAGATCAATGGAGACAGAAGAGTAAAATATGAATTTGAGACAAAGTTCTGATGCTAACTGGATGAACGTGGATGAACCACTCAATTTTTAGAATCTCAGTTTACTTATTTTTAATATGGGGATGAAAAACAGTGGAATTTAGTAAATAAAGAATCAGCATTGGAATGAGGAAGACCTGAATTCAAGGGTTTTTTCCAGCTCTGTGTCAATGGTCTAGCTGCTTAGCCACTCAGGACTCTGACAATATGTATCAGTGAAGAGAATTTCCACACAAGAAGTTTCCCAGACCAATAAAATCACAAATCTGGGTCAACCGCTTCCCTCCCCCTTACAAAAAATAGGAAACATATTCTTTCATCACCTATTTCAAAAAACTCTGGTGAAGAAAATATTCTGATCTATGACATCAGGGGAAGATTAAGTACAATAGCAGGAAGCAGTATGGCTTGCTTTTCACTCCACTAAACTTCTCTAAACATATTTAGAAAACACACAGAACAAATCCTGATAGGAAAATGAAAAAAAAGTCATTTGTGCAATCCACATTGTCAGAGGGAGACAGAAGAGATGTCTATAGACTCTGAGTAGAGTCCTGGGTTAAGAAAATGCCTTTCAAGAAGCATTCCAGTGCTCAGCCAGGGTAAGAAAAGATCCCAGACACTTAATAGGTACTCAGCAGACCCACATGGGGCATTATAGTAAGGACAGATGCCAACTTTGATGATAACTTTGTCACTCACTATCCAGTTCCAAGTCAAAGATCTAAGGAGATTTATGGAATAGCACCATTGTGATGTTCTGAGGTAAACAGGCTCTGGGTAGTATATTAAGAAAGGAAGTTCAGAAGCCAGCTACAGTCTTAGTAGTATGGTCTAGTAGTAACTGCACAGGTGCTGAGTAGGGTCTCATTTATTTCAAGAATATACATTTTATTTCAAGAAATCTTTAAAAAAAATCAAAACACACATGTACAAAATACAACAACAACAACAACTTATTATTATTTTTTGCAGTGGCCAAAAGTGGAAATCTGAGGGAGTGCTCACAAATTTGGAAAATGATGAGTAAGTTGTGATATATAAATGTGATGGTATATTTTTGAGCTGAACTCTAATCAGTAAAATGACCTCTCATGATTCCAGAGGACTAATGATGAAACATGTTATAACATTTTTTGGTGGGAGGGGAGACATGGCCAATGTGATAATTTGTTAGGATGGACCTTATATATTTGTACTGAATTTCATTTTTCTTGTGTGCTCAAGTGTGTGTATGTATGGGGATGGTATTTGAAGTAGGAGGTGAGATGGAAGACTTTGGCTGATTAAAGCAAATGATTTCTTTTTAATAATAGGTATTGTATCAGAGCTTCTTGATGTCCTTTGTCTCTGTCTCTCTGTCTCTTTCTCCCTACCTCCCCGCCTCTACCCCTCTAGGCATGTGTACCTCTTTGTCAGTCTGATAAACTATCTGGTTTTCTTCTCAGAAAATCATTCTTATATGCATTTATAAAATACATAAGATTATAAAGGAAACACATATGAAAACAAAGACTCATTTTTCCTCTTTAAGTCCATGACCCCTTGAAATCTGTCCACAAATCCCTAAGGGTTATATAGATTCCTGTTAAGAACTCTTGCATTACTTAACTGAGATCTATCACTTATCATTATTATAGAATCATAAAATCACAGATATAGAATTGGAAGGAACCTTAGAGGTCATATAAGCCAATCATCTCATTTGAAGAAACTGAGACAGATTTGCCAAAAGTCACACAAGATTTAAGTGACAGAACTTGAATATAAACCTAGTCATTTGATTCCAAAAACAGGACTCTTTCTGCTGTGCCTCTCTGTCTTTGTGGCATCAGTGACATGGGTATTCCATTCCATTTCAATCAATATCATAAACTATAGTCCACCCATGCCTTTTAATGCTGGGTGACCTCCCATAAATCCTTTACAGAGGACCCTCTGATACTCCATTAAATTCATGCTCTATCACTTGTCTAGCCATTTCACAATTGATGAGCCTTCTTTTTGGTCTCCTGACATTGTATGGATATCAATAGTAGAACAACTTGGCCATTTCTTTCTCTATATGATTGGCCCACTTATTCTGGTTATACATCTTTCTGATGACATTCTTTGTAACATTTCCCCTGTGTAATTTTTTATAATGTTTTGCAGTCTTCCCTATTCCTTCCCTCTTATAACATCATTGAAAACATTGATATTTAAAGAATGGAACTTTGTTTCAGGGAGAAGCTTTTTTTTTTTTTTTTTTTTTTTTGTAATCAAAAATGATCAACACAATGAAATCTTCTAGCTTCTATGTCAATTATTTGAGTATAAATATACATATTTAAATGTAGGAATCTCTATAGTCTTCTAAAATATAAAATATGTGAAAGCTTATTTGTTTTTATATTTGATGAGTATATATAAAATTTGTATAATTTGTATAAAAGGAAGATTTGTATAAAAGATTTTGTGAGGGTGGAAAGTAATTATATGGATCACTCATCCTTTTGGGGATAATGTAAAAGGTCCATGTCTCTTATTCCGAAACACTTGGTATCTCCTTCTTAAGAAAGGTACTTAAATGCTCTTCAGCTATACTTAACTTTGACTAGATGCTTCTTTCCTTTTTTTCTCCTTTGCTACTATTTCTTCTTCTTCAGCAGTATATGTGTTATGTAACGTTAGTTTGTCCTGTCATTGCTAGAGAAAAATATTTATTATAAGAATCTTTATTTATCTTTTCCATTTTCTCTATGTTTATAGGCTTTTTGTTTTTATTTTTAAATGTTTTCATGATGATCTACCTAAAGTGGATCTCTTACCAAACTTTCTATAACTTATTTTTTTCTCCTTTGGTTCTTGCTGTTTTATAAGCTGATAATTGTTTTTACTTTTCTAACATCCTCAATCTATAAGATTTTACAACTTAATATGTATTGCCTTTGGCTTATTTGTATACTTATTTGACAAGGAGAACAAGTTTTTCCTGTCTGAGTTTGTTTCCATGACCTTTTCGTTACTTTATTTTGATAACTGATTTTTATTTCTTACACTTCCTTAGGAAATGATGGCAGTCTATAATGATGTTGATTCTTTTGTCTATTTCCCATTATTTTTCTTTTGTATCACTAGTTTGTTAAAATAGGTAATAAGACTTACTTCAATCTCACACTTTATCTTGTTATTCATTTTATTTTTGCTAATTTGATATGATTTTGATCTTTGCTATAATAAGTCAATGATCTGACTCTAGGTAGATGTTTTAGAAATGATTCCCACATAAATTTTTTCTTATTTCTTAAAAAATAATCAGTTCTACTTTTTCTGATATTACTAAATGATTGCCATGTTGAAGAAAATATTGAAGCTTTACCCTAGTATAAAAATATTTGGTCTTTTAAATATCTTATTCCTGAACCATAACATTTTCACCATCTTTCTCCATGCCTCTATTTTTATTGAAATCACCAAAATGTTTTTAATGTGCAGGGTCTTATCAAGATCCTCATATAATTTCTCTATTTCCCTATCCTACACAGCAACTCTAATTGTCTCCATGGAAGTAATTTTATAAGTGTTTATTATGGAAACACTGCATGCAGCACATGATGACCAAGCATTCTATGAAATGAATAGCCTTTGATTCATGATAGAAACAAATGCTGCTAACTCTTTTATTTGCCTCTCCAAGGCCATCCTTCCAATTAGTTATAGCTTCCTTTTGTCGTCTTGTTTTCTTTAGAGAGAATGTGTCAATATTAATATGATTCAGCTCCTTTAGTGGTTTGTGTTCTCACTAGTCATTGGGCATAGGTCACAGATCTTATATTCTAAGGATAAATAGCTAAGCTAATATTTATATGAGGTGGACACAAACAAAAGTAATTCTAAATGACTCTTTCTTTTTCTAACACTTTGTCATCAAAACTGCAGAAGCAGGAAGCACAACACTGAATATCATTTTGTACATCTCTGTTTCATGGCTTGATATGGCCAATGAATCCATTGTCATATAGCCAGCAATTAACACAATTTATGGTAATTAGAACATGTCATAATTGATGACTCATGTTAAACAAATCATTCAGAAAATCAGTGGTAGAATTAAACTTTCTAGTCAGTTTTTTAACAATACTCAATGGATATTTATTGTGAATGCAACATTGTTATATACCATGGAGGGGGAAAAAGGCACAGATACTTAGGTTATACAAGGCAATCCATAACTATGTGACAAGATGATATTTATGTACAACAAATATTATGGAGATTCAGGAATCAGCAAAATCAATAAAAATTAAAATTGCAAGTGAAGGCTTTATGGAAGAAAAAGTATAGAACTGAGAATTGCGAGAAGTGGGTTCTAATCATGGCTTTACCAATAATTGACTAATTAACTAAACAAATTATTTCCTCAGCCTGAAGTGATCTCTTTTTTCCGAGTTTTGATATGGTTTATTTTTACTTATTTTATGGCATTTCATTAATAATTTTAAAAAATTCTTATGATTTAGAAAGTCAGCAACAGATATGAATATTTTCATGAATAAAAAAACCCTAGAAAGTAGAGATTATATAAAAAAATGTGAATCTATTACATAATTTAATTTTAATGTAATTAATGATATATAATTGATGCAACTGTTATCAATATAATCAATATAATTTTGATAAGAATACAATTAATATATAAATATAATTTTTATGTCAAATTCGATGTGCTAGTACCAACCATTGCCCTACTCATTTGTATCCCTTTCCTAACTTTCTTCTGCCTTTTTTGGAGGATATTTTTAAATATTTTATTTCTAATCTTTTCTTTCCCCATTTTTAAGGGGTAGGCTATCATTATTTCTGCACTAGAATCAATGCATTCTATCAGTGGATAGACTGCTGGGCCTGAAGCCAGAAAGACCTGAGTTCAAATTAAGCCTTAGAAATTTACTGATTTTCTTATTTTGGGCAATTCACTTAATCTCTGTATGCCTTAATTTCCTCATCTATAAACTAGGAATAATAATAACACCTCCCTCCCAGGGTTGTTGTAATGACAATTGTGAAGCACTTAGCACAGTATCTGGCACATAAAAACACTATAATTATTAGTTATTATTATTATTATTATTATTATTATTACTTAATCTCTGCCTCGATTTCCTCAATTGTCAAATGGGGACAATACCTCACAAGGCTGCTCACAGCTCACATGAGATAATATTTATATAGTAGTTAGCACAGTATAAGTGTTATATAAATGTTTATTCCTTCCTCATCAACCCACACTCTTCTGTTTCCCCCTCCAATAGATTTAATGTTTTTACTGCACATATTCATAAGATAATAGATCTGAACTAGAAGGGATCTCAGAAGAAGGATAAGGTTGGGTCATCCCAACCAATCTGATTATTTTGTACTTGAGAAAGCCCCTGTGGAGGTGAAAGGATCCTATATCTAATGATGGAAAGATCCTCAGAGACTCATTTTATAGATAAAGAAGTAACACATTATACATAGTAAGTTTCTTTTTTTTCTTTTTTTTTTGATATTTCTTTTCTTTTTTTTTTTTACAAAAAATTTATGCATAGGTAATTTTTCAGCATTGATAATTGCAAAACCCTTTGTTCCAACTTTTCCCCTCCTTCCCCTCACCCCTTCCCCCAAATGGCAGGTTGACCAATACATGTTAAATATGTTAAAGTATAAGTTAAATACAATATATGTATACATGTCCAAACAGTTGTTTTGCTGTACAAAAAGAATTGGACTTTGAAATAGTGTACAATTACCCTGTGAAGGAAATAAAAAATGTAGGCGTACAAAAACAGAGGGATTGAGAATTCTATGTAGTGGTTCATAGTCAACTCCCAGAGTTCTTTTGCTGGGTGTAGCTGGTTCAGTTCATTACTGCTCTATTGGAACTGATTTGGTTCATCTCATTGTTGAAGAGGGCCACATCCATCAGAATTGATCATCATATAGTATTGTTGTTGAAGTATATAATGATCTCCTGGTCCTACTCATTTCACTCAGCATCAGTTCATATGTCTTTCCAGGCCTTTCTGAAATCATCCTGTTGGTCATTTCTTACAGAACAATAATATTCCATAATATTCATATGCCACACTTTATTCAGCCATTCTCCAATTGATAGGCATCCACTCAGTTGCCAGTTTGGGGCTACTAAAAAGAGGGCTGCCACAAACATTCTTGCACATACAAGGTTCTTTTCCCCCCTTTAAAATCTCTTTGGGCTATAAGCCCAGTAACACTCCTGGATCAAAGGGTATGCACAGTTTGATAACTCTTTGAGCATAGTTCCAAATTGCTCTCCAGAAGGGCTGGATGTATTCACAATTCCACCAACAAATACATAGTAAGTTTCAAGAGTAATGGATTTTAACTACAAAACACTTTCTACACAAATAAAGTCAGATCTAACCAATTGGAAAAAATATTAAATGCTCTTGGATAGGGTGAGCAAATATAGTAAAGATGAAAATACTATTTAAACTAATCTATTTATTTAGCACTATACCAATCAGTCTCCCAAGAAACTATTTTAATGACCTAGAAAAAATAACAGCAAAGTTCATATGTAAAAACAAAAGGTCAAGAATTTCAAGGGAATTAATGGGAAAAAAAATCAAATGAAGGTGGCCCAGCTGTACCAGATCTAAAATTATATTATAGAGTAGCTGTTACCAAAACCATTTGGTATTGGCTAAGAAATAGGCTAGTTGATCAGTGGAATAGGTTAGGTTCAAAGGATAAAATAATAACTTTAATAATCTAGTATTTGACAAACCCAAAGACCCTGGCTTTTGGGATAAGAACTCACTGTTTGACAAAAATTGCTGGGAAAATTGGAAATTAGGCATTGATCAACACTTTATACCGTACAACAAGATAAGGTCAAAATGGGTTCATGACCTAGGAATAAAGAATGAGATTATAAATAAATTAGAAGAACATAGGATAGTTTACCTCTCAGACCTGTGGAAGAGGAAGGAATTTATGACCAAAGAAGAACTAGAGATTATTATTGGTCACAAATAGAAAATTTTGATTATATCAAATTGAAAAGTTTTTATACAAACAAAACTAATGCAGACAAGATTAGAAGGGAAGCAATAAACTGGGAAAACATTTTTATAGTCAAAGGTTCTGATAAAGGCCTCATTTCCAAAATATATAGAGAATTTAATCTATAAGAAAGCAAGCCATTCTCCAATTGGTAAGACAATTCTCAGATGAAGAAATTGAAACTATTTCTAGTCATAAGAAAAGCTGCTCCAAGTCATTATCAATCAGAGAAATGCAAATTAAGACAACTCTGAGATACCACCACACACCTGTCAGATTGGCTAGAATGACAGGGAAAGATAATGTTGAAGGGATGTGGAAAAACTGTGGGAAAACAAAAAATGTATTGATACATTGTTGGTGGAATTGTGCATACATCCAGCCATTCTGGAGAACGATTTGGAACTATGATCAAAAAATTATCACCGTTTGATCCAGCAGTGTTACTACTGGGTTTATATCCCAAAGATATTTTAAAGAAGGGAAAGAGACCTGTACGTGCAAGAATGTTTGTGGCAATCCTCTTTGTAGTGGCCAGAAACTGTAAACTGAGTGGATGCCCATCAATTGGAGAATGGCTGAATAAATTGTGGTATATAAATATTATGGGATATTATTGTTCTTTAGAAATGACCAGCAGGATAATTTCAGAAAGGCCTGGAGAGATTTAATGAACTGATGCTGAGTGAAATGAGCAGGTGCAAGAGATCATTATACACTTCAACAACAATACTATATGATGATCAATTCTGATGGACATGTCTATCTTCAACAATGAGATCCCAAATCAGTTCCAATAGAGCAGTAATGAACCGAACCAGCTACACTCAGAGAAAGAACTCTGGGAGATGACTATGAACCACTACATAGAATTCCCAATCCCTCTATTTTTGTGCACCTGCATTTTGGATTTCCTTCACAGGGTAATTGTACACTATTTCAAAGTCCGATTCTTTTTGTACAGCAAAATAACTGTATGGACATATATACATATCTTGTATTTAACTTATACTTTAACATATTTAACATGTATTGGTCAACCTGCCATCTGGAGGAGGGGGGGAAAGAGGGGAAAATTTGGAACAAAAGGTTTTGCAATTGTCAATGCTAAGAAATTACCCATGCATACATCTTGTAAATGAAAAGCTATATAAAAAAAAAAGAGTAATGGGTTTCAAAGATCACATTCAAACTCATTCAAATTCAAACTCTGGTTCAAATTCAGCATCTTTCACCCCTATTCTTTGTTCCATTCCTAGATATGTGAGGAAGAAGGCTGTTCCTTTCATCTTTGTTTCCCTCACAGAGCATATCTAACACAGTACTTATTCAATTCAACAAACATTTATTAAGCACTTAAATAGGTAAGACTCTATTTGAGGTGCAGGGGATAGAAAGACAAAAATAAAAGTTTGTCCTCAGACGGAGAATAGGACACAGACACAAATATTAGAGCAGCATGAAAGAAATTAGATTTTGATCAACATCTTACACCATTCACCAAGATAAGCTCCAAATGAAAAAAAAATTGATATAGATATA